>NC_132846.1:69095652-69397526 GCF_048164855.1 Canis lupus baileyi | reverse complement strand
TGGGACACAAGGACCCCAGATGAGGAAATTGAGGCACACACAGAGTGGGTTGGGCCCTGCCTCAGGTCACAGCCCACAGAGCCTGGCCCCAGCCCAGCTTTCCTGGCCCCCAACCCTAGGGGCCCCATCCTCTGCGTGGAGCCAGGGAAAGGTCCGGGCAGGGCCGGCAGATGGGGAGGCTGCAGAGGAGCTGGCCCACGGCAGGACGTTCTGGGCTCTGAGGGTCTCCACACAGCGTGGCCTGGCAGGGCAGGATCCCAGGATGATGGCCCCGTAAACCAGCTCACCAGGTCGGCCTGGTCACTGGGGTTCAGTGACTGGGAAAGAAACCACGACTCAGAGGAGGGACGAGCTCCCTGGCCTTCCCTGCTGCTCGTGCACATGCTGGCTGGGGCACTTGCTGGCTCCCCTGAGACCCACTCCCAGTGCCTTCTGGCCTCTGGCTTCTGTTGGCCCCAGGGAGCTCCATGCTTGTGTCCTGGTCTGGGTGCTCCTTCCATGGGGCCCCCCCCCTACAGCCCGAGGCACACCACCTGGGCCAGTAGCCCTTGTGGAAAAGACGCTGGGGACCCTGGGCAGACACGCAGCTCCTGACGTAGGTGGGCCTGACCCCAGAAGGCCAGATCCCTTCCTCACCTGGCCTGGTCCCCTGCTCCCCAGGCTGGGGGGAGTTGGACACCTGGTTGCCATTTAAGGTATTTGCTGAGGGGCACCTGGAGTGGCTCAGGTGGTGAAGCATCTGCCTTTGGCTCAGGTCATGATCTCAGGGTCCTGGGATCGAGTCCTGCATCCGGCTCTGCTCAGCAGGGAGCAGGGAGCCTGTTTCTCCCTCTCCCCTGGCCCCTCCTCTCCCCCTTCCCTGCTTGTGCTCTCTTCTCTCTCTCTTTTAAAAATACATAAATATTTTATTTATTTGAGATTTTATCTATTTTTTAATATTTATTTTATGTGTTATATTATTATTTTTTTAGTGTTTGCTTAATGGGGTGGCATCCCTCAGGTGACCAGACGGGGCTGGAAGCTCAGGGCTGGGAGGCAGGGGTCAGGGCTACAAGAGTGTCCCTGGGGTAGGGGTGAAGTCTAGTTTGCCCCGCTCCCCTGGTGTTGGGGGAAAGGGTGGCAGCTCCGGAGACAGCCCCCGCTGCCCAGGGTTGGCTGGGGGATCTGTGCCAGCCCCTGCCCTTCCCTGAGCCGTCCTCACCTTCTCGGGGAAACAGGTAGCAGACCTCACAGGTGGGCTGCGGGGAGGAGCCTGCGGGCCAGGGTGGGATCCGTGGGGCTGCCCTTCCGTCCTCTGCCCTGGCCTGGGCCTCACACCCGGCCTCCTCTCCCGCCTCGCTGGCCCGTGCCCTCCCGCGTGGGTGCTGGCCCTCGGGATCGGGCCCATCTGCGCTGCCGGTCACACCTGTGGTGCCGCCTGGAGCCAGCCCGGGCTGGCTGAGACATGCGCCGTCCCTCCCCAGGGCCCAGCCTGCACGGTGCCTGAGCTGTCCTCGCCCCCCTCCGCCGGCTACTCCACAGGACAGAAGCCGGAGGCTGTCGTGCACGCGATGAAGGTGAGGGCCAGGCTCTGCCCATCCGCCCCGCTCCTGCTCCCTCGGGGCCCCCCGATCCCCGGGCCAGGGGGGGTACCTGGGACCCCGCATTTGCTCTGAGCGGCAGGGTGGGGGCCCTCATCTGTCCGTTGGGGGGAGGGGAGCAGCCCCGACGGCCCGGGTCTCCTTGCTGGGGAGGGACTCGGAGGGGTCAGTTGGCAGCAGCAGGTGTGACACCTGTCTGCCATCGCAGAAACAGGAAGCTGATACCTGGGCTGGGGTGGGGGCGGGGCGGGCAGGGCAGGGGTAGGACTGAAGCTCCCGTCTCCCAGGTCTCCCAGACCCCTGCCTGGCATCTGGGGAGCTGGCTCACCCCGCCCACGTCTGCCGCGGGCCGTGCCCCCCCTCCCCCCACGCACATGTGTGCATGCCCATCTGCACCAACACAGCATCCTTGTGCCCGTGCGGGCAGTGACCGGGACACGCACACTCATCCCACATGGCCAAGTGGGTGCTGTCCTTGTGTCCGTTCATCCGAGCCGGGGACCCTGGGTTCGAGTGGGTCCACCTGTCCTCCCTGCTCCCAGGTGACCCGTCCCCAGCTGTGCCCCCAGTGGTGCTGCAGGGGTGCGGCTCCTCTTGTGTAGTGTCACTGGGGCGGGGGCAGAGGACAAGCGGGGACCCTGGCAGGGACTCGGCGGCTCACGGTCCTCGGCTTCCGTGTGCAGCCCCCTCCCCGTGCTGACCCTGCGGCCTGTCCCCACAGGTCCTGGAAGTGCACGAGAACCTGGACCGGCAGCTCCAGGACAGCTGTGAGGAGGACCTGAGTGAGAAGGAGAAGGCCATCGTCCGAGAGATGTGCAACGTGAGGCGCCTCGCGGGCGGGGCTGGAGGGCGGGCAGGGGGTCCCCGCGGGGGAGGCCCTGGAGCCTGGGCAGCCCCGTCCCGCCCTCACCCACTGCTCGTCCCACCTCCCCCAGAGTGGGGGCCCTGACCTTCGCAGGCCTGTCCGTCCCCGGAGCACCGCCCCGGCCCCCCAGGACTGGTCCCGTTCACCCCGCATGTCCTGTCCCGTGGCCCCTGCTGGCTGCCGGCCACACGGGTAGTGCCCAGGCCGGAGGGGAGGCGGGGGGCCCTCTGCTCTGAGGGCCTGCAAGGCTGGGGCCGCCCAGGACGGGGGAGCATCATCCCGAGCCGCCTGGCCGGGTGTGTCACCTCTGCGCCCTGACATCTCTGTGTCATCTCTGTGTCCTGGGCCTCCCGGGGTCGGGCCTCTGCACACCCACGGCCCGGCCTCTCCGGGCCCCTGGACAGCCGCCAGGCCGAGCCTGCGCCCCCGGCCCCCCAGCTCCCCTGCGCCCCCGGCCCCCGGCCCCCAGCCCCCCAGCCCCCCGGCCCCCAGCCCCCCAGCTCCCCCGTGGCCCCCGATCCCCGGCCCCTGGGACGCGGCTGATTCCGCAGAGCCCGAGGCCCATGTGCGCTCACCCGCCCTCGCCCTCGCCCTCGCCCACAGGTGGTCTGGCGGAAGCTGGGGGACGCGGCCAGCTCCAAGCCCTCCATCCGGCAGCACCTGTCTGGGAACCAGTTCAAGGGGCCTTTGTAGGGCCGCTCGTCCGGGGACGTGACTGGCCCCGCGGGGCGCCCGGGCCGAGCCGCCCTGTGGAGAGTTGTACATAGGACGCTGCGCGGCCGCCGGGCCACCTCCACCACAGCAGCCCGCGGGGGGCCCCCGTCCCCCGAGCGGAGCGGCCCCACGGGCAGAGGCCGAAGGCCACCCTGAGACGCCGGGCGGCCTGGGCGAGGGGCGCCCCACCAAGCCTTCCACCCCCGCTGCCACCCGCTCCGGACAGAGCGCCGACAGCGCACCGACGCGGGGGCGCCACTCCTCGCCCCCCTGCCGCGGCCCAAACGCCCCCTCGCTGGGCCCCGGGTCCCGAGTCGCCGGCGCGGACGCGCTCGGGGTCTGTGGCTGGCGGAGGCTCCGGGGCCCTTCCTCTGGCACCCCCGTACCCAGCTCCCTGCTGCAGGCTGCCGCTTGGTTTGGGGCTCTTGCCCCCAGCGCCTCACGCACGCTCGCTGCACCAGCCCCCCCACCCAGTGCAGTTGTGCCCTGTCTCTTGGGGCCTCCTGCCCAGTGCCTGAAGCATCCCGTTCCCGTGGCTCACGGTGGGCCCGGGAGGTAGGAGGCGGTGTGGAGGGTCTCCGGGCTGAGCCCCGCTCTCTCCGCCCACGTGTGGGCAGCACTGGGCACGCTGGGCCTCTGGTGTCCCCCGGGGCCTGGCCCCAGCAGGGGCCCTGCGGCCGGAGCTGCGTGGGCTGGGGCGGGGGCTGGCTGGGTGACCTTCAGCGGGGCGCTCGGCCTCTCCAGGCCGCCTGGTGGGAGAACGAGGTCTCGGGCTCCTTGGGCCGAGCTCACCCCCCGGGGCCACCGGCTTGGTCACAGCACGCGGGCCCACACGGTCCACCTGCTGCAGAGGCGCTGTTGGCCGGGCCGGATGGAGCTGGGGACCCTGCGGCCTCCTCATAGGTGCTGTCCCCTCTCCTCTCTGAGCCTCAGGGTCCTCCACTGGAGGAGGGACAGCATCAGGCCCTCCTCGCAGGGCGCGGGATCCGAGACCCGCGGTGTAGATGCCCGTGTACAAACTGTAGAGTGCGATAGAGGAACAGTGAAGTTGGTGAGGAGAGTGAGGCCCAGAGGGTCAGTGAGCGGTGGCGCGTTATGGACGAGCTCCCGGACGCTGGGAAGTGGGGCAGGTCACCGTTAGTGCTGTGGGTGCCACTGGGGCCCACAGGCTTCCTCCGCTGTCAGTGGTGCCCAGCTCCGTGCCGCAAGCACTTGCAGAGCCCGGGGGCCGCCTCTGCGGTGGGCAGGCCTCGTCCAGGCCCTTGTGAGGGACGGGGGCCAGGCGGGGGGGTGCGGGGGGCCAGCCTGCACCTGGAGTCCCAGCGGGACCATGTGGTTGCTGCCACCTGTTGGCCGTCGGCGCCCTTGGGTCATACGCTCTCAGGGGAAAGGCTCACAGCCCTCACTGTGCCAGGGAGTGCTAAGTGGGTGCTGGTGACGGCGACAGGCATGTCCGCTTGTCCCGCGTGTTAGAGGGAGCTCTGGGCTCTTCCTGGAGGGGACTTGCCAGCAGGTCAGGTGCGAGCTCCTTGTCGCGAGGGGTGTGCATTTGAGGCTGGGGGAACCCCCTTGGTCATGTACCAGGCAGTTCCTGCCCTAGTGGGCAGTGAGCTGGCGGGGAGCGGCGGAGGCCCCCCCGGATCTTGGAGTCCAAAGAACCCCAGAGCAGCCCGAGCGATGATGGGTCCCGTTTTGGGCGGAAGCCACATCCGGGAGCCCGTGTGTCATGTCTGGATCAGGTTGGCTCGGCCACCGCTGAACCTAAGCAATAAGTAAGGGCTCCTGGTATCTGTGGGTCTCCTGCAGACTGAGCCAGGGAACAGCTCCCAAGGGACCTTCCCGGCCTCCCCGGCCCTCCTGCGGCGGCGCATCCGGGGCTCAGGAGCGCTTCTGCCCCGACCCTCCTGTGTGCCATGGAGGCAGCAGGGCCAGGTGCCACCTCTCCTTCCTACCGCTGCTCGCATTCCTGAGCCGACTGCCCGGGGTGGCTTTCTGGGGCAGAGCTGTACCTGTGACAGTCATCTAACAGAATAAGCTGTCAAAAAAACAAAAACAAAACAAAACAGAAAAAAGCCAGCAGCGCCTCTGACCGGACGCGCCAGGCGGTGGGTGGGTGCGGTGGGAGCCCACGGGCCGGGTGGGCCAGGGGCCGGGCCAGCAAGCACCCCAGTGAGTGTGTAGGGGATGGGGGGCCTCCTCCCCTCTGGAGCCTCAGCTGCAGCAGCACACGGTGGGGCGAGGTGTCGCTCAGCCCGGTGCCCTTTCATAAAGGTCCCTTTACGTTTCATACGCTCTGATTCCAGATCTTGAAGCCCAGTGTGACATCTACTGCGGCTTCAGTTCCCACTGTGATGGATGTCACCCTTCCAGCCTCACCCCAGGCGGCCAGGGCCAGCCTGGGATCAGAATCTGCTGAGCACATTTTTTAGGGTGGCACGTTTTTATCCAAAAGTTATTAGCTACACATCAGTGTTTAAAGAGAAAAAAGTGACCTTTTTTTTTTTCTTGGAAACTTGAGAGGAAACAAAATACATACTACTGATTTTTTTTTTTTTTTTTTTTTTAAGAAACAAGCTAAATGCATGACTGCAGAGCGGTAGAGGTGTATATTTTTCATACTGTGGGGAGAAGTATTTGTGCTGCTTTCTGGAATTGGGCTGGAACGTCTGGTTCCCGGCCCCGGGCCGTCAGCCATGCTGTTTTCCTGTGGTGGGTGACCACCGTGAGAACCGGGGCCAGCCCCTCCCTGGCTCTAGGTGTGCCCGTTTCTACCTTCCACTGAACCACTTTGATTTGGGGAGAGAAAAAGAACTTTTGATAGTGTGGTAAAAACATTGATTTGAACTATTTTAGTAAAAGGAGTAACAGAAGATTGTGATAGTGTATACTTTGCGCTAGATAAATAAAGGCTCTTTGCAAGCCTCTGTGGTGGGTGCACAGTGCTTGTTTCGGGTGCGGGGGGTCACCGGGAAGAGGGTCACGGCCCCCGGGAAGCACCTTAGATGTGGGGGCTTGGCCGGGTGCTGGAGACCACGGACAGCCACTCCGATGGCCCGAGTGGGAAGAATTTCAAATCCCAGCCCTTGTGTGACCTGGGAGCCTGTGTTCTGCGCAGGTGCACTGGTTCGGAACTCGCTGGGTTCCCCCGAGGGGGCCAATGCAGGCACAGGGTGCGGGGGGCTCGCCCGCCAAGGTTGGACCCACAGGGGCGCCGCCCTGGGAGACGTGGGGTCCGGTCTGGGGACTGCGAGGCCAGCGTCCCTCTGTCTGCCCCTTGGCCCTTAGGGCCAGGGAGGAGCTGCCTCTGGACTTGACATCCTAGGGCTGCTAAAGACCCCGGGGCCCCCCCTCCTGTGCGGAAGAAACAAAAGGAGTTTCAGAACGGGTTTTATTTGGATAATTGACCGAAGGAGCTGCGTCTGTAACCAAGATGGAGTTCACAGTATGTTGTTACATTCACACTTAAAAAATATATCTCTATGTACAGGGATTTGCAAATTGATGTAAACATTCATTACTAAGTACATTTCTCCCCTTCTCTCTGGAGGAAAAAGAACACAGTCGTCCAACAAGGCAACCCCTTCAAAATAAGTTTAATACAAAGGATGTAAATATCTCTAAATCAAAAAAGTGGTTCGTCTGACCTACTGGGTGTCGGGAGAACGTCACAGAATGAAAGTGAGGACAACAGCTTGACTTCAGATGGAACTGGACTATTTGAAATGGTGTTTCCAGGAAAAATAGGCACTGATTTCTAGAAGGAAATTCACTCCTTACTGAAGCTATTTCTTGAGCCAATATGGCTGGTTAACGTCTTCACTAGTACAATAACCCAGCGCGGGGCTGTCGCCACCCGCTACCACCAAGTGCGAGGGAGGCTGGAAACCGGCACTGCCCAGGCTACACCGAAGCCGCTGGCCCCATTCTCCAGACGTGGAGGACGACCTCCCCGATTTCATCTCAGGGTCCAGTCTGTTTCTTCCCATACTGCAACTGTCTAGTATTATATAAGGTACCCTGCTGCTTACCCACTTAAACTACTCTTCAAGTTGATTAGAAAAACTTTAAAAAACCAAGGGAAAGAAAAGGCATCGCGTTATCTCATCCAGGCTGCCCGCCCCAGCCCCCCAACTGGAGGCATACCGGGTGGGGGGATGGGTGGGGGCACGGGTGGCTGTCCTCCAGGGGGGACAGCCGGAGGGGGGTAGCTGGCCGGTGGCAGGCCCAGGCCTGGAGGAGGGTGAGGGGGCACTGCGTGGGTGGGGGGCAGGCGTGGGGGTGGGGGTGGGAAGTTGGGGTTGTAGGTGGGGGGAGGAGGGGGATAGCCAGGAGTGGGGGGAGGAATGGCAGGAGGGGGGAAGGAGGCTGGTGGAGGGGGCACTGGGGGAGGGGGTGGGTTGGGGGGGTAGACGTGTGGGTGGTAGGGCAGGTGCGCTGGAGGGCCATAGGCTGGGGGCAGGGCACCATACGAGGGGCCCTCGGTCTTCATCATGGACTGCAGGCTCTGGTAGCCCTCTCCAGACATGTAGGAGCTGGTGGTAGACATCCCGGTCATGTAGCTGGAGGGCGGCGGTGGCGGCGGCCGGTGTGGCAGCGGTGGTGGCTGGTGCACAGGGGCCGGGTGGGCCGGAGGAGGAATCTGGACTTTGGGGAGGTCACTGGCATCCACGGGGCCTGGTGGCTCCGCCTCGCCTAAGGGGGCCGAGAGGGGAGGCTTCCGGTCTGTAGAGGAAAAACAAGTCACTGCCCGGCCCTGGGGTGGCTCCCGGGGCTGCCTGTGTGGGGACACATCCACTGACTTCCTCAGGGTGGGGAGAGCCCAAGCCATGAGCTCCCACAGCAGTTCTCATGCCCCCCCCCCGCCACCCCCCCGGCCCCCAGTGCAGGGCTGGTGAGGTTGCTGCTTTTCCACCAGGGCCGACTTCACAGAGGAACAGCAAGCAGCGGTCACCTTTGAGGCCAGTGCCTGATGCCATCACAGAGGTCCCCTTTCCCCCCAGCACAGCCGGGTCTCCCTCCCTCAGTCCTCACAGCACCAGCCAAGGCCGTGCCTGCAGTGCATGGAGCCCCTTCTTCCTGCCTGTCTCTAGAGACTGAGGCCAGGGTCATGTCACCTTAACTGTCTGCAGCACTGGCATCAAGCACAAAGCCTGAGAGTTGCTCAACATTTAAAAAAATAATGAACAAGTCTCTGACGTTCCTGATGTGGTCGTGAAGGAGCAATTCTGGTTTTAGTCTACTACAGACAAATGAGAGGAGACCCCCCAGCGTACTCCCAGAAAGCACTGCTGAGCCTCCGGTGCTGCCCTCCCACGGTACTTCGCAGCGCGGCCCCTGCCCGCTTTGTCCACAGCCCCACCTCACACGTTTTCATCTAAGATTCCCCCTCTGCATTCATGGTCAGACACCTGGAAAATGACACTGGGGACATCGCACCAGGGATGGCCAATCATGGAGAAAGTGCATCTTTAGGATTCCTAAGGCAGCCCAGAAGTCAAAGGCAAGTCCTAGGAGCCAAGATCTCTGGGTCACACAGAAAAGTGAGGGCCACTGAACGGGGTTTCTGGTCTCCCAGCACTTCACTCTGTTGTGCCCCCTGGAGCTCCAAGCAGCCCTGACTGTGCACACATGGACATGCAATGTGCCCAGGGTGGCGCCGTGGTGACCGCGGTCCCCTCACTGCTCCCACCAAGTGAGCAAGAGCAGAACTTCAGGCCAGCTAGGCCATCTTTCAACAAGAGCCAAGGCCCTGGGGCTCAGCCTGAACTGACCAGCACGCCCACCCAGGTCAGAAGGTCCGACCGACATGCCTACGGGGAAATCTGTTTGGGCTCCAGGGCAGGGCTGGGGGCCGATGGTGCCAGAAGCTGACTAGACAGCACAGTTTGAGCTTGAGGCCTGTGGACAAAAGTGCCAAGCACCTTGAATTCTTCCTGTGTGCCACTGCACGGCCGCCTGGGTCCACTAACACCCTTTCCCGTCTCTGAGACGTCACTTCCTGTCACCTACAACTCCGCGGTCTCTCCAGGTCACCAGGTCATGTGCTGTCCTCTAGAAGTGAACCTGGAACACGTGGTCTCTCCAGGCACCTGTGGGGCCCTCTTCGTCTTCGCTTTGGCACCCGCCACTGCCAGCCGCCCTCTTAACATCCCTGGTGACCTAAGTGCCTCTGCTTCCTGCGTCTCATTAGAAACTGTGCTTCTAGCTCTTCTCCAAACTGGAGACTCCTGCTGCCTCTCCAAACCTTCTTTCCATCTGTCTCCCGTCTGCCACAGGCCCCTCTGCTGGAGTGAGCTCCTGTGGCCTGGCCTCTGCTTCCACCTCTGCCTTCAGGCACCGTGGCTGCCAGACTCCAGACTCCACTCTTCCTCCGACGGCAGCCCTTCTAGCAGCCTAGCCAGCTCACCCCCTGGCACCGGTGCCTTCACCCTTCCTGCCCGCTGCCCAGGTGGGGAGCTCCCTATGTTCTGCTGGGCTCCTGACACCACACATGGGCCATGTGTGCGCTGGGCTCCCCAGGACACCACACCTCTTCTCCGCACACCCTCGGGGCACAGGAGCTGGGGGATCTGTGCTTGCTTACAGGAGATGCTACATAAATCCTCAAATGATCCACTGCAGATGTCTTTTTAAGCACGCTTCATACTGGATTGGGGACTGTAGGATTTATCCCAAAGTAGAAAATGAGTCCTCTGTTTTCTCAAAGCTTATAAAATGCCATGACTGACCAGAAGCAAAAAGAAATGTAATGGGTGGTACCCTAGCCACAGGTACATGCTAGGGGCCTAAGCACGAGTTACAGAGCAGGTCAGGACGGCCCAGCAGCCCTCAGACCACACACTACTCCTGCCCACCCTAGCTTCCTGCTCCATCTTCTAGAACGCTGCCCCAGGGTGACAAGGCTATATTCCTTACGATGATTTTTCACTTTTACGTGAGGCCAAGGAAGCTTCCCAGCTCACTGTGCGCCTGTCGAGAACTTGTCACAGTTTCATTTATTTTCCACTTGACTCTGGGCAACTGCTTATTCTTCAGAACATACCCACTCTCCTGCCACTAGGAAGCAGATGTGACCGAGGCTGGGCTCTTAAGATCTACAGCAATCCTGCCAGGTCAATGTTCATAAATTGTCAGGGCTTTGTTTTACTAAAACTGATTCTATGTTTATTTATCCTGCATAGTTTGGCATTTCTGCACATGAGAGGCCATAGAATATCCAGATATACTTGGAATTTATAACATCCTCAAAATACCTGGTTTGTGAAAAACACACACAATTTTTGGAAACATCTTTGGTCATTACCTTCTTTTAAAATTTTGGCTACCGAGTCTCCCTTGTATAAACTTGTCCCCAGGCCTTCCCGAGTCTACCCTTCGAAAAAGCAGAGGGAAAAGGTGGCACTTCCACTCTGCTTTCAGTGGACACTTACCTGGAGGTGGGTGGGCCGGAGGCAATGGAGGGTGAGTGGTCTCAATTTTGGGGATTTTAGGTGGTGGTGGTTCTAAAAAGGAAAAAGGAAAAGTAGTTTTTGAAAAGCAATCATACTTCTTCATGCGAATAAACAGGTCATAGAAGAAAAAAAAGGAAAATGTATCATTCAGGAATTTCTTTGGGGAAAAAGAACTGATATGACAAGGCTTTAGGGAACTTGAGAGAGGCCTCAGCTAAACCATTAGGAGCTAATCCTTTCATGAGACCCAAAGAGGTCTAACAAACGCCCCCCACCCCCACCCTAAATAGAACAACCTGTTGGCTTCTTAACAGCTGTTTCCGCATCTACCCGCCTTCCTTGCTGACCCTCCCAAATAAGACCTTTCACTGAAAGAAGAAAGGACCAGCAGAGTACTGTCTCCGTTACCTATCGGGTGGGGGGCGGTATTTCTACCCTGTCCACTGGACTAGAACACAGTCACAGCCACCCCAGCCGGAGGGCTCACGGGAGAAACCTCCACCTTTGGATTCCTAATTAGGCACATTTTAAGTCTGTTTTCTTCCTTACAAAAGTGCTCCCACTGGTGGCAGGAGAGACCTAGAGGCTGGGAGCTGGCATAAAAGCAAACGGGACATTAGGGGCGGAGCACACAGCCCACCCCTCGGGGTCCGGTGGCTGCAGACAACCAGCATTCCACAGGGACACCACTAAGCCAAGACGGGCTACACCAAACCGGGTCTCTTGTGTTTATGAGGGTGCAGTGTGCACACGTAACCGAAAAAGAACTCCCGTCTTTGCGCTTGCTTGTATGTTTGACCCTTTCTCCAGAAACTCACTTTATTCTGGCTTGTCCACTGCTCTGATCGGACACTACTCTAGTGTCGCTGAGCCTTTCCTGCTTTCCTCTGTCCCAAACAGGCTGAATTCAAAGTCCAGGGATATGTCTGTTTGTATCCTCTTCCTGGGGGACCAAATCCCCTCTCTCAGGTGAATGAACTGTAAATCTATGCCTCTGGCTGCTTGTGCTCTCTCTCCTGAAGCCATGGCCTCACTTTCCAGCTCCACCCTAGACCCAGCAGCTCACAGGTCGCTTTCCCCATCTCTGCTGTGACTGCTGTCACAGTCCCTTCGCAGGCCTTCCTGCGACTCTCTCCCAAGCAGAGCTGAAGTTCTTTAGGTCAGCACTGCCCCCAAAGTGAAGAACCACATGTGATTTTAAATTTTCTGGGAGTCACCTTAGAAAAAGGTGAGTTAATTTAATATTTAACCTTATATATAAAAATCTGATTTCAGGGGCGCCTTGGTGGCTTAGTCAGTTGAGCATCTGCCTTCAGCTCAGGTCATGATCTCGCGGTCCTGGGATTGAACCCTACATCGGGCTCCCTGCTCAGCAGGGATCTGCTTCTCCCTCTACCCACTCCCCTGCTCCATGCGTGCTCACATGCTCTCTCAAATAAAATCTTTAAAAAAAAGTCTGATCATTTCAATGTGTAATCAACATAAAAATTAATCAACAAGCTCTTTTACCTTTTTTCTTAGTAATACTTGGAAATCTGGTCTGTGTGCTGCACTAGCGATATGTGATGATTCTGGCTGGCGACACTTCCAGCGCTCAGAGCCCCCTATAGCTAGTGGCATGTAGCACACCACCTGGTCAAGGCCCTATGGCAGGCTGTGTTCTGTGCCCTCTGTGGGCCATAAGCCACCACTCTGACTGCCCTTATCATGTCTCACCCAGATGCCTGCGAGCTCCTCCTCATTCCCAACTATCTGTCCTATTATTGCCACCATGAACCTTCTTCTAAAAGGAACTCAGACTTGGCCATTCTCCTGCTCCAACGTCTTCAGTGCTCCCACTGCCTACGAAAAATCCACATTCCTCCACGTGGACTCCATGTGGCTCCAGTCACTCTCTGTCCATTAGAGGTCCTCCCTTTACCTCTTCACATTCTAGAAAGATCTCCTCTCCATATGTTTCCAGCTCCCTTGCCCACATGCATCCTTCTACCTAGAGGACCAACCCCTCAGCTCAGTTCCAGGTGCTCAAAGGTCAGTCCTCTAAGGTTACCACTGGCTTGTCTCTGCTTCGTATAGACGTACAGGTCTAGCACACCAGCTCAGCTCAACTGTATGTCCACATGGCAGGGAGCACAGCCCACTTCGGGGTCTCACACTTAAGTTTTTGCCCAGATGGAACAGAAAAAAAATTCACCTGTAGTGAACTCATCACTTCTCCAAAGACCCTGAGAAAAATGTAGCTTTATTATAACTTGAAGATTCACAACAATTCAATAAACCACTGAGTTCCCACCTTGGAACTAAGCAAAAGAGAAACAGAAATGAGTAAACACTGTTGTGCCTTCAAAGAGTACAGTATGTCAGGGCCCATGACACAGGGACAAATGCTTCTAAATTTCTGTTCTGTAATCTTCCAGATTTTATTCACCCTTTCCATTTGTTTCCAATATAGAAACAAATCACAACCAACTTTGGGCTCTATAAAAACCCAAAACCAAAATCCAAGCAGTATTTAAAAGAGAACTGGCCTACACAAGCAGCAGGGCTGGGACATAGGGTGGTTCTTTGGGCAAGAGCACCGCCTGTCACTGCCATCCCATCTGCCCTCCACTCTACCACTTGGTGATCAGGATGGGGACACCCAGGCCCGTTATTGTCTACTGTGGTGAGCTGAACCAAACCTCTAGGAAGGACCCCTGCTGTCGTCCTCCTCTTACGTTCCTGATCACATTTGTATATATGTTACTAAGTACATTTTTACTGCTCCTAAGCTTTTTGATAACTTTTGTCAGAATATAATCTAAAATTCAGTTAGGGGACTTTTCCTGGCAAGCAGGGTAAAGGTTTTGATGGGCTCTAAGGCTGAATCTTAAGGCCGATATAAATCTTGCAGAAACAACGTTGACTAAGAATTTAAAGTTTTGATAAACAGATACTTGAGCTAAAAAAAAACAAAACAAAAATAAAACCCTCGTAACAGAAAATTACCTGCTGCTTTGTTCTCTTCTTTGGGAGAAACAACCTATAACAAAAGAAAATATACAACTGTTAACCAAGACCCCAGGGATAAGAAGAACTGATTATCTAAGAGCTATCCGCAGCAACAGAACACAGTTCCAGATGAAAATCAGTTTTGGCTCAGAGCTCCAGGGCAGACCAGGTACCTAAAAGAACACCTCTGCTTCCTGCTTCTTTCCCTTTCCCAGGTGAGATGGCACCACCAAGGATTTTCAACAGAGACACTAAGTCTCAAGCCCTTTAACACGCTGGCCTAAATCCAATGAACAGTTTGCTGACATGTGTTTCTCTCCCCCCCCACCATGGTTTCCTCTACTGGCTGGGGTGCTGCTGTGGGGAGAAGTATTCACAAAAACCCGGTGTCACTCAGAGCACCAAACATGAAAAAGCCAGAGACCGGAGATACTGAGCCCAGCACCCTGCTGGTCGGGGCAGCAGGGACAATGGAGCCCTCCTAGCTCCTAGGGGCTCCCCTCCTCTGACCAAAGTAGTTCTCAAGCTCCCCATGGACATGTAGCTAGATGGTGAGGCTGGGGACCCCCAGCTCAGGGTCCTTCACCAGCCCTCAGAAGAGGGACCGTGCTCTGGTGTGGTGTTGCTTCTGGCCCCCACCCAGAGTGCTGGCGGCTTCTAGGGCTGCCTGGCCCACTCACCACGGCTCGCTTCGCTGGGCGGGGAGGACTGGGCTGCGGGGACGGCTTCTTGGGCTGTGGGGCCTGCTGCGGTGGGGGCTGTGGGGCGGGTGGCTGCGAGTCCTTCTGCGGTGGCTGGGGCGGGTCGGAGCCTTGAGCTGGCTGAGGCGGTGGCACTTGTGGCACTTGCGGTGTAGACTGGAGAGGTGGGGGCTGCTGCAGCTGGTGGGGTGTGTGATGAGGCATCTGTTGTTTTCCTTGTGAGTAAAGATCCAGGATTTGGTGGCAGATGTCTGAATGATGGGCAACAATTACATTTGTCACAAACTGGTAAAGTAAATGTGCTTAGGAAAAAAAAAAGCCTATTTCCTAACTTTAGGCTACAATTCCCCTACAGGGACGGATAAGTGGGGATCACATCTGTAAATCCCCCAAACTATTGCGCACAGTGTGGACAGAGTGGATATTATGAGAGAACTGAATTAAAGGTGCTTCTGAAGAATGACTTACATTTACTTACATGGAGACATCTATTCTCGGGACTTGAGGCTAACAGGGAAGAGTCCCCTAAACACAGAATACCCTCAGGAAAGCCC
Source organism: Canis lupus baileyi (assembly GCF_048164855.1). NCBI lineage: Eukaryota > Metazoa > Chordata > Mammalia > Carnivora > Canidae > Canis > Canis lupus. The sequence continues at coordinate 69,382,670 of NC_132846.1, read as the reverse complement.
AGCATGCCAGTACCTTCCAGAACATCCACAGGGACGTCCTGCACAAACTGCTCCCACCATCTCCTATACATGGGTTTGGAGGTCCATTCTTGTATTTCAAATTTGCATAAACGTCCTGCGAGATACATCACGGCCACTGCTATGATCTCTGGCTCCCACTGTAGTGACAAGGTCGTGCAGAGACTAGTTCAACAAGAAAAAGGGGTGACGTGACTTGGAGAAACAGCCATGTTACCCAATGCATAGAGATGAGATGCCACATCTAGATGTTGGCTTGCTTATTCCTCCTTGAATGACCAAAGAATTAGAAATAAAAGCAGCAAGTTTTAAGTCTCCTAAAGGTACCAAAACAAATAACTTTAGCCATAGTTACTAACTTGTTCCTTCAAGAACCAGAATGCTGGCACATTCAAAAATTGCTATGTCATGAAACACAAATGAACATAGCTTATGTTCTTCAGAGATTGCTGAAATCCTCATCACTGAATTGTGCTTTCAAATGACAGCAGCTCCACACATAGGCCTTCTGTCCCCATAGAGCCCCTCGTTAGATCCCAGGCTCAAAGAACGGCAAAGCCCTAAAACCATTACAAGGATGTATTATTTGGGCAGAACCAAATGAGTTCTAAGTATCTTGTCAAACTTCTCTGGTTTATTGTTTTGGACTATGTTTTTTAAAACTGGTGATGACATTTTAGCTTCTTCTTCTTCTTTTTTTTTTTTAAGATTTTATTTATTCATGAGAGAGAGAGAGAGAGAGAGAGAGAGGCAGAGGGAGAAGCAGGCCCCATGCAGGAAGCCTGATGTGGGACTCAATCCCCAGACTCCAGGATCATGCCCTGGGCCGAAGGCAGGCACTAAACTGCTGAGCCACCCAGGGATCCCTGACATTTTAGCTTCTTTTTTTTTATTTTTTTGAAGATTTTATTTATTTATTCATAGAGATGCAGGGAGAGAGAGAGAGAGAGGCAGAGACACAAGCAGGCTCCATGCAGAGAGCCTGACGTGAGACCCGATCCAGGGTCTCCAGATCACGCCCTGGGCTGAAGGCAGCGCTAAACCGCTGCACCACCAGGGCTGGCCCCACATTTTAGCTTTTTTTTTTTTTTTTTTTCATTTTAGCTTCTTATATCAAGACATGGCAGGGTATCCCTCTGCTGGGAAGCAGACTTCCTGGATGTTGGCCCCAGCTCTGCCATTAACTGGCTCCTCAAGCTGGGTGAGTCAGAGTCCTAGATATGAAATAGGGAATCTAGATTGAATGACCGACCCATAGTCCCTGCCTATTTTAAAAAGTACAATCAGATCAACATTTGAACACATGTACCTGTCATTTACAAACGTCCATGCCATTTGAACCAACTTTTGAATTTTGTTTTTATCACCTAGAAACAGGAAGAAAAAGGTAATTTAGTAGTAATAGAGTGCATAAAAAGCAGCATTTCTCTAAAGTCCACTGTGTGCCCAGCACCATCCCAAAACACTGCAGTCGACTGCTGCCCGGGAACTGAGGACAGACGGGTGGGACTGAGTCCCATCTCTATTCTCTTCCCACGTGACCTGTGCTGAAGCACTGTTTATGGGAAGCCTGCTCCAAGGCGGATTTTATTAGGCTATTTAAAAAATTCTGACTCATTTTCCTGCCTCCTATCACTTGGCAAATGGATGGCAGAATGTGTCTATAGCTGACAGGAAGCAGTACTAACAGCTTCAATACTGGGCTGTCTGGGCACCCTGTGTCCCAGGCACACTCACACATCCAACTCTCCTGCTTTCCTCTTTCTAGAAGCATAATCTGAGTGCCGTCAAATCATTATAAATAAGACTTGATTTCACAATGAAGAGTTCTTTAAGTAACTTTCCCCCCTTACCTTTGAGTTGTTTTGCATATTTGAGGAGAAACTGGTATGGATGTTCCACCTGTAAATCAAACTTTATGGTCTGGAGTAGGATTCTCTCTAGAACCATCACTTCTTCCTAAAAATAAAACCACCAATGTTGGGATATGATTCCACTCACAGGTCTATAGCCACATTCAACAGTGAGCTTTCTCACTTCCTCTCTTCTAGCCTATTATGGCAACTTTTTCATTCCTTTTCTACTCTGCCCTCCCAGGCTTTCACCTTGCTCAGAGTCAAGGAGAAATTCTGAAAACTAAAAAGTGGAAGACAAAACAATCGGTTGATATTTTAAAAATATTGGAAACATTCTTAGAAATTTATTTTTAAAACTTTTTAAAGACTTTATTTTTTAAAGTCATCTCTACACCCAGTGTGGGACTCAAGTCCATGACCCTGAGATCAAGAGTTGTAAGCTTCCCTGACTGAGCTGGCCAGGTGCCCCAGAAATGTCATTACTAATAGACCTTTACTTTGTAGAGAATTTAACGTGACTGTAGTTTCTTTCCAGACCTCCATCAAAGACCACACTCCTTCAGGAATTTCCACTGAAAACTTTAAGCAAATAAGCAATGATGATGATGCAGACTCACACAAACTCTCAGTACCTGCTCGATATGTACATACGTAGCATGTGTGTTTAAATCTTTCCTCTACCTGAAATAGTCTGTTCCAACACCATTTCCAGAATACATCATCATTTTCTTTTACTAAACCACATCCTAACCTGTCAACACACACAAAATCTTTTCTGATCACTGATCTGTCTTGTCCCAGGACTGAAGGATGTAACGTTTAGAAGGGAGCGTGCAATCATTATCTTTCTTTACTTCTGCATGTCTCCCCACTACCTAATTTTTGAGTATAATTTCCATTTTCTTGTTTTCCAGGAGACAGTTTTCCTTCAGTCTGAAGGACTTAGCTCCTTACACAGGCCACTGGTGGAGGTTGTAGGATAGCACCTGAGTGTGTGCTTGGGCTAGATCATGACCCGAGCTGAAATCAAGAGTCGGATCCCTGACTGACTAAGCCCCTGGGTGACCCTCCAATAATGAGCTTCTTGATGGCTTTGTCCTTGGACACACAATAGGTGCTGCTGGTGTAGTGAAGAGGTTGCACGTGGCCAGGGTGTTTCTTGGCATGACACTGTTCCTTCCTTTGTTGGTCATCTTGGCAGCGGGACTTGTGGGAGTCCCCCATACCTCAATGTCCTATCATTTTACTTAGTATCAGGCCAGAAGAAAAGAAAGCTGTTGACATTCTGGTTGGGAACTTCCTGTATCATAGGGCAATTCAGGGAAAACAGAGATTTTTACCTTTGAATCTTCCTCTCAAACATTTATTGGAATTTTTTCATTCCTTCAGTAGTTTTAAGTTCCTTCCCCCACCTCCCATGATCTCCAGTTTCTTACAAGGCTTAATTCCGGACATTTTATTTTACTGTTGCTATGGTAAATGGACCCCCCCCCCCCCATGTCCTTCCAGGGTGTCTTGAACTAGTTAACATCCATGAATGGGTACTTCAAGACTGCAGCCTCTGTGCAGCCTGACTGCACCTAGCACTTAAAGACAATGACTTGTTTACACCATGGAAGACAGGGCTGTTGGAGGCCGGAAATCCCATATCTAACAGGTGAATGAATCCATTAACTAAAGAAAGAGAAGACATGCTGGGAACATGCTTCACGCTGAGGTCTGGCCTCACTTTGCAGAACACGAATCGTTCTCTCATGATGAGTGATTCCAACCAGCATGGCAGGACTAAGATCCTTCTACCCTAGCGCTGCCAGCACTCTCTCAGGAAAGCTTTCCATGATCTCAGAAAGTTCCCCATGATATAAAAAACCTGCTAACACTGGCATGTTTTTGTCTGGTTTTGGCACTTCCTGTTTCCCAGGAGTTTCACCATGACTTTTCAATGTAGGAACAGTCTTCCAAACAAGTGCACCTACAGGTTTTGAGGCTGTGGCCCGTATAGTATTACAGGATAGCTCAAGGCCCAGCCTCCCTTTGTATTTCAAATATTCAAGTAATGGGGTAATTATAGGTCTGTGTGCAAGCATCATTCCTCAGGGAACCTTCCCTCAGCCCCACAACTCTTGTCTGGGGGACCTGTCCAGGTGCCCAGGCTGAATGCCCTCATTGCACCTTTAAATAATCTTTTTATAGCATTCATCACAGCTCATAATCAGATAGTTATAGGATTATTTGATTAAAATCTATCCCAACTCCACTATAAAATCCATGAGAATGGCAAAGGCCATGACTGTCCTGCCACCTGTTTTAGGTCTAGAGTCTCACATAGTGGTGGCTAGAGTATCTGTTGAACATACGAGTAATTAATGTAATGGGGCGGGGGGGGGGGTGGGGGGAGGCACACACAGTTAAAGCAAAGCTCATAAAGGCAAAAAAGTCCCACATGATTCATAATCTTTTTCCTAATTGCTTACAATGCCTCCCACAAATAACTGCCCTGCTCGCTGTCCTCTCTGGCAAGGGAAATGTCTTCCACAGTGACTTCACTGTGCTTTCCTTTGGCCCCTGTACTCCAGATTATTTCTAGGAAGACGCACATGATAGAAAGGAGGGGCAGGCTGGACCCTGCAGTAAAAGTCTGAATAGTATGCTCATTCCCCCCTTCCTATCATCTGGGGGCACTGGAGCTGCAGAACCTGTACCTCACTGTGCCCGACTGGGTCTCAGTTTCCTGATCTGAAGGTATAGTGGGTAAAGGTGTAAAGGTAAAAGGGGACTTCTCCAAAGGCACTCTAGGATAACACACACCCAAAGGCACTCTAGGATAACACACACCAGTGCAGTGCCACATGCCCATAACACATTCCTACAACTGTCTCCTACTATGTAAAAATCAGACACCCACAGGTATTCTATTAAATTGCATTCTGATCACCGTTAGCATGAATTCCTAATTGACTCACATTTTTAGAAACAGGTGAACGGATTTATAAATCAGTTTAAGAAACAGAGTTACCCATGTTGACAATACTTATAAAGTTAGTATTCATTGTAAATACAACATATACAAAAGCATTCTGGGCCTCTGTTACCTCCTTGAAGCATGAAGGAGAACGAACATGTTTTATTTACACACATAAACACTGCTTGGCAGACACAGGTGTCTACTGTGGCGGGCAGTAGCAGCGAGGGAGGAAAAGCAAGACTGTGGACAGTGCCGAACTCCCCTGCCCTCATTAGTTCTTCTCTACCTGTGCTTTTGAGTTTGTCATTCATTCAAGTAGCTGTTGAGTGCCTACTCCGCTCAGCCTCTGTACAAGGTGCCAGGGAAAAACAGACATGGTCTCTGCTCTCACAGATCTTGTAGTTGAGAAGACCAGAACTCTTTGTGTGATGATCTGATTAAAATCTATCTCACCACCAGCTGTGATCAATGTTGTGAAGCATGCAGGTGCCACAAGGATTACAATGGGGGTGGAACTTGACCCTGACAAGAGTCAGGGGTGGAGGAAAGCTGCCAGAAGCTGGCTGGAGCCGTGGCCCTGCCATCTCCGCTGAACTGCTTCTCAGTCTAGGAGTGCTAATGGTGAGGAGAGGATTTCTGCTCATAAACACTGTGCTAGGGCCCCTGAAAGTACTCAAAATGAGGGAGTGATATGCATTAGCAAGTGTATGCCACGTTACCTTCCTTCCTCTGACAGAAGCAAGTACAAGTACCTTCTGCACAGGACCTTCTTAGGGCTCAGGGGACTGGCAGACACGGAGGCCACACACGGAGCTTTAACACCATGCTACCACGAGGAATCAAGATTTGAAGGCAGGAAGTTAAGATTCTTACCTTTGGATCATCTCCAAACTGGCCAAATTGTACATCATTTAATAAACTACGAGCTGTTTTGATGATATCTTTACATTTTTTTGGCGTTTCTTCTACTTTCCCAGCCAGAAAGAGACAACAAGCTCCCGTCACCTAAAAGGGAGACAAAATTTCTTGAGATACTGTTAACAAAACTCATGGAGAAACAGAAGCAAGGATTTTGGGTCTTCCCAATTTGGCTTCATAAATTATTTAAAATTTAATTTTCTAAAGAAAATGTCATGTGAAAAAAGTAGATGCCAGAAAGGAAAAGAATCATAGGAACACATTTTCTTTTTACATTGCAAACTTAATAATGGCTCCTTGAACAGTGAGCTTTGCTGCAGAAAAATAGCACAATTAGGTGCCCGTCCTGTAGACTCCATCTCCTACACCTTCTCCCCCTGGTGCAGCTGTCTGGACCCACATGCAGTGCCTATATCACTGGCCTTCTCACTGCTTGGCCTCTGCCCGCCTCCCTGGCACAGCCCTCTCTCCATGGGACCCCAAGGGCAGTAGGCATCAGACAGGGCACCAAGCTGATTCTGCCACGGGCTTCTTCCTCTAGAACTTCACAAATCAGTATGTAAGACATGTGTACAACACTAAGTAAATCTTAAACAAGAGGAAGGATCCCCAACAGGTGAATTTCCTAGTAAGTCTCCTGTCATCCTCCTTATGAAACCCTTGGACAACTTCACAATCTACCTACTAACGTCAGATTTCCCTGATCCAGCATTCAAGGCTCACCATGGGCCCATCCAGCTTACTTTTCCACCATTCCTGCCACATGGACTCCCTGGTTGGGCTGACTCTGAATAGTGCGCTTCCATGTGTCTCTGCTCACACCAGCTTCTGTCGGACTAACTGCTCTGCCTCATTGCAGCATGTCTAAGCCCTGCTTGCAGCCAAGGCTTAGCTGCCTGCTGGCAACTCCTCGGGGCATTTTCCCTGATCCCTTTAGGAGGTATTACTCTACCCTCTGAATGCTCCAGCCTTCTTTCCTTACCTCTCTTACGGCTTCACTGACCATGTGCTCTGTACGTGTCATCCCCTCTATCCTGGCTACTCAAGGCACGTTCCCTGTCTGACTCTCCCAAAGAGTGTAAGACATACGGCATGTTTAAGGAGTAACTGAAGAATAAGTAATTTGGCATAAAGAACTTCTCTTCCATTTTGGTTGGCCTTTTTTTGGGTCTCAATTACAAGCCCAAATTTATCATGTGAAAGGTAAGGAAGTAAATTCCACACAGTGCAATATGATTATGATCATCCACAGTGGCCTAAATAAAAAAAGACTTGAATATAGTTAATTGGAAAAAACAAAAATTCAAACTTGACTGCTTATAGATAGCCATGTATTATTATAAATATACTTTCTGGAAAACAGAATAAAGAGAGACTATAATCAGTCCACTAAACTGTGAAAACAACAACATGTGATAGAGAATTAGAACAAAATTCAAATACTTACATATCTTGGGAATTGCTTGAAGGAATGAAACATGTAGAAGCGATGAAAATAAATTATTCCAGTTGCTAGGGTATCATAGTGTCTGTTGTTCTGGTTAAGGACTTTACTGAGAATTGTTACAGGTTATGCCATTAGTTAAATGAGGAAAAATAAAGACAAACAATAACAACAAAATCAGTGATAAACACTATCAGTAATTAAGAGGGGAGGGGATCTCAGGGTATCAGAACTCAGACATGAGAATTAGCAAATTGAAGTTTACACTTGTAACAAGGCAGGGCTCTACCACTCTTTAGACACACTTCAACTATGATCACCAAACACTTGTTTTCCTCCTGATGGTCACTCACTCAACGGCTAACTCTACACATTTAAATGAAAACAGAAACAAACAGAAAACCTCTGAAGAGCCAAACAAATAAACAACATTTAAATAAAAATATTTAAGAGCCGTTTCAGTACAGAGATAGTACTATATATTTTGTCTACAGTATCTGATTTAATTCTTGGTGCTGGTGGTGGTGGGGGTCCTATTTATAACGATTCCAAGGGGATTCAGGATACAATCCCAAACGTGTGCCCACATCAAAGATGAACCGAGCCCCCTCTCGGCGATACCGGGCCTCAGTGGCTGGATCGAGTCCCTCCAGCTGTGAGGGTGTATGAGCCAAGTCTTTCTTATCCCAGTACCAACATGGTTTTGTGTGGTCCAGGTTTGCTGAGGTTACTGAAGGGCTTGAATTTTCTTTATTCTCCTTCATTTATTGAAGTAGACTTGTTCTTTCCAAAAGATTTTCTGAAAATGTTAGAATCCTAAGAGAGAGAAGCAGCAGCAAAGTTGGAAAGGGATGTTCTGTATTAAACAATCTCGATCATTATAAACAGTCTACAGTCACAGATTACACTTGATTTCGGATCAAAATTTCCCTGAGAGGCAACACTACTGATTGATACTAGCCTAGGTTCACCTCCAAAGCCAATTCAACACTTAAGTGACTGAGACGATAATCTCAAATTTCATGGTAGCTTAAAAGGAAGAGGATTTCCGTCTCCCATTCCTTTCTGCCTTTCTTCAGTAGAGCTAATCCCTTGCATTGGTCTACATCCCAATCTTCAGTAAAACCCAGGCCTGTCCTAACCCCTTGCAAAGACTTATGCTCCAAAATTATCCATCTTTTCCATTCAGCACTCAATCAAAATTTCATTTTGGTTTACTTCATTTCACTCAGAGAAGCCACCAGATCGGATGAATTCCCACCTGCATGAGAGTCATTGAACTGAGTAGTATAAATCTGGTATGCATGCTGTGATTCTGAGGGAAAGAATGGAGGGAGGTGGTCCACAAGAGAAGAAGGGAGCTCCTTTAACATGTTCTAGTTTTTCTCATCCTCTTCTTTTTTTCTTTCAGAATAAAGAGATTTTCTAAAGCATCATGTTGGGGTGCCTGGGTGGCTTAGTCAGTTAAGTGTCTGGCTTTTGATTTCATCTCAAGTTGTGATCTCAGGGTTGTGAAATCCAGCCCCGTGAGGGGCTCCACACTCAACAGGGAGTCACCTTGAAATTCTTTCCCTCTGCCCCTCACTCCGCTTGCATACTCCCACACATGCGGGCAAGCATGCGCTCCACTTTCTCTCAAATGGATCTTTTTAAAAAAATGTAAGTGATGTTGAGAAAATTAAATAAAAAACAAGGACTCTCATCTAGAGGCCACTGGAATATATACTGTAAACTTGATTAGGGAACAGCAATTTTCAAATCGTTCAGCAAAAGGATTTTAAAGAGGCAGCCAGAACCAGGCTGGTCTGGTTGCAAGAAAATAGCAGTTCTCTAACTAAATTCTAGGCCAGAGGCTCAGTTAATCTGGGAGCCTAACCTGTTCTTTGTGCCACTTCGTTTCTGGTGGGAAAGGTGATGTGGCAAGGCTGAGTGCATCCCTCTTCCTCCTTGCTCCTAGGAGCCCTAAAAATCTGATCTTTCCTCCAAAAGGAAGAAACTAGGTACTAGGAGAAAAGCAATCTTCTTCCAACTAATTTGTACTTGTGTGTATGACGGAACTGGGCAATGACTGGGGGTTGGGCAGGGTAGTTACCTAAAGCCTAGGTAAACATGGGAAGCGAGCAATCAGGTGCTCAGTAAAATACGAAGAGTTCATAGTCAGATGTCATACTGAGACACATTTCTCAACTCTCAGTTGGCAGAAAATCTAAAAGCGTGACTATACGCTCTGTTGGCAAGGCCAGTGAGAAGCAGGCGATCTCATATAGTGCTGGTGGGAATACAACTCTCAGAGGGGAATTTGGCAATATTCAACAAAATTACATATGCATTTGCTCTTTTACTTAGTAATCCCACTTCGAAGAATCCACTCTGAAAATACCATTACAAGTATGAAACAATGCATGCACAGGATTATTCATGAAAACGTCATTTATAATAGCAAAAACTGTAAACAACTCAAACATCCCTCAATAGGGCACTGGTTGAATAAAATACAGTTAACGTTAACAGTAATGGTGTACCATGCAGGTATAAAACAAACCTGAAAAAGACCTTTAAGTACCAGTAAGGAGACGTTTCTGGGATCACCTAGATGCAGGCTACTGCACACAGTAAACAAAGTGTCCTGATAGGGAACACAGAACAGAATGGAAACGACAGGGATGGGAACAGTACTTCTCTGGGTATACCTTTTTACTCAGCTTTGCCTTTTTAAGAAACTTTTATTTGAAAATAATTGTAGGTTTACAGGAGAGTTGTAAAGACAAGAGATAATTCTTGTATACACTTCACTCTGCTTCCTCCAACGTTAACATCTCACACAGCCACGGTACATTTACTAAAACTAAGACATTAATTTTGGTACATTATCAACTACAGCCTTGAAAACTCAAATTTTGAGTTTTCCCAAAAATCCCTTTTCTGTTCCGGGATCTAATCCAGGATGCCACACTGCACTTAGGAGCCATATTTCCTGACTATCTTCTAGTAACAGTTTCTCAGTCTTTCCTGGTTTTTCATGAGCTCGCCAGTCTTGAAGAGTAGTAGGCAGACTGAAATGTCTGGTTTAGGTGTGTCTGATGTTTTCCCAAGAACAGACTGGAGTTCTGGGGAAGACTGCCATGAGCTGAAGCGTCCTTCACCTCATCTCACCTCAGATATCAGAACAACTTCCTGATGCTGCTGCTGCTATGAACCACGAGCACTGGGTAAAGACGGGATCGTACCCAGCTTCTCACTGAAGTCATTATTTTTTCCTTGCCATTTTCTATTCCTTACAAATGAATCACAAGGTCTAGCCCACTCTCGAGGGCAGGGAATTAGGCAACATCTTCCAAGGCTACATCTCCTGGAATAAGTATCAAAGAATGTGGGGACGTAGGTTTATAATCACCATAGTGATTAGTAAGCATTTTGGAGAAAATATTTTGCAATGCAAAATACTAAGCAAATTACCTGTTTTTCTCCTTAAAGTCTCACCCATTAATTTTAGCATTCATTGGAGGATCTTGCCTGCAAGAACAATTACTGTGGTGTTCTGATCGTGATTTTCTATTTCCTTCCTTCTTTCAACATTATTTGGATTTCTTTTATAAGAAAAGACCTGTTCCTTCTCCCTCATTTATTTGAGTATAGACTCAATATTTGTTTTATTCTTGGAGTTTTAATAAAATATTATCATTATTTATTTTGTTGCCCAAACTATTCCAGCTATAGCCAACTAGAAGCAGCTCTTTCAAGGTTGGTTCGGGAGTTCTTCTGTTACTTTGACTTTCAAATCATGTAAATATTTAACACACTCATGAACTAAAAAAAAGCAAATCCTCAAACTCAAAATAAACCCAGTGTATAGCAAACTGGAAACATAACTACACAGAAAACTATTATATGTAATTCCCGATCTTATTCCATCCTGAGATATATTCTAAGGACTAAAGAATTGCAAAGGTATCTTAAACTTCTCCAGTATTGCTTTTTTGTACTGGTGTTAATGTTGTTAACTGTAAAACCATTTGTGTGCATGTGTGTATTGCAGGACAAAGCAAAGATATATAAATGTTAACGTTAGGAATCAAATTTTCATTTCAAAGGAAACATATACGCACAAGATCAAAGGTTAAGGAAAACCTATGTTACATTTTAATTGAAAATATCAAAATAAATCATGGTTAAAAAATATATATATATACATATTTATCCTAGCACTGTCCACTGCAAGTGTCTAGAAGCAATGACACTCCCATAATCAGGAACAAATCAGAGCCCACATCTTAGCCTCTAAAGGGACCCAGGTCTGGGATGCCTGGTTGGCTCAGTGGTTGAGCATCTGCCTTTGGTTCAGGGCGTGATTCCAGGGACTTAATTTTCTTAGAATAACAACATTGTGATTATATATGAAAACAACTATTCTCAGGCTTCAGTATTTAGTTAGGGGTAAAGTATCATGATGTCTGTAACTTACTATCAAATGGTTCCGCTAAAACACAGGCTCACACAGTATAGGTGGTAAAATGTTAACATGTGCACTGTCCAGGCCACAGGTAAACTAGCAGTCTGTGTACTCTTATTTCACTTCATAAAAAGTGGGAGAGACTCAGATAAGACTGCTTATCAGACCAGGTCCTCCTTACCCCCTCGGGATTAGAATCTCTCAGCAGCCAAGGAATGCTTGCTTCATGAGTGTGTTAATGATTTTTATGAACTCAAACAATGTGTAATTGCATTACAGCATACAAAAAGAAAATTTCAAGTGTATGGCTAATTTTACAAAGTGAACACTTGTGTCACACCATCCCTCTGAGAAGCAGAATATTATCAACATCCTGAAGGTTTTCCTCACTCCTCTTCTAATCACAATACCCCCAAAGATGACCACTACCTCGACTTCTACTCCTAGCAACTAGTTCGCAGGTTTATGAAGGACTGTGGAATGTATGTCACCCTGTTACAACTGCTTTCTTTTCCTCAACGTTATGTTTGTGGGGTTTATCCTTGTTGTTGCATAAAGCACTATTAATTCATTCACTCTGGTTTTCAACCAGGGGCAAATCTTTCCCCCATGGGCATTTGTCAACATCTGGAGACAGTTTTGGTTGTTAAACTGCCTTCCTGGAAGATGCCAGGAATGTTGCTGCACATTCTAAAAGGCACAGAACAACGTTCCACAGGAAATTAACTGGTCCAAAACATCAACAGTGTTGAAGTTGAGAAACTCTGTTGTACATATTCTATTCTATGAATAAAACGCAATTTGCATATCCAATCTACTGTGAATGGACATTTGAGATATTTCTGGTTTTTCAATATTAATAATAGTAACCAACACTCAGGTACATTCTTGTGGAGCAGAAAGCAACCTGCTAATTGGCTGAGGGAATCAATATCTCAAAATATCTGTACTTTATTCAAGGGATACTAGTTGGGAGTATACACTTTAAGATACACTAGCCCAACAGTTCTGCATGTAGTTATTCATTCAAATATTTAGAGTATTTACTAATGAGGCAGGCCTCAATGACATGGCAGGAAAAGAGACACAGGGTCTGTACCTACTAGAAGCCTGTGTTCTAGTGGTAGAGACAAAGAGAAACAAATGTTACTACTTGTCATGGGGTGGGGAGTGCCTTGAAAAATAATAAGGCATGGTAAGGGGAGAGAGGGATGAGGTAGGGGCTGTCTGGAGATTTGCAGGAGGAAGACCTGTTAGGAGACTATAGAAGGTGCTCAAGTAATACCTAATGAGGGCTTGTCCCCACAAGATGGAATTGAGTAAAGAAGAGGCATCACAACTGGCTGTGAGGAAAAAATGTGGCAACAGATGATTTCAAGTTTGTATGCCTGACAGTAATTTTTTAATATTAAGGTTTTTTAATATTATAATTTTTTAACATTAAAAAGAAAAATGGGAAGAGAAAGAGTTAGTTCTGATGGGCGGACCTGGGGCAGGAAGAAAAATTTTGGTTCCAAAAATACTACATTTGAAGAATCTGTAAGACAATTGTGTGGAAATACCCCATCAGACAGATAAACAGGACTGCTGAACTCTGGAAGGGACACATCTATTTGGGATTCATCTACACTGAATTGACAACTAAAATCATGGTGACGGGTCGAGGGCTGGAGAGTGAAAAAAGATAGGGTCTGGGGACAGAACTTAAAAAAGCAGAAGAAATCACCAAAGGAAAGAAAGGGAAAGAATGGTGAAAGAGGTGGGAAATTTGCAAGTTTAACTGCAAGACAAATCAAGGGATACTGGCTGTAAGCCAGATGTGGTAGTCGACAGTGACAGATGCTAAAGAAACATCAAAAAGCCAAGAATTAAGGAAAGGTGACTTTGGTGACTATTTCTTTCAGACAGTGAAAGTCCACTGTAGTAATGGCTGCACAACTGTGTACTAAAGACGACTGCTTGCATACTATTTCAAATGGGTGATTTGTATGGTATGAGAACCATTGCAACAGAGCAGACTCATACACATGTGCAAACAGCAGAATCTTTGCAAAAGTAGAGTGGGGCAGAAGGAAGACTACAAGGGCCAAGGAATGAATAGGTTATGAAACAGGTTACTCTCATTTATATCACAAAGGAGAAGGAAGGATGTCTGAAAGCAAGAAGGGAAGGAGCCACCAGAGGCTGAATAAGCTACCAGAGGTTCACTGGCCAAGGGATCATAAAAAGCAAAGTTAAAAAAGTTAACCTCAGGAAGAAAGCCCTTTCTTTGAGACACAGGAAAGGAAAAGTTTGGATTTTTTTTGGGGGGGGGGAAATCATTTAAGGAGGAGGAAATAAATAAATAAATCCTAAAACTCCCCCCGGGAAGTAAAGTGCCAAGAGACCTGCTGAGATGACAGGGGCAGAGTGAGGAAAGGGTTAGGACCCAGTGTAGGTCAAACAGAAATGGAAGACAACCCTAGACCCCAGTGGATAAGCCACAAACATACTCATGCCTGTTCTGCCTTGCTGTCAGTGGCCAAACTCCATGCTAACGATGCAGGGTAGGTGCCTTTAGACTCAGGCCAAACCAACAATACATGAAAGGAAGGGAAAATAAATGTACACAAATAGAATAAAAACAGTCCTCTGAATCATTCATCCCCCTGGAACAGTTCCTATCTCAGTTCTATAGACCTGTTCCCTATTTACTCTATTTTTTCACAAGACCCTGAAGTTATAGGTTTTTTCATTAGCAGCTCATGATTACTATGAGAGAGAGAGGTTTATGAGCTCCACAAAGTAAAAATCTCTCAATAAACAAGCAGCCTGTCAAAGCATTTTAGCAACACCTTTCAGGAATGTGCTTTGGCTATATAATTTTACATGATGAAAGAATAAATGCATTTTCACATTTAGAATTATGGACACTTATGAGTTGGAAAGAACAGTAAAGGTCACTACTCAATTTTCTCACCAAATACGGAAATTTTCTGTAAGTAACAGTAATACCTGATCACCCACTAACCGTCATTTGGACACGTTGATTAATGGGACATTAATCGTTTACCAGGCAGCCTATGGCATTGCTGGGTATGAAGAACTAGTGTTCATCTTAATTCTTTATGAACTAGTGTTCATCTTAATTCATCTTATTCTTAATTCTTTATGAACTAGTGTTCATCTTAATTTCTTAATTCTTATTCTTTAATTCTTTATTCTTTAATTCTCACATTGATTTTTCTACAACACTCTGAAGCTACCTTGCTCCCTAAGCCTTTAAAATACCTTTCTGTTATCTGATTGCCTTTCAAGTATGTGAAGACAATTTTTCCATTCCTTTCTCTTCTCCAGGGTAAACAAACATCTCTATCTTCTCAAGATGGTTTTTAGTGTTTCAAGATAACCCTTAAACATTAACAACCAAAATGGAAAACAGCACTTTTTATATGACCTTTGCAAATGGGTGAAGGGAGATTACTAATACTCAGCACCGTGCCCAGTGAAACGCAGCATGCCTGCAAGCTGTATTTTCTTATCCTCACAATTTATCACGATGAAAATAGAATCAAAGAGACATGAAGCAACTTGTCTAATTCACAAAGGCCGTAAATGGCAGAGCCACAATGTTTCATTAGACAAAGATACTGCTTTCTCTCAGTCTGGGGAAGATTCTATACTTTGCCTCCACATATGGAATATTACATCCTAGAATCCCTTTTTTTTTTTTTTCAAGTCAGGTCTTTCTTATTTCAAATATGAGTAATTGAGTTTTTGTAAATTCAACCTAGCCTATGTACATCTTGTTAGTTTTGGCCTATTGCTTCAACCTTTAAGAATTCTTTACAGCTACAGGTTTTGAGTGCATTTATTAACTTGAGAAGCATGCCTCACATATCTAAAGTTGGTAATAAGAGAGTGCTAACCAGAGTAAGGGCAAGACCAGAGCCCTGTAACTCCTCTGAAGACCTCTCTTCCGGCTGATGTCAACCCATTAATCAACATTTTGGGTTCAGTAATTTGAATGGATGCAAGCCCATCCAAACAGACCTTACCCAGTGTACATTTATCTCATGTCTACGAGGATACAAAGAGAGATTATATTCAGCGTCCTCGGGAAACCTGAACGGACCCATGTCTAGCAATCCCTCTTTCACCACCAAAGTATAGTAAACTTCCAAGGAAAGTAATTAGATGTGTATCACCTGGATTTTTTTGGTTAAAACTCTGCCAATTTGAGGGAATGAGTTTTCCTTTCCCAAGTATTCACAATTTTTTTTTTTTTTTTTGCTCTTCCAACAAGATTCTGAAATAGATTAACAAGCTCTAGCATCCAAGAGCCATCCATCTAACTGCTCTCTGCAAATACTGAGACATTCACCAGACTTAGTCTTCTATAATTAACTGGCTTTTTGGATTCCTCAAAACCTATGAACGACAGTTGTACAATTCTGCCGGCAAGTACTCTGATATATCATTTATCTGACCCTCAAAATATGAACTGGATTTAACCCAATTTAACATTCTTTATAGTATTCTCAATTACCTTGAACTTAATTCCTTTTGTTTGTCCTCACCTAGTTTTTAGAGAAAGCAAACAAAACTTTTTTTTTTTTTTTTTGCCCCTCAGTGAACTCAATGCTTTTGGACATTATTACCTCCTGAAATAAGGTAGTTCCTTTAGTAGGCCACAACTATGACCAGTTTCTTTATGACATTCAATTTCAGAAGCGGTATTTAAGTACCTCATTAGCAACTAGAACGTTTCTAGTGCCTGTCGGCGCAAACCACATTTTCAAAATGAAATAAACAAACGTAAAGTATGTTTTAAGCAAGGGTCAACAAAAAAGATGAACTGATATGCATAAATAACGCACCACACTAGGATCAAAATGAGACAGCCCCCCCCCCCCCTAAAATCAGACACCAGGAACCGTCACTCAAGAAAACCACAGTCCTGGACAGCTCCTACATTTATAGTGAAGACTATTTACGACTATTTACTTAACAGGCAAGCATCTTAAGGACGCTAACGATCTTAACCGAGACGTCTATCAGCACCACCCCTACTGCCGTCGTTCGGCGATCCGGGAGGCTCACTCTGCTCACGCCGCGTTCCGGGGGCCGAGGATACGCAGCTCCTCGTGGGGCCCTCCTTCTGGCACCGTCACGCACACGAACCTTTAAATGCGCGCTCACAGCTGGAAGGCGCCACGCTCGGTACCTCTGAAGAGCCATTTAGAGCGGGACGCGTAAGCGTCATCGAGCTTAACAAACACGTAAGACCCCCGACCTCAAACCCTTGCTCCTGGAAGTCGTGCCTATCCCTCCGATGATTTAGCGATTTTCGCTCGGGCTTAACGGGCAATGTAAAATCTGGGGAGCGATACCGACCATGCCAGGCGCTGGCAACAGCCTCAGAGCTTCCCAACGAGCTCTAGACTCCCGCCTCGGGCTTGCTGGAAGAAAACGACCAATTCTTTCCGGGGACGAACCGAGCGACCCGGGAGAGGGCCGGTGACCGGCCCTCGCCGCGGAAGCGCCTGCTCCCTGCTCCCAGTCCCACCCCGCTACACGGCTCCTCGCGCCCCCAAGTCGCAGGAGCCCAGGTGTGGGCTAACACCCGGAGCCCCCGGGCCTGCCCACGACAGGGGCCCGCACGCTGCGGGGCGCCCGGGCAGACGCGGGCAGACGCGGGCAGACGCGGGCAGCCACGGAAGCCCCCGCCGCCGCCGCCGCCCCCGCCCCCCGCCCCCCGCCTGCTACCGAGTCCCTCACTGCGAGGAGCGCCGCCTGTGCTCAGGGTCCGCGCCGGCCTCCCCGCCCCGCGCCGCGCCCGTGGGTCTGTCTCAGTCCCTCTCCCGGAGCCCGTCCCGCAGCTCCCCCGTCGCCCGCTAACTTCGATTTGCGCCGCGGATAGCGGGGCGAGGCGGAATCCGGCGAGAGAGACTCCGCCGAGGCGTGGACGCGGGGATCCATACCCTACTCCGACCTCCAAGGAAGCGGAGGTGAGCGGCGCCGCCCGCGGTCCGGGGCTCACTCACCCCTCGCCTCAGGTAAGCCCCCTTTAGCGACGTCCCTCCTCGCCGACCGCGGCCATCTTGGACATGGAATGTCGGGGAAGCTGCGTCATCACGCCGCGACCGGGCGCGGCCCCGCCCCGCCCCCTCCCCTCCCCTCCCCTCCCCTCCCGGCTGTTCAGCTCGGCTTCCTCCCCTTCCATTGGGCGGGAGGCCAGCGCGGCCTCGGCCCCCGCCAGCTGCGAGGCCACAATTGGCTGCGCCGCGCCCACGCCGGGCGCTGATTGGAGGACGGGCGGCTCAGGCCCCGCCCCCCGCGCCCAAGTTCCGCTAGCACGTTGGGTTGCTCCCGGATTCCCCGTCGCCCCGGGGGCGGGATGGATCCCCAGGCTGGCTCCTCCTCCGGCCGGCGCGACCGCTGCTGACCCGCGGGGCGGGGCCCGGGCAGAGAGAGGCGACGCTTCCCTCGTCGGGGAGCGCCATTTTCTTCTGATTGGCTGACGGGCGCCCCCCCTGCGTCGGCGCCGCGGGCCAATGGGCGGCGGCGGCGGCGGCCCGGGGGCGGGGCCCGGGGGCGGGCGGAGCCGGGTTGGGCCGCGGCGGCGGGGCCGTCTCAGGCCGCCGTCCCGCCCCTGCCGTCCGGCCGCTGCCGCCGCCGCCGCCGCCGCCGCCGCCGCCGCCCGGGGCTTGGTTGAGGCGGACGGTGGGTCCGGGCCCGAGTGTGGCGCCGCCGCCTCCGCCTCCGCCGCCGCCGCCGCCGCGCGGAGGGGGCCAGCGGGCAGGTGAGTGCCGGGGCGGCCCGACTCCCGCGGCGAGGCCGCCGCCTCCCCCGCCCCGGCCGGCGCCCCTCGGCCGAGGTCCTGCGCGCGCCCCGCCGGCCGGGCCCGGGGCGACCACCGCGGGCGGGAGGGCTGAGTCCGGGGCCCGCTCGGCGTCGGCCCCGCGCTCCGGGGGCGCGGGGGGGGGGCGCCCGGCCGGGCGGCGGCGGCAGGTGCAGCTGGGCGCCCGCCGGGTGGGGCCCGGGGCGGCGGGGCTGCGCGCGCGCCCCGGTCCTTCCTTCCGTCCGTCCGTCCGTCCGTCCGCCCCTCCCTGCCCGCCGCCCGCCGCCCGGGGTGCAGGCGGTGTGGCTTCTCCGTTCCGCCCCCCACCCCTCGGCCGCGCGCCGGGGCGCCCGGGGACCCGTCCCTGCGCCTCTCCTTCACTCCCCAGTTATAAAAACAGGCGTTGAAAATAGGTCATCTCCCTTCCCACGCGCCCTGGCCGTGGTCCACACGCCCGGCGCCCTACTAGGGAGAAGAATTCGGCGCTTTGGAGTTTGTCCTCCGGGCCTCGCGGCCCCGGCGCTGCCTTGTGCCCCCGCGTGCCCCCGGGGCGGGGGGGGGGGCTGGAGCCGCAGGGCCGCGCGCGCCCCACGTGCCCACACACGTGCGCGAGCCCTCGCGGGGCCTCCGTCCGCTTTGCCAAACGACGGCGGCGTGTCCCGAAGGCAAACGTGCTTGTTACGCGTTGACAGGTCGCTCCGGCTCTGGAGACGTAACCGTCGAGCCGCGAACCCGCTGCCCGGCTCGGGGACCGATTCCCCCCGCCGGGCGGCGCTTGTCACAACCCTTAGAGGTGGACACCGGGATGCGCCTTCTGTCGTGCACGAGTGACAACCCCTCTCGTCCCTTCCCCTCCCGCCCGATGGCCCCACTGGTATTTCAAAATTGAAACAAAACAAAAACAAAAACAAAAACGAGGTAATAATCTTGGAGAGTTGGTTGTTTTTTTTTTTTTTTTTTTCCTTAACCGTTTTAAGGCAATGCATCTAATTCGAGAATACAGCAAAAGCAGGAGCAGCTTTTCCACCGTTAAAGTTTGTTAGGGCTTCCTTGCTTGAGCCGTGGTAGAGATCAGGAGTCTATCTGGGCTCCCGTGCATGCAGGCCCGCCTTACCAAATTAGTCCCAGGGACTACTGTGATTGATATTCTGGTCAAGTTCCAACAGTTTAAGGAGGAGTTTTTCTCTGGCCGGAGAAAGTAGTTTGCAAAGCCAAGTCCTCGAACAGCTACAGAACGACCTCTTTTACTGGAATTCCAAACAACCTCAGTTTTTAAGCCTCCTGCTCCCCCCCCCCCACTTTCTGTCTGCCCTCCTTTCTCTCAGCGTGTTCAGGATTGTTAGGTTACTGTCTGAAATGCAGCTCTAGCCCGAGGGGGGTAAAATGGTCGCTGCTTCTGCTTCCCATCCCTTCAGTTTGCTGACCATCCCTTCCGTTTGCTGACGTCTCTTGGTGCTTTTGTTCCTGGCACACGGGAATGATGTTGGATTTGAAGATTGGAACATTCATGCTATGGAAATGAAAGTGTCTGTTTAGTTCTGTCAGTAAGAGTGCCGGTAAGATTGTCATCGCGAAAGTAACACTGAACTTCTTTTTCATGTGGTGAACACTTAGGCCCTACATAAGACTACGTTTCAAGTAGTTGAATCTTTGCCTTGGAAGACACAGGAAAGTGAAGAAGATGTTAAAGGTGGTACTCAAACATCTTCCCATTCTGAAGTTCTACCGCTGGAAAACTGTGTATGAGCACTCACAACAGCTTCCTTAAAAGTTGATGCTTTCATATCTAGAACAGCATGGCAGTTGACAGCTACGGGAAAGTGTCAGCGTTAACGCAGCAGAGGCCTGCTGATAGTGGAAATATTTAGTAGACAGTTACTGAATTCAGTAAAACCAGGTACACAGTTTGTACCATGTGGAATTTTAGCAGAAAAAGGAGTAAAAAATCCTATCTGTTGGCAGGGGGTGGGGGCGGGGGATTCTTTTTTACTAGACGTTGGTTTACTTTGGGGCTTTCCAGTGTCTTAAAAATGTTTGAATTACAGGGTCTCTTTTTTTTTTTCTTATCTTTAATCTGAAGTAGCCTTTAGAAATGTAAGTAATCATAGTGTATCTTTTCTGTGTATGTAGTTTGATGACTATCTTCCACTGGGGGATTTTTTTTCTTTAGTAGCTGGTTTGCTTGTCCCTGGCTGCTATGTGATGGTGCTTCTGTTGGGGATGGGGACGAAGAGTTTCAAGTGTGTCTCCTCTCCTTGTACCTAAGTCCTGGGAATGGAGCCATGATTTTGTTCCCCAATTGGAGGAGCAGGAATCATTTATTACCATGCATTAAACATTTTTAACAAGACAGTGAATGTATCTTTATTCTTATGTCACTTTGGAAGTTGCTTGTGGCCAGTTCTCTCAATTAGCTAATGTTATGTTTAGCCCCATTTATCGTTGAAGACTATTTTGATTTGCTCTGCATCTTTTTTCTCTTGCTCCAGTCATAGACGTGTTGGTCTTGGACATCAGTTCATTGTGACTTCCATTTAACCAGTTAAGAGTAATAGACTAAGGGTTCCCTGCTTTTTACATTTTTCTAGGTTTCAGTTTTGTTGCAGTCACTTGGCAAAATTGACTTCTGTACATTGGATTTCCTGACATTGTTTTATTTTCCTATTCCTAAAGTTGGAGATGTTAAATATTTTGATCTGGAAATAGAATTAATTTGCATAATGCTTATTAAAGTTAAAATGAATTTTTTAACAAAATATTTATGTAATTTTCCTATTACAAAGGAGTTGAGCTTTTTTTTTTTTTTTTTAAAGTCACTTAATAATTTTATGTTAGGAAAGCTTAGTTAGCAGAATTGGCAAGATTAGAAGTACTACTTTTGTTGTTAAATTTATCCAGTAACTCAAGCCAGAGATTAGCTGTGTCGACTCCATTTCCATTTGGGGATTTCCTCTAGGTTTTAGAAATAAACAGCTCTAAAACAAGAGGTACAAACCCAAGTATTGACAGTTTGTGACTGAAATAAATTTGGAAGAAAAATGATTCCAACTGATTCTAAAATTCAAATACCAAAGTTAAGACTTTGAAATTATTTCTTACTCTAGTACTTTCTAAGTAGAAGTTAATTAGGGTAAGCCCAACACTCTTGGCTGACAGTGGAAGACAAGTCCAGCTCTGAAGTTAAGATTTTGGAAGGGATCTGAGTGGTACTGATTACCAAGCCCCGAATAAGATCCTAACCTGTTATTTGCTTAGCTTCAGTGATGAGGATGTGACGGGCGGGCAAGGAAAAGGGACAGAGCAGAAAGAACTGCGTTCACTCTTTTTCAGATGGACTAAAGAATTGTCCAGAGAATGTAGACAATCAGGTGTCTGGGTAGAACTCAATAAATATGCAGGTTTTAGGCTTATTACCTATCTGCAATCCTAAATTTCACTTTTTTTTTTTTTTAAGGCTATAATTCATTAGAACATAGCAAGGTCTAAAAAGTTATAGGACTGGTTTAAAGATTTCAGTCTCAGAAAATAGGCATGGCTCTTCAATATCAGAGCTTTTCCAGTGAGCGTCGTTAAAAGAAAGTAAGGATTAGTGTTAAAAATAATCCTTAAAGTTGCTTCTGCCATATTTACTAATGATTAACAAAGTTTTCCATTTGTTGATTGTAATAACTTAGGATTGTTACATGTGGTAGTCACCTAAGTGGTTGTTGCAATTTCTTGATCCATAACAAGAGTGTAGCATTGCAAATCTCAATGTGGGCTACATGGAATTGGGCAGAAGTTTATCTGTAAATTTTGCACATGTTTCTCATTTAAGCTGAGGCCACTTCTGTTTATTTGGACAAGGCCAGCAAAATGGCTCTATATTTTTAAATATAGAAGAGATAAACCAAAGAGATAAAACCTTTACATAGCATATTTTACTACTGTAAAGGAATACTGTTACTTTGAACTTCAGAGGTGATAACCAGCCTTTCAAGCCTTTGCAGGTGGGTTGGTCTTGAGCTGAATCCACGAAACACTATTGAGTATCAGTATAGTTTGCCATCAAGGTGTGTTGGTGAGGCTTTGCCACCAACTAAGTCTCCATCTTGCATAGAATTTATTAATCTCTCTAAACTCCAGTTTTCTCATCTGCAAAGTGGGTATAGTATTTATACCTATTGTGTAAAATGTATAGTATCTATATTGTGTAAGATATCTATTACTCATATAGTTAAGTGCCGGAATGGGGCAGTTATGATGAAGATGAGCATGTTGCGGACCTGCTGTAGGACACTTGTGTGGCAGGGATGATGGTTTCAGTAGCCTGGAAACAACGTGACAGCATGAAAAATTGAATTTAGGTTCAGACACTTGTTTGATATAGCATGTCTGTCTTGCAAAAGATCAGTTTATGTAACAAAGGTTTTAATTGATTACTATCTTACCCGAAAGGCTAGGGGACTGCACATGTGTCACTCATCTGTGCATTTCAGACCAGATACTCGAGATGTGCACTTGAATGAATGTGCTCTTTTGTTTACCTGCCTCATAGGAAAGCTAGGGCAGTCTCTGGCAGAGTAGTACGATCCCCTTGATTTTGAGTTCTGGAAAGACAATTCCCATGGAGCTGTGCCCCTCTCAGAGCTCATCCGAAGGGTTTTGTTGCCTTAGGAAAAAACTGTTCACCAAAGTGGTTTTTGTCCACTTTTGAGAAGTGCTAAGCCTGGAGAAGAGAGGACTTTGTTGGGGGCGGGGGGGGGGGGGGGAGTAAGAAAGCTGTCTTCAAAAATTTGAAGGATAATTTCTTTTGAAAGGTAGAATTGGGACAGGTCAGAGAGGATGATGAACTTTCAAACAGGGTGGGGCTGAAGTGGTTCACATATAGAAAGGCGC
The DNA here is from genome assembly GCF_048164855.1 of Canis lupus baileyi. Lineage (NCBI taxonomy): Eukaryota > Metazoa > Chordata > Mammalia > Carnivora > Canidae > Canis > Canis lupus. The sequence goes on along the minus strand of NC_132846.1, from coordinate 69,359,318 downwards.
AAGCAGCAGCTGGCAGTTTGCAGCACCAAGTGTGAGGAAGTAGAGGAGCACTCCCAGAACCTCTGTTCCCACCTCTGCCGCTCAGCAGCAGCAAGCCTCGGGGGATGCATTTCTTCTTGACCCTGAAGTGTTCCAACTGCCTCTCCTCCCAGGGCTTGCCCTCCTGAGTTTTGGCAGTGGATAGCAAGGTGAGGCACTTTGACAACTGTCATTGCTTCATGACCTTAGATGTCATTTTCCTAAATGTGTGGGATTGTGGGATTGAGGGTTAACACAGATAACCCCAAAAGTCTCTTCTAAACCTGATATTCCATAGTTCTAGAATCTCAAATCCTTATGGGAGGTATGTGGGTGGTTTGAAGGTAATTTCTTGACAGATACAGCTGTTTCTTCACTTAACGTTTTTCTTTTTTATTTTAGAAAGATATAATAGGAAATGATTATTCATGATACCAAATGATTCTTTGCTTTATGTGAGGTTTTTTCAACTTCCTTTAAATAGGAGCCTCATTTTAGCATATTTACAATTTAATTCAACCGCCATTTAAAACTGAAACTATTGTGTGTTGAAAAGTCAATCAGAAATGGCTTAAGCATTTCTAAGATTACCATATAAATTAGTGGAAAATTAGCAAAAAACACTTACAAAGCAAAAAACATCTGTTTTTTTTTAAATCTCAAATTTGTGTATCTCTCCCTATTTGTCGATCTATTTATATGACAGCCCAAATTGTTCTGTATAGAGATTGAAATTTTACTTAAATGCAACTTATGGGACTTACATTCATCCCCATACCTAAGTAGCTACTGACTTGAAATTAATTCCACCTTCTTGCCTGCCTCCTTGCCATGACTTCTTGGTACTTTTGAGTTGTGGCATATCAGCATCTCCTTTGATAGGAATTGGAATGATGGTTGCTAGTTATCTACTTAGACTGGTAAAGTTAGTACGGCTCAAACCCATTACTAGGCCCTGCTAACTGTGCAGAAAGCATGCATGTTTTTCATACGTGCTAGTTCCAGTTAACATGGTAGCATGCAATGCAGGTCTGTGGATGCCTTATCAGTTTCTGTAGGACAGAAAAAACTGCACAAATACTTTTGGAGTTCGAGAGTGCTTTCATTTTCCTAAGCATCATCCTATAATAGGTATATTTAATTCAGAATGTAGTGATCTGATCCTAATGGTCAGCCAGATATTTTAGTGAGACTCTTTTCTTCTTGCACAAGATTGGGCAGGCTCTCATGCTCTCTTCAAGTGCATTTACAGCTGGGTGCCTGAGGTAGGAGGAGGAAGCCATAGGACAATTCTCTGCTTTAGTCAATCCAGCTGTAAAGTTGGGTAGATTCAGGATACATTGAAAAACAGATGCTGGGTTAGAGCTAAAATTTTCAGGATAAATTGCCAAATAAGTGTAATCAAAAATGTTTATTCTATTTGTATTTAGTTGGAAGCAACTCAAGAAAAATACAAATTTATATACTTCTCATTTAGAATTAAAAAAAACACAAAAACAAAAACAACAACAACCCATCCAGCTGAATCCTGTCTCCCTGTGTTCAGTATAGGCGAGCTAGACTTTGTAATGATAGGGAAAGTAACTCACTCCCTCACTGCCCCCCAACCCATTAGCCAAGTTGTCTAAATGTGCTTTAGTTTATTTCACCTGACTTTTCATTCCACTGTACAGATTCTATATTGAAAAATCACTTGTGTGGTCAGTAGTGTGTTGATTACAGGTGCCAGTTCGTATTAGTCAGCAATTTAAATAATTGAATATTTTATAGTTTTATTTATTTTACAGTATCTACTAAGTGGAGAGATTGTTGGTGGGCTTGCTCAATAGTTTATAGTATGTCTTCAAGAGCCACATTTTGAGGATTCTAGAATGTGGATTTTCAAAAGATCTTAATGGTGAAGAAACATAGATACATGTGAAACTCCTGGCTTCCTCTTTCTTTTCATAGATGCCCAACTTTTGAATTATAATTGTTTATAGAGTCCATTTGTCTATAAGTCCTATGTTGCTTTTCTGCTTATTTCCTTTTGTTATATTTTCTTTCTTTTTTCTTTTTTTTTTTTCTTTTTTTTTTTTTTTTACTGTATACTTGGGTTTGTCTCCAGGTAATTCCATAAGAATTTGTAAATAATACCTGATATCAGTCTAAACTTTAGGAAAAAAACTTTCAGTTAGCATTGTAAGCTTCTGGGTGACATTTGGAATTTAACTTGAATGTGTGTGTGCGTGTGTGTATGTGTGTGTACACGTACTTAATTTAGACGTCTTCATATTTTTCTAATATATTTGAAACAAATATTGAAAATAAATATTTGGTCTCTGTAGGAACTTGATGAATTTCTAATGGGTAGCTTTTTCCAGTGGGGGCATAAAGGATGCTCAGGCTACTGGTTTGTTCATTTGTTGAAATTTGGAATCTAGCCCCTGATCAGCTGAAATTACAATGAAAATTATTCATTGTGTGTAACACATTCTTGAGTTGTAAATGAAAAGGGTTGGTAGTTGTTTCCAATCCATAATATGGAGGAAATCTTTGTCCAGTAAAAAAGGCAGAAGGGGGTTGAATTTGTTAGGAAACCACTAAGGTTGGATTCTATACCTTATCAAATTGCCTCTTAAAGTTTAGTCATCCTTCTTTAGTTTTACCTTGTTCCTTGCCCCTCTCTGTTTAGCTACTTCTCTTAGGTCTTTGAGGAATTACCCATGTTTGAGTCCTGGTTCCCCATGTCCTCATCCTTGAGGCCTGCAGTCCTGGCCTTCCTTCATTTTGTGTTCTCCAGCAGCTGGCATAGTCCTAGACACACAGACGCAGGAGATCTTATTTAATCGAGTACATGCATCTGTAAGTAGAGCCTGCACGTGTGCTGGAGATGATACAGGATTTTAGGTTGGAAGCTGTGGGTCCATGGTTTGGCAGCTGTGGGCTCTTGGCCAAGTCACAGCCATGTTTAAGCCCCCCAACATGGCTGTCATCGGCGCTGGCCTCTGCCGCCGTGGGGGGGATGTATCTGGCCAGTGCAGAGCACCATGCAGATGCCTGTGCTCCTGGTACAATGGCCCACAGAGCTTCAAGCTGTGTTTGGGCCGTAACTCTTATTATTATTATTTTTTTCCTATTGGAAGTGGACTCGTTCCTACTTGTGGCTTTCTAAGAGACCAAAGACAAAAATTGGATTTGTGTTTATCAGAGATTTTCTATTATGAAAATGATAATGATAAACTATAGACTCCCCAAAGAAAAACTGTCTTTTAATTTTAAGTGCGAATTCTATTTCACGTATACATAAAAATTTACATTTTTGGGATGCCTGGGTGGCTCAGCGTTTGAGTGTCTGCCTTTGGCTCAGGGCATGATCCCGGCCGGAGTCCTGGGATCGAGTCCCGCGTTGGGCTCCCTGCATGGAGCCTGCTTCTCCCTCTGCCCGTGTCTCTGCCTCTCTCTCTCTCTTTCTCTCATGAATTAAAAAAATTACATTTTTAAGAGTCATCTTCATTCTTTAACAGAGGTAGATCAATATTTAGTAAATGTTGCATTTTGACTACTGTTTTATTTGCTAGTGGGAGAACACATGAAAATGGTTCTTTGACACAAAATCTTATTGTTGTTTTGGGAAATAAAGCTTCCCCATGAGTAACACTAACGTATCCAAATATGATATCCAGAGATTTTCTTTCATTCAGCAAGTGTTTGACCCTCATCTATGTCCATGAAATTATGTTAGACCTTGTAGGTAGTTTAGAGATGGAAGCTTTGGGCCATGAGACAGTGGGCAAAATAAGCACATCAGTAACATAAACTGCAGTGGGTGAGCCCCTAGAGACTCCAGAGTTGAGCGCCAACAGTGCAGGGAAGGTGACCATGAGTGAGGGGGGGTCTTGGCCAAGGCGTAGACACATGTGTTCACCCTGGGGTAAAGGCATATAGACCTCAGTGATGGAGGAAAGAGTGAGGGTCAGGGAAAGACAGCCAGGCCAGGGGCTGAGGGGCAGTCGGGTATGGAGAGCTAGCAGATGGCGACCGAGGCTGATGGCCTGTGGGGTGAAAAGAAGTAAATGTATCTACTTCCAGGTATGCTGGAGTTAGGGGTGTCCTACGGAAACTAGAAGGTTTGGTGCCAAACCATATCTCATGTAGAGGTAAATGCATGTTACAGACATTGATGGCTGTTTAAGTTCAGAAGATTAGTTGCTGGGCTGTAGAACTGGGTACAGAGAACCCCACCCTTCAGAATCCTGAGGTCACCTAAACTAAAGGCTTGGCAACAAGCCCATGACTAACTCATTCTGTGCACAGGGGCCTGAGTGCGGCAGGGACCCTCCAGCAAAGCCAGTCCAGGGCAGCTGGGGAGCTTCCCAGAAGGGGGTCAGTGCAAGCCTGGTTTCTGGGAAGACAGAGCAAGATATGGCCTGGGCTGATAATCCTGTACCTTAGGGAGGTTCATTCACGGGGGACAAAGACAGATAACCCCTTCACCTTAATTAAGATGATGTAAGTTAACGTCTATATGTAAGATGCTTACTGCCTCTCCCAAGCAAGCTGCTGTCTCTCCAGTAGGGTCTATATCCTTGTGGGAGGGAAATAGTCCAAAGACAGTTGCAAAAGACTGAATCCCAAGCTAAGCCAAGACTTTAGCATCTGTTAATCACCTTGAACTTGGCTGGTTTTTACTTTCATGAAATGAATAGAGGAACCCAAAATTTCCTCAAGGACATTAGGGATGTTTTGGCTAAAAGTTCGTGAAACATTTTATCAAGAAAAGGCAAAAAGGGGGTAGTGGAAGATATAGCTTCTTTCAGAAAATGGGGGAGAACCAGCAGATCCCTGGAATCTGCCGTGTAAAGGGGTGATGGATAGAGTGAAGACAGATGGGTAGAACGTGGGGAGACATGAAGGACCTCGAGGGCTGTGCTGGGGAGTCTCAACTCACCCTGTGAGCTGCGTAAAGACCTTATGTTGGGCAAAAGAAGCTTACATATTCGTGATGTGAAGTTTCAGGAACAGGCCAAACTAAGTGATGGTACTGGAGTCAAAGTGATGGCCCCTTGCTGGGGACAGCAGTGACTGGGAAGGCGCCCAGGAGGCCCCGTGAGTGCTGCATATGTGGGTACCTCAGTGGAGGTAGTGGTCGAGCACTCACCAAGTGGTGCACTTTATACCTCCACGTGTAAAGGCTAACTGTCCACACGTGATGTGGAAGGAGATTGGAGGTGGGGAAATGAAGCCAGAAGGATGGAAGGAGCTGGAGGTGAAGGTCTTAACTGGGTGTGGCTTCAGTGACCATTTCTATAAACACAACTCCCCTGGCCTTGGAAGGTTATGCTCCATGTACCTGCTCTCCTCAGTGCTAATTGATGGATGTGTTTGGAAATTTGGCCTGTGTTGTATTTTTGTACCTATTACTTGTATCTAAAAGCCAACAGTTTTCTGGCTTAAGGAAAAAGAAATCTTGAAAACAATGGAGTTTTAAGTATTCAGTGGTAGAGTATTACTGCCACAGGAATCTTTTGTGTTTTCAAATCACTGTGACCAGATCTTTAAGGTCTCTCACCTGCAGCAGGAATTAGACATTTTCTTAATATTCCAAGGAGATAGAAACTTTAGTAGGAGTAATACAGACTTTCACCGAAGAGCTGCCCAAAGGAGGGAATGTTTTTCTCTGGGAGCTCATGAGCACCGTATGCAGAGAGCCTGCTGTGTGCTCAGTTCTGAGCTGGAAGCTGGGGACACAAATAGAAATAGGACAGGGTGCCTTGAGGAGCCTGTTATCCAGGAGGAAAGCTCGTGTGTGAGCAAGTCTTCATTGCAGTGAGATCCAGTGGTAGAAGAAGTGATACAGAGGAGGGAATATTAGAGCTAGGAGGATGAGGAAGAGGTGATGCCCAGGCAGGGCTTTCAGAGAACGCAGCTTACTGAGCAAGTGACTCAAGTAGTGCAGGTTAGGGGTGGGGTGGGGGAGATAGAGGGACAGGGCACAGAGGCACATGACAACACCTGTATGAGGGACTGGGCCCCATTGGTGGTGTTTTTGGAGCCTGAAGTGCTGGAGCAGGGATGGCAGCGTGGGACAGATTTAAGTGGTAGCAGTGGGTTCTGGCACAAAGACATGTAAGGGACAGGGACAGTGTAAGGGAGAAATGAATTCAGGAGGCGGGCAGGAGCAGGTGGCAGGCAGTTGGCCACATCCAGGGGTGCGGGTACTTGGCAGGGTGCTGTTGGATGTCAGATCTGGAAGACCTAGCTCTCCTGTCCCCTGCAGTGCCTTGTGCTTTTGCTCTGCATTTCAACAGAAGCAGTGGGGCAGTGGCTGAGCTTTAGAGTGAGGCAGATCTGAGTTCCAGTTCTGGTTGCGTCTTTTACCTGATATATGACCTTGAACAAAGCTGAAGGACTTCACCTTTCTCAGAATGCCATCCAAAAGACAAGGATATGATCTGGGGCACCTGGGTGGCTCAGTCAGTTGAGCATCCAACTCTTGGCTTGACTCAGGTCATGATCTCATGGGACTGAGCCCCACATTGGGATCCACGCTCAGTGTGGAGTCTGCTTGGGGATTCTTTCTGCTGCCCCTTCCCCTGCTCATTCGTGTGCATGCACATTCTTTTTCTCTCTCATAAATAAATCTTAAAAAAAAAAAAAAAAAGATGAGGCTATGATTTTCTGATAAAAGGGTTTAGGAAGATCAAATGAGATGTACCTTAGGCCAGTACCTGGTGGAGTGGAAGCACTGTGTGCATATAGGGTCACTGGTGCTGTTTTAATTAATGATCATTATCTCAGGACAGGTATCTACTTGCTGGGAGCAATGGCAGTGTGGAAATCCCTGCAGAAAGACCTGAGGGGAGGTAGGAGACTGTGGGCAGAGTGAAGAAGCCTGTTTGGCAGTGGGTCCTCATACTGTGGGGGCCAGTGCAAGAGAGCATGGCTGTCTCAGGCTCACTTTCCCCAGGCCTGCTAGGAGAAAGGGAAGGTCCTGGACCACCTCATCAAAGTGATGTTCTCACGTTGTTTGAAGCCTGGTACAAAAAAGGCTTGCAGGCAAGGCTGAAGGGAGAGGCCAAGCAAGCCCATCCCTGACAGTGCCTAGTTTCTGTGGTTCTTCCTGCAGAGCTGTATTTGGAAGGGTGATTAAAGTCCTTCCAAGGGGGGGATATGGGGGTGGGTAAATAGAGGAAGGGGTTAAAAAGTACAAACTTCCAGTTAAAAAGTAAGTCACAGAGATGTACAGTATAGGGAATATAGTTAATAATATTACTGTAACACCTTGGTGTGGTGACAGGGTAGGTAGACTTGTGGTGACCACTTTGCAGTGTATACAAATGTTGAGTCACTATTTTGCACACCTGAAACTAATATTGTATGTCAACTACCCTTAGAAAGAAAAAAGAATACAAGAAAAACCACCACCCTAAAAAAAAGTCTGTCTTTCTAGACCTAAGGGCAGTTTTTGTTATTTTGGGGTCAGGTTCAGTCCTTCCCTACAGAGAGCCTGAGATGCAGAGAAGAGCAGCAGGTGCTCCAATCGGGCCGCGTCTTCACTCTTGGCAGTGGGCAGGTGCACGTGGGGAGCATCCTTCCTTCTCCTTTAAGATGCTAGTCCTTCAGTTCAGGAGAAGGTGCTTAAGCTCTTCCTCCTTCTACCCCCCCCCCTTTTGATCTCAAAGCAACTAATTCCTTGCTGCAAACGTGTAGATATTCTTACCTGTTTCTTTTGATTCCAGGATGATATACGCTGTATATCGCACACTGTTTTGGAAGGCTTGTTAGATACATAAAGTTACATATTATATTCCACACGTTATATACACATGTATATATATATGTGTGTGTGTGTGTGTGTGCGTGCGTGTGTTATATTCCACATGTTAGGGACAGAAGAAATATCCTGGCCTTCTGAGGTTCGTGGTTTTCTATTTTAGTGCACAGGGTCTGTATTTGCATGGTTTTAGTTCCAATGCAGTCAGGGCTCATGTACATAGTGGGAGAATATGTCTTTCAAACCTTACATCCCATCCCTCATCTCCACACTACAAGAGTCATTTCTTTTTGTAGAAAGAAATGGGTCAGAGTCTACTTTCTGGTTCCCCTTTGAGGCTACATGTCATTGTAAGGGCTCTGCGGAGTAACATTATGGTGTTGGTTATTAATTAGTGTGGATTGCTCCAGTAGCTTCTTGGCTGAGTGTTGTCCAACTTTCTGGGCTGTCTTCCTGAGGTGCTTCTTCCTGGAGGAGGCATGCTTGGGCCAGGTTCCTCAGGCAGAGCTATGGCCCTCCTTCGCGGGGGGGGGGGGGGAGGGGGACAGGACTCACTGGGCATGATTCACCCCCACTGCTCCCTGGCCGCTTGAGCCAGGCATATTGCCCCCGGGATCTCCCTCCTGCTTCCCCCGTTCCTGTCCTTGAGTGTGAATTGCCTTACCCTTTCTTCACACATCCTGATCCCTCAACTCTCTTCTAGGTACACCTGAGACTCATTGTTACAAGGCATTTTCAGATGAATGTCATTTCACAGAGCCTGTGCCCAGCCTGCTGTCACCTGCTGTCATGTCTCACTGCCACACCTGCTTGTGGGATGCTATGGTCACTTCTCATGTGGGAGGGGGGTACAAGGCTTGGGGGTGGTCATGGTGCCACGTGAGGCCTCATTCCAGTGTGGAGTCTGCCATCACCTTTCTGTGAGATCCTGGGCAAAGCACCTTGAGATTTCCAATGAAACAAAGCTGCAGAGTTAGAGTAGCTCTCTGAAGCATCTGTGAGCTCCCAGGTGTCCTCAGCATTTGTCCTGAGAGCCTAGTTTGCTGCTTGTGGTACAGTTGCTCTTAACGGGAAATGATTCTTCCAAAGCAATGTGGGGAGAGAATATATAGTTTTTTGTACCCACATGGCAGTTTGTGATAACACATGTGTATACAAAATCGTATTTATCTGTGTAGTGTCGTGGAATAAGCATTTTAGTCTACACAGTAAAATCTGCATCACTTGACAAATTCCAGAGTAAAATTTGCCTCTACTGTAGTTTTTGTATGTGAAAAGGAATGAACTTTTCTTCTAGAGACTACAAAGCAATTATTTTTCATTTGATAGCCTCCAAATACTAATATTTGTTACACATTTCTTTTTCTGGATGGAAACTTTAGGATATGGCACACATGAGCTATGATGTTAACATCTTGGGGCTAAGCCACTGCTGTGCTGACTTTTCATTATTTGATTTTTTTGGAAACGTAATATTTTTTGTCTTTTTTCTCTCTTCTTTATAGTTAGAAAATGGGTAAGAAGAGTCGAGTGAAAACGCAAAAATCAGGCACTGGTGCTACAGCAAGTGTGTCGCCGAAGGAAACCTTGAACCTGACTAGTGAACTGTTGCAGAGTAAGTTCCGCCTGGGCTTCCCGCCTTCGCGTGGGGCTGTGCTTCTTCGCTCCTTTCATCCTCAGGCTGCGCAGGACAGTCTCTGGCATGGCAAAACAGGAAATGAGACAGACTTGGGTTCAGATCCCAGCTAGTTAGCCACATGACCTGGGCAAGTGTCAGAACTTCTCTGACCCACCATCTCAACCCCTTCTGTAAACCTGGGCGTGTTGGTGGTGGGCCGGATGGAACAGTGAATGTAAAGCTTTAGCACAGCCACCCAGAACATGGGCTTTCCTGGGCTCCAGTGGGCAGGGACCTACTCAGTCGACTACCCCAGACAAATCATGTAACCCCTCTAAGGCTTAGTGTTTACAGCAGTGGATATGGACCATTTTGGGAGGGTGAGGGGTATAGGATCTGTGGCTTGTGAAGGTGTGCTGTGGCTTTCAGGCCCAAGGTGAGTACAGCAGGCCTCTCAGAGAGCAGACCTTTGGAACTCTGCCCCCTTGTTAGAATGGCTTCTCTTTATTTTTAGTGACTCAGTAATAGTTTTCCAATTTCTTGGTTCAAGGAAATGAAATACCAAGTGTGTGTGCTTGCTTTAATAAGTTAGTAAAAATTGGTAACTTCTTAATTGTGAATTTAAATTGATGCTATGTAGATTTCAAACTTAAATGTGGTCACTCAATTAACTAACTACTTTATCTCATTTTCTTTGCCCATTATGTTCAGATTATGTGACAGTCTAAACTCCAAGTAAAAATTAGCTTTCTTTCCCTGTTAGAAGCAGGCAGCAACCAAGTTGGGGTCAGGTTCTCCCCAAGTGCTCCTATGGACCTCTCTGGCCCTCAGAGCAGTACAGGACCCCATAGAGCACTGAGGTACTGACCACTTACCACCCTCCCCCCTGGACTGTGAGCAGCTTGAAGACAGCCTCTGTCTTCTTGTATCCTAGGGCTGCAGTCAGTATTTGTTGATGGAAGAATGACTGGTTAACCTTAATAGTTAGGAGTCAGCCCGTGGGTTAGGGTTTGCTAGTGTTAATTATTTACCACATACACTCTTTTTCCTCAGAGAACAAAGGTGGCCATGGGAAGAAGGCTCTTTCTTTAAACTCATATAGTTGTTTAGAAAGGAAAGAGCTTGCTGATAGTCCACGTGCCCAGTGCACAGCCTTCCCAGACCATCGGCACCAGTCTAGAATGCTGGTCTTCTGCTTCTGGCCCCACAGGAGAGTCTCAGCTTCCTTTTCAGCAGTGACTCTGCGGTCTCTTTTTGTGACTCCCCCAGAGTGCTTAATATAGAGCCTTACACATGGATGTGAAATGTTTGTTGAGTAATTGTCCTTATGTCCAATTTAACTGGTTCCTTTAGAGAGCCATTGTTCTAGGCTTTAACTAGAAAGAAATGTTGACTTGTAAGATTACCTTTTTTTTTTTTTTTTAATCATTTCTAAAAGAGTTTTCAGGGAAATTTTTAGCCTAGTTTTTTAGATTTTCCCATGTTCTGAGGAAATCTATTCTGAGGAAAATTTATCTGAGCAGCAAGAGTGAGATAGTTGCATGCTCAGTGCTCACACTTAGGTACAGGGGTCCCAGTGTAATATGTGGCATGTGGAGGGTTCAGAGCATGTATATGCTTGGAAAAGTATGACTGGTTTATGCTCCTCATGTTTATTGTCATGGCTGTGGTGTCTTTGTCTTTTAAAAGTAACAGCAACAGTAACAAAACCCCAGTCCTCTTTGTGCTGAAGACTAACTGGTTAAGTTGAAAGCAAGCAGTATTTGAGTGCCATGGCTTTTGTGTTACAGAATGCAGTAGTCCTGCACCTGGCCCAGGAAAGGAATGGGAAGAGTATGTGCAGATCCGGTCTCTAGTCGAGAAAATACGAAAAAAACAAAAAGGTACATTTTCTAAACAACAATCATATTTTAATAAAATCCTGTAGACACTTGGCACAAGTCAGATTTGGAAGTTAATGAAGGTCTCAGTGTCATTCGTCCCTGTGGAAGGTCACACACAGGGGAAGGGGCGTGGACTTTGGGAGAGACATATGGGGGAGCTGTCCCAAGATCTCTCCCATTTCTCAGGCACTGCTACTTGGTTTGGAAAGGTTAAGAATGTGGAGCTGTAGGGGAGAAGTGTTTGTATCTAGAGGCTAAAATAACACAACTTTTGGGGTGCCTGGGTGGCTCAGTTGGTTAAGTGTCTGCCTTTGGCTCAGGTCAAGATATCAGGTCCTGGGATTGAGCCCCACATTGGGCTCCCTGCTCAGCAGGGAGTCTCCTTCTCTGTCTCTTACCCTCTGCCCCTCCACACCACTCATTTTCTTTCTCTGTCTCTCTCAAATAAATAAAATATTTTTTTAAAAAGTCAATAAAAATGACAAACTTTATTATTTTTGAAATATATATTTAGATGCGTTTTTTTATATTGTGTTTCCTTGAGGGTTTGAGGTCATGAGTGATCAACACACAAATATACACTGATTGATTAATATCTTAGCAAAATTTACAATGAACTCAAACATATCTTGGTTAAATAAGAGATGTAGTTCTATTTCTGAAACTGTTTTTACAGGGTGTATTCAGTAGGCGTCTTAATGATTCTCAGCCAGGCCGGCAGCAGGGCCAAGTGTCAGCTTGAAAAAGCCTATTCAATATACCTATTGTTGTTTTTGTTCCGTAAAGCACAAAAAATAAAGATTGGTATGCAGGGCCACATGGAAGGTGGAAGGAGAAAACAGAATAAGGAGCCTGCATTTAAAAGGGTGAGCAGAACCTTCTTAGGCTCCATTTTTATTTAATGCCATGAAAGTGAGTCAGAAGAGGGTTTGTTTTATTTGCTCTGTGAGGTTTTATTGCTCTCCTGTGTACTTCTATAAACATTCAGTCTTTAGCTTAGATGGTCTCAAACCCCAAATGATGACAGGTTCCTTTAAAATGTGTTTCTTTGCACTAAATGGTAGACTTTGTCAGTCCTGGCTCACCAGATCTCTAGCTGAACAATTTCTGTATGTCCTGAGTGTCTGTTGTTAGTAGAGAACGCTAACTACAACTCACACTAAGGTTAGAGCATTCCTGAGTTCTCAGCAAAGAGTGACTCTGAACAGAATCAGTTTTCTCCATCTCCAGTATGGCACAGCATGGTGCCTGGCACTCTTGCTTCACAGATCAGGTGACCATTGATGGTGCTTGCTGGCATGGCTGCAGGCACCTGGGCTGGGCTCCACACCCTGCTCCTCATATTCGTGAAGTTCTTGTTCCTCTCCTTTTACTCATCAGATAAATCTTGGTTTTTCCTCTACATGGCTTTTCATCTCTCTGAATATTTCAAACATGCTGAAAAGTCCAAAAAAGAATACAACGCCTAAGACTGTCCTACCCAAACCAAATCAGTCCCACTGGTCAAGTTCTCCATCCTAAGACTCTCCTACCCAAACCGAATCAGTCCCACTGGTCAAGTTCTCCATCCTTCCCACCTGCTGGTCTTATCCCTGTCCCTTCTTTATTTTGTTTTCATTACTTGTTTTTAAGAAATCAATGTTGCAGATGTAGCTGAAACCCCATGCTTCTATCTCTCGTTGGGAGTTTGTTTTGACTGGAACTATTTCTCTAGTTCATGTATAACTCCATAAATATCAGTGGTAGCAAGTGGTATTTTAAAAATCCGAGCACTTGAATTTTTAAAGATTTATTTATTATTTTAGAGAGATCATGTGTGCACGTGTGTGCAAGTGTGGGAAGGGACAGAGTGAGAGGGAGCATCTCCAGCAGACTCCTTGCTGAATGTGGAGCCCAACGTGGGGCTCAGTCTCATAACCCAGGGATCATGAACTGAACCAAAACCAAGAGTCAGGTGCTTAACTGACTTGAGCCACCCAGGTACCTCATAGCATTTGAATTTTTAAAAACACAGTATTGTATTTTATTTTATTTATAGTTACATATGATCCAACTCATTCAAACTGTTCAACAGAATTCGGTTGCAGTGCTGTCCAGTTGTGCTCTTACACTCGGGCCTGTAGTGCTCCTCCTTACACACAACTCCTGTGTACCTGTCAGCTAGCGATTTCTGTTTCCTGGGGATTTTGTTAAAGCAAAGCTGCCTATGAGACATGGCCCGCTAGACTTAATTTGGGGTGGGGGGTGTGCTGCTATGTGTGAGCTGGTGAAGCTCTCTCCTTTCTCCTTCATCACCTCACAGAGCCCACCAGTCAGTAATCCTACGTCCTGGGGTCAACAAATTCTTCTCTGTGACTGACAGGGATTTAGGGTTGTGGTTCACCTTTTCTATCACTGTGGATTTGTACTGTGGTGAATGGTTTTTGTTTTTTTGTTGCTTTGTTTTTCTTTCCTTATATTTCTTCATTTGCCCATGGGTTATTTAGAAGTGCTTTGTTAAATTTCAAAACAAAAAACAGCAAACAGGGACACCTAGGTGGCTCAGCGGTTGAGCGTCTGCCTTGAGCTCAGGGCATGATCCCAGATCCAGGGTCGAGTCCTGCATCAGGCTCCCCAGAGGGAGCCTGCTTCTCCTTCTCTGCCTCTCTCTCTCTGTCTCTCATGAATAAATTAAAATTAGAAAAAAAGCAAACAATAGAAGTGTTCTATTTAATTTTCAAATATTTGGGAATTTTCAAGATTTTTTTTGATTTCTAATTTGATTATTGTAATTGGAGAACATTATATGATTTCAGTTCTTTTCAAATTATTTATTTATTATTTCTTTAAAATATTTTTTTTATTTATTCATGAGAGACAGAGAGAGAGAGAGAGGCAGAGGGAGAAGCAGGCTCCATGCAGGGAGCCCAACGTGGGACTCGATCCCCGTTCTCCAGGATCACACCCTGGACTGAAGGCGGCGCTAAACCGCTGAGCCACCCGGGCTGCCCTCTTTCCAAATTATTTAAACAATTCTTAAACCACTTTATTTTTTAAGCTTTTCTTTTTAAAAAAATTTTAAATTAAAGCTTAAGTGACATACAATATCGTATTAGTTTCAGATGTGCAACACAGAGAGTCGATATTACATACATTACAAAATGGTCGCCCCTGTAAGTGTAGTTACCATCTGTCTCTAGCGATGAGTTTTGATTTCACGATTGGAACTTTATCACTATTTTCAGTGTGTGTTTTTATAGTTTCCAAGAACAGTAGAAACAATACAGTTCCTAAACGTAGCACTTGTTTTCTAACACATGGATTGAAACAGGTCTGTCTGTTACTTTTGATGGAAAAAGAGAAGATTACTTTCCTGACCTAATGAAGTGGGCCTCTGAAAATGGAGCCTCTGTTGAGGGTTTTGAAATGGTCAACTTCAAAGAAGAGGGCTTTGGTTTGAGAGCGACGAGAGACATCAAGGTGAGTTTTGATCGCTTGGTCCGGAGGCCCTCAGTGTGCTTGGATTGTGCTGCGGGGCGAACACAGGACATGGAGACAGGTGTCTGGGCTTATTCTGACCTCGTGGGCAAACAGGCAGTGCACAGCCAGCATTCCACTTCCTGCTGTGTACTCGTGTACTCTCTTGGCTGACCTGGGGCCAAAAGAGCCTTGCTAAGGGTTCTAGGCAACTCCTTCCGGTCGGTCCTCCAACGGGAGCTGTGCTGCTAACCAGTGACCTGAGACAAGTCAGTTCATGTTTCTGAGCCTCTGTTAGGAGACCACAGAACATGCCTCAAAGGATTTTGAGACTTCAAGAGAAGGATGTGGGCTCAGGTGGTTAGGAGGGGGAGCGCACAGGACCTGTGATAGAGGGGATGTGGAGGTGGGTAGATTGGGGTGGAGGATGGGCAGTGTCAAGGGTGCTTACTGGTTCTGGAGGGGGTAACTGAGTGGTTGGCAGTGCCCCCTACTGACACCGTACCACCAGAGCTGAAAGGGAAAGAGGAGTAACACATATCTGCTAAAGGACAAATGCCTTTTCTCTGCCCTGGGTCCTTCCAGATGAAGGAAGCAGCAGCACCCTGACATTCCTGGCCTCTTTCCACCCCTCACTCATGCTTCTCTTAGAGAGGAGGTGTAACTTAACCTGTTTGATGATTCACAGAGAAGGAACTGGTCTTCGCCTGGTTCTTGATGGGAGCCGGTTGCCCATATGCATCCGTTGTGCTCTTTCCACTGTGTGCTTTACAGAGGGGCAGGCCACACGTGGGGAGGCCTGTGGGGCTCCAGTTCTGCCTGTAACTAGGTGGAGGAGTCTGTCTAATTCTGGGATTCAGTAGGTGATATTTTGGGTGACCATCTGTTGTAGTCTTGTGTCTCTCTTAGTGGGTTCAGAACTTGGATGGAGGAAATGAATGTTATTTATTCAGGCCCCCTCAAACCGCAGGCAACATATTTGGTCAAGTTGTAGTTAACCTTTCATTGATATGTTGATAAACCATATGCCAGTTTATTAGATCCCTGTTAAACATCTAGTATGTGAATAGTACCTTGTTCATTATTCTACCAGCCTTCCAAGAAACCCAAGGTCTCTTCCTTCATCATGTTTATCATCTGTAGTAGGGGAAGAGATGCACATAAACAGCATCCAAATGGTAGACATTGAGAGAAGGCAAGAGTAACCAGGATGTCACATGTTCTCGTGTATCAGAGGAGGAGCATCACTTGTGCGGATGCTTCCCCAGATATCATAGCTGTGGTCTGTCTTCACTGTGTGCATTTTTTAAGCTTTACTGAGGTGTGATTGATAAAAAACTGCACATATTGTTGACATTGTGACGGGTTGGACGTGCTATACCCATGATGTCAAACCACAATAAAGGCGCTGCTCTGTGCATGTTTTCAGCAGTATAGGTACATACACAGCACATACCAAAAAGAAACCTCTCATATTGGCAAAAAGTGAGATAAAACTTTGGGGAAAAAATTCAGTAAACCTAAATATGTCTTAGGGGCTTGTGCTTTTGCTGGTAACAGTTGTGCCTTAAGACAAGCATGTAGAGGAAGGAATATTCTCTAGCTTCAGAAATACAATGGCAAGAGCAGTTCATGTCGACAGGTTCATGTTTTTATTGTAGATAGAAATTTTGTTTTACTTTGCTTTTAGAACTTAAAAATATAAGTGCAGCAAAGAAGTAATAGTTTTATGCTGCATCCTAAATTGCTATGTTTGCTTCAAGTTAAAGATTAAAGTCCTATTTTTTAATGTTTTTCCAATATATATGGTTGGTTTTTCTATTGGAAGCAGCATTTTAAACCATGTTGTGCTCATCTAAGTGTACCACAAATAATTATGTTTAAAAATACATTTGATAGTTAGAAATGAAGTGCTGACGTGCAGCCTTAAACAGCATTTCATGTGTGATTCGCTTTCTGACCATAGATGAAGGCATTGAAGATTGTGATATGTTTTGATGATTATATATGATTTTATTATTTTTTTTCCTCCTAGGCAGAAGAATTATTTCTATGGGTTCCACGAAAATTACTAATGACTGTTGAATCTGCTAAAAATTCAGTGTTGGGTGAGAATAATTTCTGACTGTTCAAAGCAAAGTGCAAATTATAAAAATATGATATTTTGTGGTGCTAAGGATCATATAGGGATGTTTTTTCAAACTAATGAGATATTTACCCCCCCCAATTCACATTGTTTTCTATGCCTGTAATCTGACATAGTAGAATGTTAGAAGAAAGGCCCATGTTACTTTAAGTATTACAAGGCTTTCCAGTTATTTCTGTAATTTTAATATATATTTTGAATACTTTTTAAGGCACTTTCTGGAACTGACACTGTTAACTTCTGGGTTAATTCAGGGCCCTTATATTCTCAAGACCGGATTCTTCAAGCTATGGGAAATATCACACTTGCCTTTCACCTGCTGTGTGAGCGAGCCGACCCTAACTCTTTCTGGCAGCCCTACATTCAGACCCTCCCCAGCGAATATGACACTCCACTCTACTTTGAGGAGGATGAAGTCCGGGACCTTCAGTCCACACAGGCTATCCATGATGTCTTCAGCCAATACAAGAACACGGCTCGGCAGTACGCCTACTTCTATAAAGTCATCCAGGTGAGTGGCTGGTTATGGTTTAAATGTACGTTTAACAGAGTACAGGAAGGGAAATTGATGGCATAGATGTTCCACTTCACATTTTATTACAGATGCTTAAACATTGTGCTTTTTAGGTTAAAAGGCATTCTAATTCTAGTCCACTGTTTTTGTACAGAAATATCCCTGAAGTATGATTTGAATGTATCCTGACTTCATCAGCAGCCTGTTTTGGTATAAGCAGCCTTTGTTCCTAAGTTAAGAAAGTCTCTGAGCTTTTCTGAAAGGGAAAGATTACAATAGAAATTTAGAAGCTATAAAATGTATCTTATTCAAAAAGGTGCTTTGTGTATAAGTTTTCTAAGAAAGTGAAAGGCTCTTTGTGGGTTTTTCATGTATATATTGGCATGTATTTTACTAAATTGTACTGACAGTTAATTTACTAATTTAAAATGCTGAGTTCTTTGTGTCTTCAAAGTGTGCTGTGTATTATATTAATTTTAATTAGTTCTAGGTGAAAGTGCCCTGTAAAAACATCTGTAAAGTTATGAACATTTGAATTACACCTGGTTACTCCTTTCTGTGTTTTGGGAGTGTGGCCAGCATTTTCTTTCTTTTCTGGTCAAACCGCAATGAGACGAGTCAGAGTCAATGTCACAGTTTCCTCCAGAGCTGAGACTGGGGAGTGTCTCTGCTCCTTACTTTCCCCTTCCTCAATTGCTCAAGAATTAGCTTCGAGGCTGCTGTACCTGATCTGTGGCAGTGGGGATACTGTGAACCTTCCTACAATGTACAGGGAAGCCCGAAACAGGGAATTTATCAACCTAAAATGTTAGTAGGGCTAAGGTTGAGAATTCTTGCTTTGTGGTTAAATATATAGAACAGAGTGTCTCAGGTACATGCCAAAGATCACCATCATTCCTGATGGGTTGGTTGCCTGGGTCCTGACTGAACAGAAAGAGTGAGATGAACCTGAGTTGAAACCCAGATGCCATATCTCACTTGCTATTTAAATATAATTTGGAATTACATTTGACCTTTGAACAACATGGGTTTAAATGGTATGGGTCCACTCATATGCAGTCATTTTCAGTGAGTGCAGTGCAGCATTGTAAGTGTATTTACTGTTAGGATTCTCTTGATCACATTTTCTTTGCTCCTGCTCTGAGAATACAGCATGTAACATGTATAACATACATAATATGTGTTAATCAACTGTTTGTCAGTAGGGCTTCCAGTCAACAGTAGGCTATTGGTAGCTAAGTTTTAGGGGAGTCAAAGTGATATGGAGATTTCCTACTGGATGGGGGTCAACACCCCATCCCCTGTGTTACTTGGGGCTCAGCTGTAGGTGCTTTACTGCTGTGTGTTTGCTTCCTCATCTATAGGATAAAAGAATACACCATATTTTTCAGGGTAACTGTTGTCAACCCAACTTGGGCTGTTGGTTAGGGCACCTAGTATGGTGCTGGGCCTCGGCACCTGTGGCTATTCGGAATGCAGTTTCCTCTGGGAAGCATGAAGGATGTGTCTGTTGAAGCCACGTCCACAGGAACGATGTGGTGATTGAAGAAGTGGCCTCCCAAGCCGGCCTGCCGGGGCCCAAATCCTCATGGTGCTGTGAGAGCTGTGTCATGTGGTACATGTCTCTGCTCCTCTTTCCTTATCTGTAAAATGGACTGACACAGTTCCAGACTTCAGGGCTGCTGCATGGACCATATGAGTTGACTGATGTCTGTGTGGCCTTTAAGAACAGCAGTGTTTGCTGTAGAAATTCTCTGTTCGCACTTACTGTTCCAGGTCTCACACCTGGTCATTCAGTTGTTTTCATTTGTTATTGTTTTACATGCGCTCCCCCCGCCCCTGTGCCCTCAGGGACTTATGTTACTATTTCTTAACCTTCTCTACTCAAACGCCTTTGTGGCCAAGGATCGGAAGCCTATTCCTTTAAGATGAGGGTCTATACCCACAGGCTCAGAATCGCTTCAGGTCTCATGCTTTGGTTGCTGTTATTGTGGCAACATGAAATATTTCATGTTTTCAAATATTAACAGTTGGTGCAAATGTTTGTGTTTGCTCTAGTTTAAAAACCATGTTCAATGACATACCATGAAGTCAAGTTGCCATTATAGGAACACAGCCCGGCCTTTTGTGGGACTGTACCTGCTGCTGCATGTGCCTGAGGAGCCCCGTCCTAGCTTTGCACATAGTGAAGGTCGTTACCCTGAGAACGTGGTCCGTCCAGGTGTGGTCCTTTTTCAGAAGAACATGGGACATTCTCTTGACATCAGTAGATGTACTCTTGCAGGAAATTTCCTAATCAGTGGCTTAATTGTTGGAATAGGAACCCTGGCAGCCTGACAGGAGGCAAGCCACTGTAGCAGCGAGGAGGATCCAGGGGGGGACAAGGTGGAAGGGAGAGGGATTGCGTGAGCATTCCTGACCAAGAAACATAGACTAAAGCAGAAGTTATCTTTCTAAAAACTATAGTTTGAGTCCAGCTGCTTTTCTGGTTGTAGAAGGTTTTCACAGCTCCTGGAAATCTTCAGTAATGATCCAGAGTAAACACAAGTGTTAAAGTTGTACTACTCTTATTTTGTTAGAACAGGTTTTCTCACTTCAGCACCAAACCCTACCTCTTTCTCATGCTGTTCCAGGATCAGATGTCAGGCTTTTGCTCCATTTTAACAGATCACTCTGACACTGCATCACCGCACAGGAGGAGAGAGTGGGCAGTGTTACACCAGTTTGTACTTAACATCTTCATTACAGTGACCTGCCCTCAGTTTTGTTTTTCAGGGCATTGTGGCTCCTAACCTTTTCAGGGTCATGGGACCCCCTCTTCCCAGAGAAATGTATGTCCCAGTCTGTTTAATTTGTGTAAGAGTACACCATCTTGTATCAGATGCTTGCATACCCAATTCCAGAACCTGATTGTAGTTTTTAGTTATGAGTTCCCATTTAAAGCCATTTTCCTAGGGCTGGGCATGGGAGCCAAAACCCATTATTTTTCTCCTGAGCTGATTGTTGGCTCGAAGGTCTGCTGGCCACAGCTCTTAGCCACTATCTCTGGGTGTATCAACAGTGTGACTGCACCAGTGTGAACTTGGTTCCGTGTGTCTACTGGTGATCCCCAGTCCCTGTGAGAAGGGTGCAGGAAAGGGTAACAGTCAGTTCAGCCTTACATTTTACTTTAGGTGCTAGAATGTTTATTCTAAAAGGAGACTGGCATTAGTATTAACTTCTAATAATTATAAATTCCTTGAGGTAGATTTATCTGCATTGCATTTATTATTTTAATGTTTTTTTTCCCTCTCTCTCTTTGGTTGTTGTTGACTAAAAACTAGAAAAATAATTTCCCACTCTCTTTTCTCCCAGAGTATTTTCATAGTCAAGGGTATTTTAGCACAGCCAGTTGTTCAAATTACTTTCTGTCTTTTATTTGCTTTATAGAGTTTGTTCAGAAGTCTTTCTGAGCCTCTGCTGGTTCTTATTTATAATAGTAGGGGCTTGGGCTTTATGGTCTTTTAAGTTTTTATATACATACATTTTTAAACGATTTTATTTATTTATTTATTTATGAGAGATAGCAAGAGAGAGAGAGAGAGAGAGGCAGAGACATAGACAAAGGGAGAAACAGGCTCCCCTTGGGGAGCCTGATGTGGAACTTGATCCCAGGACCCCAGGATCATGACCTGAGCCAAAGGCAGATGCTCAACCACTGAACCACCAGGTGCCCCTAAATTTTTTATATTATATTTACATTGTGTTCTTGAGATGTACGATATACAGGGTTTTCTTTAGGTGTTCAGCAGATCATCATAGTGTCTAATCAGGAGCCTCAAACGCAAGGAATTTTGAGAACATACCTTGTATGAAGATAGAACGCCTGCTGGTGAAATCTTATACTGCAACTTAACAGTTGAGAAATGTCAACACCCAGACTCGAGAAGCTAAATTGGGAACTGTGGCTCAGCCAGATCCTGGAAGAAGCTTGTGTAGATTGAGAACCCTATGTGGTGGTAAAATTTCTGTCAATTTGTGAAGTGGGGACCAGCAAAGAAGAGAGGATTAATGGTAGAAGGCAGAACTTGGCATTTAAAACCATTGCAGAGTTTTGTGTAAGAGTACACCTAGCAGACCAGAACTTTCCAAAGTTCAGCTCCAAGTTGAGACTTCTGTGTGGAAATATGGGACCAATTTTTTATTTTGGGGGGGGGGGACCAATTTTGTGATAGAAATCACTGGAAAAGTAAGATTTGGCTTACACCCAACTCTGATGTGGTGTAATTGTGTGAAGGTGAAGAAATCCTATCAGATTTGACCTGACTTAACACAGATGAATGATAGTCCACATATTGCTCACCCATGCCAGTGAAAAACAAATTAACAGTTCCTGTGAATGAACAGTCTGTTTAATTTGTAATCCCATCTAACGGACCAGACACTGTGGTGTGGGGTGCCAGCTTATCCTAGGGTTAAGAGCTGTCTAGGCTCATGCACATTTTCATGTGTTGCTGAGCTTAAATATGATGCTTGTGTAAGGAAATGCAACTGTGGGGATCCCTGGGTGGCACAGCGGTTTAGCGCCTGCCTTTGGCCCAGGGCGCGATCCTGGAGACCCGGGATCGAATCCCACATCGGGCTCCCGGTGCATGGAGCCTGCTTCTCCCTCTGCCTGTGTCTCTGCCTCTCTCTCTCTCTCTGTATGTGACTATCAAAAATAAATAAAAAAATAAAAATTAAAAAAAAAAGGAAATGCAACTGTGTAATGTTTAATAGAATAGAGGTGTATCTATAAAATTACTATTTTCCATTGATCTCATAATTTACATGATATGTCCCACCTTACTTGGGTTTGGTCTTTTGTGTAGTTCAGACAGTTTAAGAGGTTCAGGGGAAGAGATGGAAATGGAGAAACTCCCTTGTGTGTTAACTGCCATGGGTTTCGGTTGAGTGAGCTTCCACTCTGTCTGAGGCCTCAGGATGGAATCAGATATTCCTAAGTTGGCTCTATTCCTTGAACAGGCCACTTCTCCTACCTAGCCAGAGCTATAGTGGCAGAAGATTCGAGCAGTCATACTCACAACTTGGCTGAAAACAGAGCCCACCAAGAGGCAGAGGAAGATGTCACACTTGGTTCTTGGCATCCCGAGGCAGTTGTGGCAAAATACAAACAGTTGCTCCTCCCATTTCTCGCTGTTCTAACTTGTCTCTGACAGAGGCACACAAGAATAGCACAAGATGTGAGTTGCCAGATAGATTTAGCCTGTGTTTTCCTAAAGCTCACATCTACACGTAGAATCTGCTCCTACGTAACGCCTTCGGGGCTGAGCATCCAGTTTGAGTAAGAGGCTCTGGACAGTAACTTATTACTCTAAAGACCCCAACACCCAGAAGCTCTGGGGAGACATCTGTCAACATGCAGAGCTGTTTGTAGACATCCATGTAGGTAATGTGTGCTTGAGGGGCACCGTGAGGGAGAACAGGCATGTGTATTTCTGTAACTGTCTCCGCTGGTGACAGAGGTTAAGAGCAGGCGCCTCCCAGTTTGTGCACAGGTTGTGGCTCCCAGGCGGCATGGGGCTCCCCGTGGTGAGCTTCTCCTGCTCTTGGTCCTTCCCCTCCACCTGGAAACCTGCATAAGAGTCTTCCTTCACAGGTCCACCAACCCCCTGCCTCCTCCGGACCTGGGATTTACTGCCCTATCTTTTCTTTTTAACCCGTGTGCCCTCTGGATTGTTGCGTTTTTCAACTAATACTCCTTGAGTGTCTCTCAGGTGTGTGAGATGGCATACTCGAGGACAGGGACTCGGATCCCTGGGGATACAGAGATTTTCTTCTTCTTCTTTAAAGGTTTTATTTATTTTAGAGAAAGAGAGAACGCGTGGGGGTGGGAGGAACAGAAGGAGAGGGAGAAGCACTCCCTGCTGAGTGTGGAGCCCGACGAGGGGCTCGATCTCACAACCCTGAGATCATGACCTGAGCCGAAATCAAGAGTCACATGGTCAACTGACTAAGCCATCCAAGTGCCTCCAGAGATTTTCTTCTTAAATGTTTTGTTCTGGAGTGAACTTTCAGGTTCACACAAAAGTTGGGCACACAGCACAGAGTTGAAAACGTGGCCATGGATGGACGAATACTGCTTGCAGGATTCCATCCTCCTGACCTCGTTACCACTTACATGTTTTTCCTCGGAGGCAAACATGTTCCAGATGTCTTCCAACTTCATGACAATGCCACATCTGTGAATAGCTGCTGAGACGAAGAGGGAGGGAACAGAGTCAGGGGTGATGGTGACGGTGATGGTGAGGACAGAAGAGACTGATTGGACAGGTTTGGAGGTGTTGGATGCAGGAGCAGTGAGTCCGTATTTATTCCTTGGCTGCCATGGTAACAGACTGAGTAGAGGCTGCAGGATGCAGAGGGAAGGGATGATTTCCATTTGCAGGTTGCTCATCTGAGTTGATCCGGCCTCTTCTCATCAGGTAAGTAGTTTCTGTGCTGTGTGCTTCATGGGACTGGACCAGGAGGCAGGGCAGGGTTGGGGGGAGGTCAGAGTGGCTCCTGGGCACATGGCAGGAAACCCAGAGCTGTTCTTCCTTTGCAGCTGTGGAACCAAGGTTTGGGGCAGCTGGCCAGACCCTGAGGATGCCTGGGCCTGGGATCCCAGGCTGGGGTCAGAGCAGGTTTGCTAGCCCCATGTGCCCCGTATCCTTGAATCTCTAAAGTTGGTTCTGGTCTTAATTTTGGGACAAAGAAGTGGTCCGGTGTTAAGGGCAGTGCAGTGGTGTCTAAAATCTCCCTTGGGCTATTTTACAGAAAGCTGGGTGTGGCCTGCTATCTGTGAGGCCCCTGCTGGTCAGGTTGCTTTTTCCAGCTGCAGAAAAATGCCCCTCCCGCCCAGCCTGTCTCACTCTGAACAGAGGTGGGAGAGGCTCAGTCTCAGGAACCCATGCCTCTGCCCTGCCCGTGGCCTTCCCTGAAAGCCCAGAGGAAGCTGGCAGTCCTCTCTTTATTGTTATCCTTACTGGTTCAATTTTTAATGATGTAAAAAATGTGAAAACACTGGACCTTCGGAAATCAGTGCAGGCTTGCATATTCTCTGTAGAGATTCCAGTGCCATTACAGTCTTTGTTAGAGTCCCTGGCTGTCTTGCTGAAACGTCCTGACTTGTGTCCTTGCTTGTTCCTGATAGCTGACCTTGGCCACTATTAATTTATGTTAAATGTGTAAGAGTGTTGTCCTTATCATGTTCTTAATGTCAGATTTCTGATTTTGTAAATTATTAATTCCTTGACATATATGCAGTTTTCCTCATTTCATAAAAAAGGCTGCAGATATGTCATTTAAAAATCTGATTTGTGTTTTTAACTGTGTTCACTTGTTTTGCATACTAATGTTAGAGCAGGGCAGATAGACATGAACTTCACCTTCCAGAATCCAGAGAGTGGTCCCTGTTTCCTCTCTTTTTTCCAGTTTAAGTTTCAGTAGCCTTTGGGAGGCTCAAGAAATGAAATGCCTTTTCTCCGTATTCATGGCCCTAATTGGGGAGAGTGGGCCCCATGTCCTGGCGGTGCCAGGTATTCCTGTCTTGTCAACTGCAGGATGTTGCTGGAGGGCATTTAGTGGTGTGTCTGTACAGGGGAGGCTTTGCAGCCCCATGCTCTGCATCCTCCTGTAGAAGTTCTCAGGTACAGATTCGGCATCTCCCATCTGCCCTGTTTGCTACTGACCTCCTGTCTCCTGCCCTTGCAGGACTCAGGAAGCAGGAGAACTAGCATGTGTGGTGATGTGTGCTGTATGTGAGGCACTGTAACAAGAACTTTCTCTCCTGTTATTTTCATAGTGAGGAGGAATCGGAACTAGTGTCTTCCCATAACAATCTGAGACAGAATTAGCCAAATCAGTTTTAGAAGAGACCCATCCAAAAAAAAAAAAAAAGAAGAGACCCATCCACCCCAATACCAGGCCCAGGTCGCTGGTAGTTAAATTTATGTCTGAAGAAGTTACAGCTTCAGAGGTTAGAGACAGGGCCTTGCTCCTAAGATGCTGTTCATTGAGCCTCTGCATGCCAGTGGCCAAAGGGCTTGGTGAGGCTCCTCCTGCCCTCATTCTTAACCCGTAGCTGGGCATCACCCCATTTTCCAGGAGAGGAGGCAGGCTGAGGGCGAGAAAGCTGGCTGGAGCTGCTGATGGTGAGTCAGAATTAAAGCCTTGGTGTACCCCACCCTCCCTTCCCTGGGGGCTGTGTGTCCCACTTCCCTCC
Source organism: Canis lupus baileyi (assembly GCF_048164855.1). NCBI lineage: Eukaryota > Metazoa > Chordata > Mammalia > Carnivora > Canidae > Canis > Canis lupus. Next base: position 69,333,682 of record NC_132846.1, on the reverse strand, counting down.
ATCTCTCCAAACCTATCCTTACAATTCCTTCCGTCCCCTGGCTTTACCAGTCATGGCTCTTCCCACTAGTCGGATCAATAGAATTTTGTGAAATCTCTGCAAGTTTAAAAACAAGTCTCAAAAAAGAATCTTTCTTGAAACTGGCTTTTTTTTTCCTCAGCCCCCCCCTCCCCATAAGTTCTGGAGTCATAAATTCCCTCACATCTGGGACAGGATTTTGAAGTTTTATTTTTCTGTGCACTAGAAGACGGGACTTGCTCTTGTTTCTGAGACCCAGGATAAGTGCCCTTATGAGTGAACACACTTGTGACCACTCTCGGTTGATGCTGCTGCCCTGCAAAACTGTGCTGTGTGTGATTTCTGAATGGTTTAGGAATGATCTGCTTGGTCTAGGCCACAATCACTGCATAGCCACTGTTGGTATTTGTCATCTAGTCTCAAGGAAGACAACAGAACCAATAGAGTGTGTACATCCATAGAGAAGGAAATGTATTATAAGGAATTGGCTCATGGAGTTATAGAGGCTGGTAACTCTAGAATTTACAGGTTGGACCAGCAGGGGGAGACCTTAGAAGGAGCTGATGGCTGTGGGTAAAGTCCAGAGTGGCTCCTGTAGGATTCCCTCTTGCTGGGGGAGGTCAGCCTGTGCTCTATTCAGACCAACAGCTGATTGGATGAGGCCCACCTGCATTAGGTAAGGCCGTCTGTTTTACTCCTACCCCACCAATTTAAATGTTAGTTTCATCCAAAAACGGCCATACAGAAACATCTAGCATAACCACATATCTGGACACTGTGGCCCAGCCATTTTGCCACATGAAATGAATCACCACAGTGAGCATGCTATTCATTTCTCTCACAGCACTTGTCACCCGTCTGGACTTAATCTTGAATTTATCTGTCTCTTCTCCGGAGTGCGAGCTTCACAGGCAGGGGCCTTTCTTTCCTGGGTACCATGTGGCACTGCTGTCCACACAGTGCCCACCACACAGGATGCCCTGGCAGAGCTTGTCGAGCCTGGGAAGAAGTTGCCTTCCAGATCTCCACATGGAAGTCACGTGTGGTCAGGGCCTCTGGGGCAGGTGAGGGGCCAAAGTCCAGCCTGTCCTAGCTCCGCCTGCTGTGTCCCTGCAGAGCTGCCTCCTTGCAGACAAGTAGCCTTTTCTGGTTTATACAGAGGTCCCTGGCAGACACTCTTACCCTGATGGGACAAATGCTAAACCTGATGGGACATAGAGGAGCCAATGTAAGTAAGGATTGTCCTGAGGATAACAGAATATTCTTTCCGCTACTTGAGGCTCTTGTGGCCCTGGATATCCGTGTCCTAGCCTTTCTTCCTCTGTCTTGCAAGAGATGAAGTTTTCAGTGAAGGAAGAATTTATCAGATCCTTTGCTTTTATTTAAAAATTTTAAAAATATTTACTTATTTGAAAGAAAGTGAGAGCATGAGCACAGAGAGGCAGACTCCCTGCTGAGCAGGGAGCCTAATGTGGGGCTCAATCCTAGGACCTTGGGATCATGATCTGAGCTGAAGGCAGGCACTTAACCAACTGAGCCAGGTGCCCCTCAGATCCTCTGCTTTCAGTAGATTAAATCTAGAAGCTCTGCAGACAATTGGTTTATATTCTTTTGGACAGTTGTATTTTTCTCTGTTAAAAAATAATCATCTTTATTCTCTAAAAGATCAGGTGATATGAAGTATACTCCCCAAAACTGTCAGCTTCTATTTTCTTTTTTTTTTTTTAAGATTTTATTTATTTATATGAGGGAGAGTGAGCAAGCAAGCATGCACAAGTGGAGGGAAGGGCAGATGGAGAAGCAGACTCCCCACTGAGCTGGGAGGCTGAGATGATACGGGGTTTGATCCCTGAGATCATGACTTGAGCCCAAGGCAGATGTTCAACCAGTTGAGTCACTGGAATACCCTGGTGGCTCCTGTTTTCTTAGCATCGTCTCCCGATTTTCACTACCTGGCCTCTACGCTCAGATTCTAGGAGTTCTCTGCAGGTAGTCACTGGGCCATTTTTCTTCCCCTTCTCACTGGGTCTTCTTTTGAATAATGCACACCTCCAGCAGCTGTGTCCCATGGGGAGTCTCTCCAGCCAGGGCTTTCTGATTGCTCCAGGCCTCATGTTTGTTCTCTGCATGACTCCACTGAATTGCCCCTCCTCCACTCTGCTTTTTGACCTGGAGACCGAGGCGAGTGATTTCCTCCTGACCCTCTTTTTTTTATATATATATAGAAATTTATTTTTTATTGGTGTTCAATTTGCCAACATATAGAATAACACCCAGTGCTCATCCCATCAAGTGCCCCCCTCAGTGCCCATCACCCAGTCACCCCCACCCCCCGCCCACCTCCCTTTCCACCACCCCTAGTTCGTTTCCCAGAGTTAGGAGTCTCTCATCTTCTGTCTCCCTTTCTGATATTTCCCACTCATTTTTTCTCCTTTCCCCTTTATTCCCTTTCACTATTTTTTATATTCCCCGAATGAATGAGACCATATAATATTTGTCCTTCTCCGAATGACTTATTTCACCCAGCATAATACCCTCCAGTTACATCCACGTCAAAGCAAATGGTGGGTATTTGTCGTTTCTAATGGCTGAGTAATATTCCATTGTATACATAAACCACATCTTCTTTATCCCTTCATCTTTCGATGGACACCGAGGCTCCTTCCACAGTTTGGCTATTGTGGACATTGCTGCTATAAACATCGGGGTGCAGATGTCCCGGCGTTTCATTGCATCTGTATCTTTGGGGTAAATCCCCAGCAATGCAATTGCTGGATCGTAGGGCAGATCTATTTTTAACTCTGAGGAACCTCCACACAGTTTTCCAGAGTGGCTGCACCAGTTCACATTCCCACCAACAGTGCAGGAGGGTTCCCCTTTCTCCACATCCTCCTGACCCTCTTGCTGAGGGTTTCCTCCTGGAAGTCGCTGGGCGTCCCTGCCACACACGTGACTTCAGCAGAGCACCCTGCGATGATCAGCACTTTTAAATCTAAAGTGTGTTTTTGGAGAGTGTTTCTCTTGGCTCCCCTCTGTTCTTAAATCCTCAAGCTCAGCACACATTTTGATTTGGGCAGTTTACCCTTTCACGGGTCAACTTTATTCTTTCAGCTTAGAAGATAAGTGAGTTCTAAATATTAGTAGTCAGAAACACAGTATGTGCTTATCTTTATGTTGAGTCTCATCAGGAAAAAAACAGTAACAGTTTTGTTTTTTCTTTAAGTCAAATAACTATTTGAAATATTTGCTGATCATGGTGGAGTTTTGCTGAATGTTTGGTGGTAGGTGCTATAAGGAGGTTGAAAAGTCATACAAGATCCTTGTCTTTTCAAAGTTTATGGTAGAGTTGGGAGGGACTCAATTGGCAGGAAACATTGAAGAACAAAAATGGTAAACAGAGGCAGTGACTGCTCTCTGAGCTCTGGGATGCCTGGGGCAGGCTGGTGGTTGTGGCTTGAAAGGCAGAATTATCTGGTTGAGAGAAATACTGTCAGTAAAGGTCTGGATTGGGGGCCAGCAGGGCATATCCAGAGGAGCTCGAGAAGATAACCCAAGCCGAGCAGAGGCCACAGTCCCTGGAATGGAGGGAAGTCATTGCAGATTTGTGGGGACCGGCTTCCAGAAGTCTGACATGTGAACCTCCCCAGGCTGTCTGTGGCTTCTGTGGCTCAGGCCAGTGTGGGACGAGATGACTATGACTTAGCTGGTCTGTTTATGTGACACCTGCTCATGTCACCCAAACTCTGTGAACCTCAGTTTCCACAGTTACAATCCAGCCTATCTCCCAGATTTGCAAGTGCAGCTGAGATATCAGGCCTTTCTAAAATGCCAGCCGTGGTCTTGGTGTTATTAACCAGCAGCTAGGTTTGAGCACCCTTCAATCATGTCATGAAGCAAATTTCCTGTGCTGGATATAAAACACAAGAGAATGAAACAGAAAGGCCTGTTCATAGGAGCTGGGATGGAGGGCACAGCAGAGAGGGGGTGGGGATAGACAGAAGGAGGGAGAACATGAGGCCGAAAATGCAGCAGGAGCCTGGCTTGAGGGCTGTCAGCAGGCCTTGGGGTTTGTGTCCTCATGTGATGGGGAGCAGCAGCAGCTGTGGGACCACACTGGCCTGGGTTTGCTTGCTTGCTGATAGATAACCTCAGAAGCAGGGAGGCCAGAAGACAAGCTAGCCTGAGGGATATGAGAAGGACTTGGAGTTGGTAGCATCTGGTGACACACTGGGGGTAGGAACGTAAGTACGATCATGAAGTTTCTGGAATACACTGGCTTTAAGTGTACCTCCTCCGCCTCGCTCCTGGACCGACTCTACCAGCCTCTCTATAACTTCCGTGGTTTAGAAAGGACACTTTTGATCCTAAATTTTGAGCTTATTCTAACTTGTTTAAACCCAAGACTTACCCAAGTAACTTGTATCTGAGTTTTCTATCTAGACAGGTTGATTTTGCACTTTGGAATATATATTTCAAGCAGAAAACTTTTGTATGCAAAAGTCAAGCGTGGAGCAAGTTTTTATTGTGAAAGTATAAGCCTGTGAAAGTGAAGGTTTTAATGGAGGTGCTCGGCCAACCTTAACCGCAGTGGTGTACACACAATGGCACGTCTGAAGGAAAAGCTGACAGAAGAGCAGCTTTCAATTTAATTTTATCCGGGATTTCAAGACCAATTCTAATGAGTTTTAAAATCTTTGTGTCAGCCTCATGTTTATTCTTTAAATGCTGTGAAATCATTTAAAATTAATAAGCCAGTTTTCATTTGACAGTGTCTACGTCGGAAATGCTACCATCAGCTCTGAAGTCTTTGCTTTTGTGTGGTCTTATCATTCATCTAAAGTGAATTAGTGGCTGTGGCTTCTAGAACCAGTAGGACATCCACTTCCCGTTAATGGGCAAGTAGACTACCTGACAGACCACCTAGATCCAGCTGCTGTGTCTAAGTACTGACACCATCACCCGAATGTGAGTGATGTAGTGACAAATGAAGTATTCCGGTAAATGTGGGTGTGAAGTTTCCCTGGGTTAGTGAGGTGCTCAACCAGGATGCACTGGGGACTCAGGGACTGTGTTCCAAAGCTGAGGAAGGTTTGTCCGGAAGTCAGTCATTTCTCGTACGCTCCCTTCTTCCCCACGAGAAGTCTTACCACATGTGGGCCTTTCTCTCTCTGGTAGTTCCTCTGAAATGCGAGCACACTTGTTGGGTGCCTCTGGGCTGCAGAGCCTTCACGATGCCATGTCTGCTTTCCCAGACCTGGTGGAAAGCCCAGTCAGGACAGCAATGGAATAGCAGTTTGGGGACCAGCCCAGAGGCAAAAGAAACAGCAGGAAGAGTGGGGAGTCAGGAGAGCCTTCGCAGAGGTGGGATGCCACCTGACCCTGAGGAAGGTCCAGGAGTTTGCCAAGTGGAGAGCAAGGGGCGCAGCCTAGCTGCTCAGTGTACTGGAGTGTGATGTGCCCGGAGAGAGGAAGAGATGGTGGAGAGACAGAGGCTGGAAGAGAGAGGGTAGGGCCAGCAGGTGCACTCAGTGCCATCTTCGTCAGGTGTGGCTACATGGGACCCTCACAACAGCCTCCCAAGGTCCACTTGCTGTTATTCCCATTTGACAGGCGAGGAAACTGGGGCCTGTTTGCCGGTCTGTCTGTTCTAGGACTTAAAGCCATACCTAATTATTGGTACTGGGAACAGAGATTCGTGTCTGACACTGACGTATTTTCTCTACTCTGTCGTGCTGACTTATCGTGCTGACTTATCTCATGACCATGGGAACCGGTCACTCACCCCATAAACATTTATTGAGTACCAGCTGCTCAGTGAATCTGATTTTTATGTCAGCACAAGCTATTGAAATGTTTTAGGCAGTGGATGTTGCCCTCAGGAGTCCTGCTGAAATGGTAGCACCACGAAGGCAGGGTTTGGCCTGTGTTGTATAGTTCAGGGACCCAGGCCAGTGACTTGCTGTCACCTGTCAGAACTCAGTTATCAGTTCTTGGGTGGGGCCGAGAGGAGGTAGTGACTGAGGTCATAATGTTTGCACTCTGCGACACAAGTCTGCATTTTCCGTTCAACGTATGGGCAGACACTACCTTCTTAGAGAGGCTACTCTAGGTATTAATGCGCCATAAAAACAGGACAATGGACCACATCAAATGTGCATCAAGGAAAAGGCATTCCAAGCCAACCTTACTGGCTTTTTAATTTATTTATTTTTATTTTTATTTTTTTTTAAAGATTTTATTTATTCATAGAGACACACACACACACACAGAGGCAGAGACACAGGCAGAGGGAGAAGCAGGCTCCATGCAGGGAGCCCAACGTGGGATTCGATCCCGGGTCTCCAGGATCACACCCCAGGCTGCAGGCGGCGCTAAACCGCTGTGCCACCGGGGCTGCCCCGGCTTTTTAATTTAAAGAGATACTTAATATCAGCAGACTCGGCTCCAGATGCTGCAGTAGAGTGCTGTCTGAACACGGTTAGGGAGAGCTGATGGCTGGCATCAGGCCACAGCACGGCCTCTAGGGCCAACTTACTGGCCCTGCCATGCTTAACACTTGGTGGGATGGAGGTGAAGACCTAGGAGGCACGCTGACCACATTTTTTGGATGGTGGAAAACCAACAAGGAGGCTTTGTGTGTACATCAAGCCTGTCTTGGCACATAAAACTGACCCACGAGAAGGATGGGATTGAGCAGGAGTCATTTGGAGGCAGGAGGTGTGTGTGGGGGGGAGAAGACGAGAAGACATCAGAGCCCTGGCCCCATTCTCCCTGAGTGGCTCACTTGTGACCACAGACAAGTCACTCATGCTCTCTCAGCCTTGTTTCCACACTTACTGAAAAGGGCAGTCGGCCTGGTTTCCCCTGCAGAAGTGTGAGACCAGGTGAGAAATGGAAGAAAGGGTTTTTAGACATAGAGCATTTTACAAATGCATGTTTCTTAAAGAGAGGGTCCCTGTTACTGTCCTCTGGGGTCCCAGGGTGCATCTTTTGGGAGGTATGGAATGCACTGCTGGCCTCTGGTGGTTCTGCTGGGGGACTGTCCCTTCAAGGCACCCGTGGGCATAGAAGGCGCACATGTAGCGCTGTCTCTACTCAGTCTCCAGCTCACAGGCTAGTGGGAGAAATAAGATAAGGAAAGCTGACAATACAACATCAGACACAGTATTTGGTAATAGGCGGAGTTCACTACTTGATGTAGGATCAATTACCAAAATTCTAGGGGAAAGTGGCTAAGAGAACTTCAGAGGCAAGGAAGAGTCTAGTGATTTAAGAGTTTACCACATGTAAACAATGACTATACTCTAAAGGCAGTATAGGTCAGTAACAGCTTCACATGTTGAATATTATAAACTTTTTAAAATAAGATTGATGTATCATCTCTCCGGGCACTGTACATGAGAAGAAATAGAAAAAGGCGAAAGTTACGTGTACCTATTGAATTATATCATAGTGATACCAAGTACGCTTTGGACTATATTAGTTATTCTTGAAAATGGCCCATATAAACGGAATAAATATATGATAGAAAGAAAGGTTGAGGACATTTAGTAACCCCCTGTAGTAAAGATAGATAGTTTGGGTCATTTTCTGTTGATTTTTCATTTTCTTTAATTGAGATTTAACTTCCACATGTAAAGTACACATATTAAATACAGACTAGTTTTTATCCAAAGTAATCACCACCGAGATCAAGCAATGGCACGTGTCTAGCACCCAACAAAACCCCCGGTGTCCTGTCCCAGGCAGGACCCATCCTCCCTTTTCAGGAGGGAGTACATTCCACACTGTCAGCACAGTGTAGTTTATGAGTCTGCATGCGGCTGTAGGGTAGAGTCCTGTGGCATTCACTTGCTGGCCTCCGGCTGCTTGGGCTCCCCGAGATGTCCACAGAACTCCTCCAGCTGTGGGTCAGCTGTACCTCGCTCTCGTCATGGCCGTGCAGTCCTCCATCACACACACCCCCCACAGTCTGTGCATCTACCCTGTGGAGGGACGTTTGCATTTCCAGTTTGGGGGGGGGGGGCGGCTACTGTAAAGGAAGCTGCCCTAAGTGACCTTGTGTCATCTGGTTGTGGATACATGCATCCCTTCCCTCTGGGCACTCCCTGGGGGAGGAGTTCTTGGGGTTTCAGGCAGTCACATACACAGCTTCAGCAGACACTGATAAACTGGTTTCCAGACTGGCTGAACCAGTGTATGTGCCACCAGCTATCCATGAACATTCTGGTCGCTCTCTTCCCCCACCCCAGTGCTCTGTTAGATTTTCTTCTGCACGTGCAGGGGTGTGTCTCCTTGGAGCTCTGACTCCCCTTCCCTAGTGACTGGTGGGGTCTAGCATGTCTGCATTTGCTTATTAGCCACTTGGATATCCTCTTAGGGAGTGCCCAACCACATCTTTTACTCATTTAAAATACAATTATTATAATGTATTTTACTTAACTTGATATACATGAAAGAGTAACCTTTAAACATATTAATATAATACTTAATAATGTATTTTATGTTTTTTATAGGAAATTTTCACAATGCAGTGCTTTTGGGGGGGGCAGGGAGTATATTACACTAAGGTTTTTAATTGTGATAAACTATATGTAACCTTAAGTCTTCCACATTAACTGTTTTAAGAGTACAAGTCAGTGGCATTGGTTACATTCATAATGCTACGCATCCATTAGCACGCCTGTTCCCCAGATTTTTTTCATCACCCCAAACAGAACCTCTGTAAACACTCAGCAAGAACTCCCCATCTCCCTGTCCCCTCCGGAATCACCCATTTATAATTTGGCGTTTTCTTATGAGGCATGATTAATGACTGTGTCCTCCCAGTGGCTCTCCTAGTCCCTTTCTTAATGAAAGCCTTTGATGATCAGAATTCTTCATTTTAACAACATCCAGTGTATCAGTTTTATTTTTCAAATAAGGTATTTTTTATGTCCTAAAGACCTCTTTGCCTAGCCCCGGGGTTCCCAACTGAGAGCATTTTGCCCCTTGGGGGACAGAGACAATTTGGCTGTCAGAGCCAGGCCAGGGATCCTGCTTTACCTTCAATGCACAAGACAGCCTGCAGCAAAGAATGGTGTGGCCTGAGAGGTCAGTGCTGCTGCAGTTGGGAACCCTTGTCTAGCACGGGACCGTGAGGATGTTCTTGTGCTTCTGGAAGCTTTATGGCTTCACCTTTCACGTGTACCCAGGGCCCGCCTCTCCTTAGCCCCTGTGTATGCAAGGAGAAGGATTTGAGAGAAATCTGGATTCTTCACATCTTTGCCCCTAGCCTCTTTTTTAAACCAAAACTCAGTACATGATTGGGAGCTTTATATGGAACACAATAACATACAGAACTAAGGTTTTGGTAGTTGGTGGCCTAACAGCAATATTTGGAGTATGAATGTAAATGGTCTGGCATTTGCAGAAAATGGAGAATTTTTCCCCTTTCAATCTAATCAGTAAGGACTTGATTTAGAGCCTTGTTGTTGCTGATACTTTGTAATTGTCAGGTTGCAACGGGGGAACAAGTCACCTCACCTAGAATGTGTTGTGGTGGGACGCCTGGGTGGCTCAGTGGTTAAGCGTCTGCCTTTGGCCCAGGTTGTGATCCTGGAGTCCCGGGATCGAGTCCCCCATCGGGCTCCCTGCGGGGAGCCTGCTTCTCTCCCTCTGCCTGTGTCTCTGCCTTCCTCTGTGTGTGTGTGTGTGTGTGTGTGTCTCATGAAGAAATAATATAAATAAAGAAATAAATCTTTAAAAAAAATAGAATGTGTTGTCGGATGCTAATTACTCACTGTTGAAATAGGCTCTAGGAAGGGGGTCAGTTCATCTAGGGTTAAAACCTTAATGTCTTACTTTAAATCGTTAAAAACACACGTTGCTGTTTAGGGGCACCGCTAGTTCCCCTTTTACTACATTTGTGAATGGTGTGCACTAGAAAATGCTAGGTTTGGGATCAGCCCTTGTGTTTGAGTCACAGCTGTCCTCTCAGTGACCTAAGGGGTGGCAGGTCACATAGCCTGTTATCTCACCTTTACTGGTGGCACCAAGTGCTGCCTTATTTTGGTACTGGGAGGAGTAAGTAAGAAGTGGGGGATCACTTCCTGAAGTGTAAGTCTTCACATAAGTGGAAGGTACCCACCTTGTGGGCCCACCCAATTTTTAAAAAATTTCTCACTCCAGTATGTGTTATATAGAGACAGCACTTGGAGTGGTCAGGTGAATGGATTTGGAGGCTCCTCCATTCCTAGCTGGGTGGCCTTATGCGTCATTTATCTATAAAATGGAGATGCGGGTAATACCTATCCTGCAGGGTTCCTGTGAGGTTGAAATGTTTTATCTGTAAAATGTCTAGGACATTTCGTGTGCCTGGCACACACTAGGTGTTCAGTAAACGTGAATTATTATTTTTACTGTTAACCGTTTGAATTGAATTAGAAAAGAGTGGAATTCAGGTCCTGCCTCGATCAGCGATTTTCTACATAGACTGACCAGCTGACTGAGAACAGGGGTGATTAGCTCTTGAAATAACAGAGTTTGCTTGTCAGCACTGTGATTTCGAGGAGGGGTCATGGGTCATGGAGGGTCTCTTGTTGAGGAGAGAGATGTGAGCCAGAGGCACAACTTGACCTGCCTCCTTAATGGAGCCAGTTCAGAACATTGATGGTTCATTGCCATTGATGTCACTTGCTCAGTCTCACCAGATTCCTTATTATCAGGGCTGTTCTGAGCCCATGGAGGCCCGGGATGGACTCACTTCCATTTTGTTTCCACAGCTCCTAACCTGGTGTTTGGCATGTAGTAAATGTCCATTGATTAAATTTTCCTTACTTGCAGGTCAGGTCTGAAACTATATTCACATCCCGAAGAAAAAGTTCATGGGGTGAGAATCTGGCCATGTGGTGTCAGAGACCTTTTTTTTTTTTTTTTTTTAATGTGAAATTACTTTTAAAGTTATGAACCATACAGGGATGTCTGGGTGGCTCAGCGGTTGAGCATCTGCCTTCAGTTCAGGGCGTGATCCTGGAGTTCAGGTATCGAGTCCCACATCAGGCTCCCTGCAGGGAGCCTGCTTCTCCCTCTGCCTTTGTCTCTGCCTCTCTCTCTCTCTCTTTCTGTGTCTCTCATAACTAAATAATAGAATCTTTTTTAAAAATAGTTCTGAAAAAAAAAATAAATAAAAATAAAAAAATAAAAATAGTTCTGAATCAGGGGATCCCTGGGTGGCTCAGCGGTTTAGCACCTGCCTTCGGCCCAGGGCGTGATTCTGGAGACCTGGGATCGAGTCCCACATCAGGCTTCCTGCATGGCACCTGCTTCTCCCTCTGCCTGTGTCTCTGCTTCTCTCTCTCTCTCTATCTCTCATGAATAAATAAATAAAATCTTAAAAAAATGAAATAAACAATGATGGCTTTAAAAGCCATTACACTTAAAAAATAGTTATGAATCATACATACGTATAACAGAAAATATTAGAAAATGTTAGCTTGACAGCTTAAGGAAGACAATGTAAATTTTATTATATTTGGCAGGGCTTCAGTGATCCAGAACCTCAATCGGGTGGGTCTGGACAAAGATGGCGTCAGAGACCCTCGTGGGCAAAGCAGCTTCTCCCAGACTGCATTTTGCCATCAGTCATATGTATAAGCATGTGTACATGTGAAGAGCAGGGAGAGGTTTAAGCCGATAGCAAAGATCCTTTCTGTTCTCTTCCTCCATGGCAGCTGGCAATAAACCCAGGATCTGGCTTCAGCTCGCATGGGTGTATGTTGCCCAGGACACTGGTCACAAACAGTGCTTCCTTGGACTCCACTCTTGGGGCCCACAGGTCTAGACTGCAGGACCAGCTACACACACCCAAAAAACAGTGTCTTGGGCTGAAGAACTCTGGGGTAGCAGAGGGCTTACTGTTGGAACCTGTCTGGAGTAGCTTACAACTTCCTTCATGCTTCACGATTTTCATCTGTTTCAAAGGAAAAAACAGGTGTATGGAACTAAAGAGACCAAAATAAATTCATGGGCATAGAAGGCAGGCCTTATGGAGGCTTCAGATTGGCTGGTTTTCATAAGAACTTTGGAAATTGAAGAGACTCCGAGGGCTTCTCTGTGGATTTGATGCTGCTGAAGCCTACCAGGGTAAAAGCAGTGGTCTCTCACATACCAGCTCCTCCGCATCTCTATTCAGAGTGCTCAGCATAGGAGTCAGAGTGTAATATCTCCAAAAGCTGTGCTTTTGGGACTGAAATAGAGTCAGGGCTCGGGTGACTGAGTGCTGAGTGGAAGGGGAGACCAAAGGGGCAAGAAATTCTTTCACACATTAATGATGATCAGCAAACAGACCAAATGCCCCTCATTCTAAGCAAAGTCCCCTGCCTCCAATTTGAAGAGAATTGAGGTGTCCTGTGACCTTAGCTTCCCTGGCTTCTGTCCGCCCCTCTCCTGGTTTTCTCTTACCTACACCCTTCCTCTTTGTGTTCACTCTTCTGCCTTGTCTAGACTGCCCCTGTCCCCTTGCCTACATTAATTTATACCGCCCCCATGTCTATTCTGTTGCTTCTCCCTCACCCCATGCATCATCTTCTGATTTTCCTGCAAATATGTTCATTTCCTTTTTCCTAAGAGGCAGAAGGTCACTAGCATGTGCTGAGTGCCTGGATCCGCAGTGAAGATGTCATGGAGCAGAGGCACAGCTGAACCTTGGTGAGCCAGCAGTGAGCCAGAAATAATACGTGGTTGTTCTAAGCCACTGTGATTTCAGAGATGTTTGTTACTACCGCAGATCCAGCCTGTCCTGATGGGTACCGTATGTCTGTGCTTCTGTGAATTGTTTGGAGAAGTTAGGCCTGGCCCACGTTTGTTTGTTCCTTTGAGGCTTAAAACAACACACGTTTATTAGCTCAGTTTACAGAGCAGGAATCTGGGTGTGGCCTAGTCAGGCCCTCTGTTTCAGGGTCTCCCATAGGTCGTGGTCCCATCGGGAGGCTCAGCTCCAAAAGCTGCTTCCAAGCCCACTCACGTGACTGATGGCAAGTGTCCTTTCCCAGACCCTCAGTTTCTTGCTGGCAGTTGGCCGGAGGCTTGCCTTATCAGACCCTTAGTCTTTATGAGATTCTTGAACTTCACCGGCCCCCTCCCCCTCATTCTCTGCTTCTTGCCTGTTCAGAGACCTCACTCACACGCCTGTCCTCCACGAGTCCTGGCCCGATCTCTCTTTCCAACGTCTTCATCCTCTTCTCTGTAATTCCAGCGCGTGTCGTTTATTCTGGTGCGACGCGTCATATTTTACCCATCTGGACTGCCTGTGATGACAGCTCCATGTGAGTAGGGAGCACATCTTACTGTTCTTCTCCACAATGCCTTATATTTAGCAGACAGGAATGTTCTATGAACCAATGGATAAAGCTTTGCTAGAATGCATGGAAGATGCAGAAATATGCTTTAGCAACTCTGGGGTGAAAGTGTACTGCTTTTGTGACTTTACTCCTTCATAGCTACTTCATTTTGACAACTTCTCTGAAATTGATCAAAACTTTTTTTTTAAAGTTTCCTAATACTTGCCCCTTTCCACATTTTTGCAAATATATTTTATCCTGTAGACACAGAACATCACGGTCAATACTACATTTATTGCATTATGTCCTGTTTTTTTGTGGACATAAATTTTAAGAATGGTAAGGAGGCTAAAAGACGTGATTAATTTGGCTATCCTTATAATGGGTGCTTTATTTCCACCAAAAATGTCAGTGGGCATTTTCAAATGAAATGGGGAAGTTGTCTGTCTCTCTGAAGGATGTTTTCCTTGTCAGCATCATGTGCTAGTAGGTTACTGGGAGTAAGTTGAAGTACTTGGCTTTATTTTTCAAAGTAAAAGGTTAATTTGCAAAATAACCACAACTTGAGAGAAGTTAGCCATAGCAGCAGCAGCAGTAGTAGTAATTATAATAATAACAGGAGGGAGATAGATAAGTGCCCAGGACATTCCAGTCTGCTCACCAAGCTCCTAGGATTGACCACACTTCAGAACCAGCTGCTCAAAACCAGCTTGTCACCACCTACTGCTGACTGCACCCCACCTGCTACAGGAGGAGGCATGGGTGCAGCACTGGAGCATGTCGTGGGCAAGGCCGCAAGGTGGAGCACGTCAAAATGAAAATCACGGCATCTGCTCACTGTGATGGAGCAAGGCTTTCAGTGGGCACGAGGAGACTGGTCTGACCCTGGGATCACGGCTGGGAGCTGCCTTTCCTAATCTCACAGGACTGCTTGTGTACTAAGTCAAATGTGCTTCCCCCTCAAGATGCCCTCTACCCCTCCTTTTTTTTTTTTTTTTTTAAAAAAAAGAGCTAATTTCAAAAGAACTCTCTGCGTTTGGTCAGTAATCACTACAAGATGGGAAGTCTCCCATTTTTTCTCCAAACTCATGGGGAAAACACGAAGCAGGAAGAGTGATCCTGGACTCGGTCCATATTTGTGAGCTCCTTGTGTTTGACAGGTTCAGTGGGAGAGCCCATTAAACTCACTGCCAATTAGACCACTTCTGCCCATCTCTGGCACCCCCCATCCACCAGGCAGGAAGCCACGTAGAGGGTGGAAACCAGAACTGTCTTGCTCACTGTGTCCCATTTCCTGGCACATCATCTCCCCCATGGGCACTCCATAAATATTCGGTGAGTGAGTGGCAGGAAGCAATGCACAGAGCAACAAAAGAGCAGTTTCATAAGGTGCAGAATCGGGTGCTAGGTGGTATTTTGCAGACAGGGTGTGTTAGAATTTCAGAGATCAGGAGGTCATATATATGAAGGTTTGAAGAGGAAGGACCTTAAGCTGTCTTAGGGTTACTGAATCAGTGGAAGGGGTAAATTATCCTAACTGGGAAAGTAATATCAAATATTAGTTGTGAAAATACAGGGGACTGTTGAGCAACATGTTCGAACTGTGTGGGTCCACTTATATGTGGATCTTTTTTCAGTAAATACACCCCAGTGCTGTCAACATATTTTCTCTTTCTTTCTTAGGACTTTCTTCATAACCTCTTCTTTTCCCAAGCTTCCCCTACTGTGAGAACAGAGTGTATAATACATACAATATACGTGCTCATTGGCTATGTCATCAGTAAGGCTCCTGGTCAGCAGTAGGCTATTAGTAGTTAAGTTTGGAAGGAGTCAAAAGTTATATGTGAATTTTCGATTATGTGAGAGGGTTGGCACCCTAATTCTGTGTTGTTCAAGGGGGCAGCTGTGGTTATTTTCTACATCAGGTTTTATCGAGTATAAATCAGGTTACTTACAGATTTTGCAACTTTTTTTAGAAATTAAAGGATGAGTAGAAAAAACAGTGGTCATTTTGCCAAGCAGGGAGTCTTAACTGACAAAGCTAATGATCTAGAAAAACCTATGTTGGAAAATGTCACTTTATTATATGTGTCTGGAAGGGCAGATGGGAAAACAGATTTTTTTCTTTTTGCAGTAGATTCATTAAGTGTTTGGGAAGAGGCTCTCTTCCACACCTTCCCCAGCCTGCGTAGTTTGAGACTAAATCTGAGCTCCCCTTGCCTCCTGTCTCTCAGGGAAGAGGCGGCTGCTGCTCTTTACTTACAGACCCGGGTCCTTCTGCAGGCCTGTGGCAGGGCGTCTGCTAGCGCCACCCAGGAGTCCAAGGGCCCCCTTGCCACCCGCCTGGAGAAGGTCAAAGCTGTGGAAGAGAGAAACGAATAACCAGTGCTACTTCCTGCATGCCCAGAAGCCTTGGACACTTGCCCCAGGTCGTCCGTGTGCAGCCTGGGGGCCGGGGCTGGGGCCTTGTGCTATGTGGTGTGCGTGCCCCTGGCACAGGCCCTGCTGGCCACTGCACACCTTGGAAAGGCAGTCTGCTTGCAACTGGTCATGCCAACCCAGCGGTGGAACGTCACTCCGTGTGGGGACACAACGGTTAACCATCCACACGGAAGTCATTTCTGGTCTGGTTGCTTTTTGTCTGCTGCAGTTTGATTTCAAAAATGTGGCACGTCCTTAGAGGAAACCTTGCCTTGCCATGGATGTGACCCGTCATACCTCCCTGTGGGCGACTTACTCTGACCTCCCCGGTGG
This sequence comes from Canis lupus baileyi, assembly GCF_048164855.1. Classification (NCBI taxonomy): domain Eukaryota; kingdom Metazoa; phylum Chordata; class Mammalia; order Carnivora; family Canidae; genus Canis; species Canis lupus. Next base: position 69,317,591 of record NC_132846.1, on the reverse strand, counting down.
GCACCCCAAAGTGCTCCCCAGTTTTTCCCAGCCTGCTTCCCCACATAGGTGCTAGTCCCCACTGCCCAGCTCCCTGCTCCCAAGGGTTCTTCAGACCCATGCAGCCTGGGTCCTCTCCACTGCCCTGCAGTGACATATCCTCTAGTGGTTCTCGGACCACCGGTCACCCATTCCCCTGTCTGTCCTCACTGCCTGGTCTTCTTGCGTCCTTCAAGTCACAGGACTCTGCGTTAGGAGTTAGATCCTCTTTTCAAAACCCCATTCTAAAATCTCTTCTCACTTGTGACTATAATCAAATATCATCTTGTATCAAAAGATGACTTAAGTCCATATATTGGATTTCTTGCTCTCTTTTCCAAGTGAAAAATTTAATATCTGTTTTATAGGTAGTGCTGATTAAACTGTTCCATTGAAAATTTGGGTCCAGAAACTGCTCCAACAAAATAGCACTTTTCTTAGAATGTGAGATTGTGTTTCCTCTGAAAAAAATAAGAGTGAAATCCATTACAAAACTGTTAATCAGTAAAGCATTTAAGAAAATATGAGGCAAATCATAATTTTTATGGAGAAGGAAGCAGTCAGGCCTTTTCTGTCTGGTACTGCTTGGCTCTGCTCGGCTCTGCTGGGCTCTCGCTGGGCTTTCCTCCTGAGACAGGAGCCTGGCAAGCTCGGGGCGGTCCTCTCTTGGCCTGGCCTGGCCCTTCGCTTTATCCCTTCATTCCCCACGCAGTCTAAGGGTAAATCTAACTCTCGTATTACTTCAAAGAAGAGTTTATCTTGATGACATCTTTTTGTTCCCTAAGAAATGTTAATACTGATAGAGAAACAGCCAGTAAGTACTGATGACATTTTGGTGCCTGCTCTTTTTTTTTTTTTTTTGTACAACAGTGCTTGTAGGTTTTGGTACCTATTTTGGACTCTTAATGAAACAAAAGAGGAAGTTTGTGGGTTTTTTGGTTGTTTTTTTTTTAATCAACTAAAGATGAATACAAGATCTTTTTGCTTCTCAGCTACTCTATCCAAAGTCATGGACATTTGAAATTACATGTGGGTAGTCAAGTCAGTGTCTTGACTGAGTGTAATAATGTTCTATTTTGATTCTAATAAATATGCCCTTATAATTCAGTTCATTGCAGTTTTATTGGTGATATTTTTACCAGTAAGGTTAAAAATCTTGTTTTATTTATCATATTTCAGGGTAATACTTTTGAAAGTTCTCTTTTCAAGATGCAAAAGTTATTAAGACTTTTCTGAGCTATACTTTTTATCAGGAACTCTATATGATAACAGAAGTTCAGTGATCTCTACACCTCTCCTCCCTTGGTTAGAACTTTTGTTTTTGTTTTTGAAAGAGTGTATGTGTGCACATGAGAGAGAGGAGGAGAGAGAGAGAAGCAGGAGCAGGGGGTGGGGAAGAGGGAGAGGGATAAGCAGACTCCCTGCTGAGCAGGGAGCCCAATATGGGGCTTGATCCCAGGACCCTGAGATCATGACCTGAGCCCAAGGCAGATGCTTAACCGATGGAACCACCAACAGTTGGTTGGAACTTTTGTAATTTGCTGTCCCAACAGTGACCCAGGAAAATAGTGTTGGGACAGAGCATTCACAACTGACATGTCCACAGATTCTCTGTGGATAGAAGTGGCTACAGGGACCTGGGAATGCTCAGTTCACCTTGGAGCTGGGTTTTCAGATATACATCCCCACTCACCTCCTGTGACCAGAAGGCACCTTTGCCCTAGATTGTGTTGAGTTGGGATTGACCAAAGTAAACTCATGACAGCTGGTGACAGTATGTATGATGTTTGGACTCCTGTGGTATACCTGAGAACATGGATGTTTCACAGGTTCTCTGAATTGTGGGGAGGAATCAATCAATCATCATTAGGATTGATTGATTCCATCAGAATTTGGCCCATCTTTATCAGAACTCTGCTTCCATAGTGTACTCGTAGAGTTCATTTCTCCTAGCTACTTACAGACTTCTTCAGTTTCCTGTAGGCTTAAAGGCAGAGAACAGTTAAGAGGCCAAGGTTCATTTCCCTAACAACTATGATAACTAAGAGAGTTGAAAGTAGCCAAAAAGTTAATGTCGTTTAGGAACTTGGAGATAGTACAGGTTTAATGATTGATAAACCTGTGGGGTGTTTTAGAGGCTGTTCAGAGTTATCATGAAAATGATAGGAATTCCAGATAATGGAATATTGGAAGTGATTGGAACACTAATGTGGCATAATTCTAGTGAAGAGAATACTGGAAAGAAATTCCAAATAATATCCTGAGGTTTTGAAATATAATGAGGAGAAAGGGAGCATACATATCATGTATTTGATATGCATGTGGTTTCTGGGGCCAGCATTCTTCTTGTCCAGCATGCAGGGAATTGGGCCAGATGATCTCTAAGTTACTGTCTAGGTCTGAGATTTTATGACAGTGGATACTTTTAACTAAATATGGTATCTTTTCTGGTGGTAGGGAAGTGATAGATTCACAGTTTTAGTCTGGCTAATGTTGCCTGCATCTAAGCTTTATAATGTCCTTTAAAATATTTCTGCTGTATTTTATTTTTATTTTATTGAAGTGTAGTTGACATACAATATTACTTGTTTCAGGTGTACAGCATTGTGATTCTACATTTATGCACATTACAAAATGATCACCACGATAAACCTAGCTACCGTCCATTACCATACAAAGTTATTATAGTATTATTAACTATACTCTCTGAGCTGTACATTGCATCCTTGAGTCTTATTTATTCTATAACTGGAAGTTTATACCTTTTAATCCCCTTCCCCTATTTCACCTATCCCCACCCCTCTCCCCTCTGGCAATCACCAGATTGTTCTCTGTATATATGGGTCTGTTTCTATTTGTTTCAGTTTTGGATTCCACTTACCTAGAGACCACATATGTCTCTCTCTGACTCATTTCACTTAATATTGTCTAGGTCCATCCATACTGTTGTAAATGGCAAGATTTCGTTCTTTTTATGGCTGCATAATATTCTATATATATAATAATTAAAATGTTATGTATTATACCGAAAGGTATAGCATATAATATGTAATCATGTCATTTATAATTAATGTGTTATGTATTGTACACATACATACACACCTCCTCTTTATCCACTTATCTACTGATGGACACTTAGGTTACTTCCATATCTTGGCTATTGTAAATAACGTTCCACTTTCCCCACATCCTCGTCAACACCTGTTGTTTTCTGTGTTGTTGATTTTGGCCATTTTGACAGGTGTGAAGTGGTATCTCATTGTGGTTTTAATTTGTATTTCCCTAGTGATGAGTGATGTTGAGCATCTTTTCATGTGTCTGTTGGCCATCTGTATGATTTCAGAAACTGTGTATTCAGGTTCTCTGCCCATTTTTTAATTGGATTGTTTGCCTTTTTTTTTGATATTGAGTTGTATGAATTCTTTATATAGTTTAGATATTAACTCATTATTAGGTTATGTGAGTTCTTTATATTTGAGGTATTAACTCCTTATTGGTTATGTCATTTGCAAGTATCTTCTCCCACTCAGGAAGTTGCCTTTTTATTTTGTTAATGGTTTCCTTCACTGTATAAAAGTGTTTTAGTTTTATATAGTCCCATTTTGTTTATTTTTGCTTTTATTGCCCTTGCTTGAGGAGACAGATCCAAAAAAATGTTGCTCAGACCATTAGTCCAAGAGCTTTTTGCCTGTGTTTATTTTTCTAGCAGTTTGATGGTTTCTGCTAAGTCTTTAATCCATTTAAGTTTATTGTTGCATGCGGTGTAGAAAAGCGGTCCAGTTTCATTCTTTTGCATGCAGTTGTGTAGTTTTCCCAGCATCATTTATGGAAGAGATTCTCTCCCTGTTATATATTCCTGTCCCTGTAAAGATTGACCATAGAAGTGTGGATTTATTTTTGGACTCTATATTCTGTTCTTTTGGTCTTTGTGTCTGTTTTTGTGCCCATTACCATACTGTTTTGATAACTATGGCTTTGTAGTATATTTTGAAGTTTGTGGATGGTGATGCCTCTAGCTTTGTTCTTGCTTCTTAAGATTTCTTTGGCTATTTGGGGTCTTCTGTGGTTCCATACAAATTTTAAAATTATTTGCTCTAGATCTGTGAAGAAAGCTGTTGGTGTTTGGTACAGATAGCATCAAAATTGTAGATTGCTTTGGGTAATGTGGACATTTTTTTTTTAAGATTTTATTTATTTATTTATTTATTTATTTATTTATTTATTTATTTATTTGTGGGGGGTGGGGGCAGAGACACAGGCAGAGGGAGAAGCAGGCTCCATGCAGGGAGTCCAACATGGGACTCAATCCTGGGTCTCCAGGATCATACCCCGGGCTGCAGGTGGCACTAAACTGCTGCACCACTGGGGCTGCCCTAATGTGGACATTTTAACAGTATTAATTATTCCAATTAATAAGCATGGTGTATCTTTCCATTTATTTGCATCATCTTTAATTGTTTTCATCCATGTTTATAATTTTCAGAGAATGTGTTTTTCACCTCCTCAGTTAAATTTATTCTTAGGTATTTTATTCTTTTTGATACAATTATAAATGGAATTGTTTTCTTAATTTCTCTTTCTGATAATTTAGTATTAGAATATGGAAATGCAACAGATTTATGTATAATTAATTCAAGTGTATTATTTGTATCCTACAACTGTATTGAGTTCATTTATTACTACTAATAGGTTTTTGGTGGAGTTTTATGTTTTGACCTCATTCTGTGTACATATTATTATTTTGTGTATCCTCTGATGAATTATTGTAGGTCTAGATGATTTTACTTCTTTTTTAACCTTCATACTAGCTGTGTGCTATATATATGTTTACCATTGAGTTTTTTTCTTTTATAATTTTTAAATTTCTAGTTACGGCCTTTCCTTTCTGTTTAAAGAAATCCCTTTAGGGAGTAGTTGAGCATCTGCCTTCAGCTTGGGTTGTGATACCGGGGTCCTGGGATCGGGCCTGTATCAGGCTCCCCGCTGGGAGCCTGCTTTTCCTCTGCCTGTGTCTCTGCCTCTGTCTCTCATGAATAAATAAATAACATCTTTAAAAAAAATAAATAAAGCCTTTTAACATTTCTTATAAAGCCGGTTTGGTGGTGATAATGAACTCCTTTAGCTTTTGCTTGTCTGTGAAACTCCTTATCTTTCATTCTGAGTGATAACTTTGCTGGGTAGAGTATTCTTGATTCTAAGTTTTGGCCTTTTAGGACCTTGAGTATATTGTGCTCCTCCCTTCTGGCCTGTAAAGTTTCTGCTGAAAACTCATGTCACAGTCTTAGGCGGGAGCTCCCTTGTACAAAACTAGTTGTTTATTTCCTGCTGCTTTTAAGATTCTCTAACTGTTGAAACTTTAATTATAATGTGTCTTGGTGTGGGTCTCTTTGGTTCATCTTACTTGGAACTTTCTGTGCCTCCTAGATCTAATATGTGTTTCTTCAGCAGGTTAGAGATGTTTTCAGCCATTATTTCTTCAAATAGGTTTTCTATCCATCTCTCTTTTTCTTCTCCTTCAGGGAGCCTTATGATGTGAATATTAGTGCACTTGATGCTGTCTCAGAGGTCCCTTAAACGATCCTCAGTTTTACGTTTTTTACCTTTTTGCTGTTTGAGTTGGATGATTTCTGCTTTTTGCTGCTTGAGTTGGGTGATTTCCACTACCATGTCTTCCAGATTGCTGTTCTGTTCTGCATCCTCTGATCTGCATTTGGTTCCTTGTAGTGTATTTTCCACCTTAGTTACTGTATTCTTCAGCTCTGGTTCCTTTTTATATTTTTATCTCTTTGTTGAAATTCTCACTGTGTTCATCCACTTTTCTCTTAAGTTCAGTGAGCATCTTCGTGACCATTGCTCTGAATTCTTCATCTGGTAGATTGCTTAACTCTGTTTCATTCAGTTCTTTTCCTAAGGTTTTGTCTTATTTTATTTAGAACATATTCCACTGTCCCCTCATTTTGCCTCTCTGTTTTTTTTTTTTTTTTAACATTTTATTTATTTATTCATGAGACACCCAGAGAGAGAAAGAGAGGCAGAGACACAGGCAGAGGGAGAAGCAGACTCCATGCAGGGAGCCCGATCCCAGGTCTCCAGGATCATACTCTGGGCTGAAGGCAGGCACTAAACCGCTAAGCCACCCAGGGATCCCTTACCTCTCTGTTTCTGTGTATTAGGTAGATGAGTTATGTCTCCTAGCTTTGAAGGAGTCACTGTATGCAGAAGGTGTCCTGTGGGACCGGGTAGCACAAACCACCCGGCTCACCCAAGCCAAGTGTTCCAGGGGTGACCCCTGTGTGGGCTGCCTGCACCCTGCTGTTGTGGCTGGATGGCAGTTGGTACACACCCCCTGTATGTGGGGTGGGCCTCTGGTATGGCTGGATGCAAGGTCCTGGCTGCGACTGTTGTAACCATCCTAGTGTGTGGAGCTAGATCCCCAGAGCAGGGGTTACTTGGGAGGGCCTTAGGTGTTGGCCTGCGGGGGTGGGGGTGGGGATGTGGAGGGCTGGGTTTATGCTGAATTTTAGGTTTGTTTATTTATTTAATCTCTACACACAGTGTGGGCCTTGAACTCAATCCTGAGATCAAGAGTCATATGCTCTTCTGACTAAGCCAGACCCATGGTCCAATATGCTGAATTTTATTTTACATTTTTAAATTAAAAAAAAAATTTTAAAAGATTTTATTTATTTATTTGAGAGAGGGACTGCATGCATACACGAGAGAGAGCACAAGCAGGGGGAGGGGCCAAGGGAGAAGGAGAGGCCAACTCCCCACTGAGCAGGGAGCATGATGCAGGGCTTGATCCCAGGACCCTGAGATCATGACCTGAGCCCAAGGCAGATGCTTAACCAACTGAACCACCCAGCTGCCCCAATATGCTGAATTTTAAATGAAAATAATATTTACTAAGCTTTTTTCTAGAATTTTGTCAAGAAAAAATGTATTTACTATACCAGAACATATGCTTTATTTTTAAAAATAGGACAACTGATTGTCCTTTGCCTTAAAGTAACCTCCAAAAACCAGTGGCCTAAGTCATTCTCCCAGCACCACACTTAATTACTGGGTAGCCTTGGACATACTGTTACCTTCTTTGCCTGTCAGCTATGGCATTGACAGAATGGGGCAGATAATAGTGCCTGTTTCATAGACATCGCCATGATTAAATTATAGTTGACCCTTGGACAATGTGGGGGTTAGGGGCACTGATCCCCCAGTCCTGTGCAGATCCACTTACAACTTTTGACTCCCCAGAAACTTAACTACCAATAACCAGCTGTTGAGCAGAAGCCTTATGGAAAACGTAAACAGTTTATGAGCACATATTTTGTATATGTATTATGTACTATATTCTTACCAAAAAAAAAAAAAAAGTGAGCTAGAGAAAAAATGTTATTAAGGAAATCATAAGGAAGAGAAAATACATTTATAGGACTGGACTATAAAAAAAATCCATGTATAAGTGGACTTGCACAATGGACCTGCACAATTCAGACTGTTGTTCAAGGGTCAACTGTATGTAAATACATACAAAGTTCTCAAAAGAGCTCCTTGCACAGAGTGATTAGCAAATGGTCATCATTGACATCAACCTCCCCCCTCCCTCCTCTCTCTCTCTCTCCTGGAGATGCAGAGAGCTTTCCCATGTACCTAGCACGGTACTTCCTTTTCTAGGACAAGAGTTTATATGCATGCTCTGAATGTCAGTCACCCTATCAAGGAAATTGGCTTCACAGTGGTGGTCTTAATGCTCTCGTCTTACAAATGACTTGGGGCCTCTGATCATACGGAATTGATTAATTTAACCAGAGTCCAAAGTCTTGTATCCTGAATCTCTGAAATCTGAAATAGCTGAAATGAAAAGTAAGTTACTATGAAGCTGAGGACAAGTGATTCTAGCCTGCTTCCTTGCTGCAAATGTGTCCTTCTGAAACAGTAACAGCTTTTTAGCATTCTGTGTGTTGCCACTTTCATTAATGGTAGGTTTGAGGAGCTGCTAGTATACCTTATCAGTAAGTATTGATTATGTGGTAGAATTGTCTTCTTGTGGACCAGAGAAGTTTGATTATGATTCAGTTAATCGGCAGATTGAGCCATTTAGGTGGGGGAGTGTCAAGAGACAAAGGATTTTAGAACTTAAAAGAAGATAGAAGTTATTTGACCCCCTTTTCGGGTGGGAAAATGGAGGTATGGGGGCTGGGTGACATGAAATGACATGGGAGGGGACAGGCTCACCTTTTCAAAGGCTCAGGCTGCTGGATGAGGTGGAGTATGGTGGAGGGAAGTTTGGTACAGAGGACTGCCACGCTTGGTCCAGTTTGCTTCCCCGTGGATTCTTAGAGTAAAGTTTTCTCAAATAAATGTGTTTAAAGATAGATTGGGAAGAAAAAAAGAGAGAGAGAAAGAATATTCTCTGACCCCTAGATGCTGAGAGAACACCCTCCTTATAAGGGATGGAAGGTAGAAGAAAAGGAGAGGAAAGCTGTGTCTCTGGAAGCCTGTGGGAACGCCTCTCAGAAGAGGACACATGAAGTCCCTATTCCCTGGTCATTACTGCTCTGTGGCCAGATCACCTGGTCCCCTGTCCTGCCTCTCACCACCCATGGAGTTGTGGCAGTTTGGGAAGTTGTCGCCTCCTGTATCTTGCCTCTTGGTCAGGCTGTTAGGGAGCCATGGAGAGGAAATCTAACTCCACAAGACCACCTAGCAAAGGGCAGAGTGTTTCCTTCGCAGTTGAAGGAAGAAGAGTCCTTTGAATGAAGCACCACTCAAACTGTTGGGGATTCGCTGGTGGTCCAAACAAGTCCCTGCCTCACTGAGGTTCCCTACTGTGGGAGAGAGGCATGCATCAAATGTTCACACATGTGCACACACATGTGCACACACACTCTACAGGTGGCAGATTGGGGTCTACCTGGGAAGGAAGGGAATGGGGCACTGGCAGGAGGTAGGGCAGAGGACCCAGGATGGTTGGTGAGGGTGGCCCTGGAAGAGGGTCTGTACTGTAACCTCTCCTGTCTAGTGTTAAGTGACTCCTTGGACTGCCACGAGGCAAAACCCCCACTGGGCGTTCCCATGTCTCTGTCCACCTGTCACATGGCACCTGCCAGAGTGCCTTCTGTTTCAGATGATTAGTAAATAAAACATTTGTTGAATGAATGAATTTCTAGTCCTAACCTATTTTCACTTTTTTTTTTTCCTGAGTCAGTAAACATTTGGTGAATGGATATTTGGTTGGCAGTCAGAAAATGCTGATTGATCATGGCTATCTTTGATCATGGCTGTCTTTGGTTTATGGTTGATTGTCTATTTCAGGTTTTGCAATTGGTGACTCATAAAGTTTTTGAGGAGGCATATCTTTCATAGTGTTTCAGCAAATTTCAATTTACTTTAAACTTATAGATTTCAGTGTCTTACAATGAAAAAATCAATTCTTCCATCTTAGAGTACTTTTGTAAATTTACTGAATGATGTTGATATTTCTCCACTCATTTTCTTAATTTTAACATTTTTATTATGAGATAATGTACATTTTTATAGAAAAATTAAATATATAAGTGAAAAGCAAATATTTTAAATTTAATGTGTATTGATGTATTTATTTGATCATATTGAGTCAATTCAAAGAACTTTATGTTGGAAAATGCCCTAAAGAGTTGGATGTAATCTGTGTTTAACAATAAAAATCTTAAAATTGATTTTTTTTCCCCTTAAGAGCCAAATACATGAACCACGCTTTGATTCTGATTTATGGTCATGAGAACGAAATTTTAGATTCAATAGATATTTTGCAGTTTGTCATTCTGTTAAACTGGGTTATGTCCACTTAGAAAATTCACAGCTGGTTGACCCATGAGGAGCGTGCTGCCCGTGTGGCCTCCACTTGGAGAGACACCTCCTCGTGTCGTGTAGAGCTCCCTTCTGCTAACACCCCCACCCCACCACCGCTTTGTGTTTGCCTCTTTCTCTCCTGCTGTCCTCTCCTGTCCTGTCCATAGTCCACCTTTCTTCTCTTTGTTGCCCTTCTACCCTGTTCCTTCATTCAGATTCAGCTTCCTTCAGGGGAGACCCTTCTTTCCTTCTGACCACTCTCTGGCCCCTTTCCCTCTGTGGTTTCATGGAATTGCATCGAAGAGGGTCTCCCCTCCGTGTCAGGATGTGTGGGAGAGGCTGCCTTTTGCCTCTTTCTTTTCTCCTCGGTTTGTCCTGGGCCTAACATTTGCTGATACCCTGATCCACACTGGGCTTAGGGAGGCTGCCATGGGGCTGCTTTGTGGAGGAATCTCTCAGGTGGCGTTGAAAGCACCAAAGAGCTCTTGCTTCTGTGAGAAGGAGTCACAGTTCCCAAACGTATAATTGCATCCACCCACATAGTTCAGATTTGAGGTCTGTGATGGATTTTATCCTTGTAGAAGTAAGAGAAATGAAACCATCACTAGAGTTAGGTGTAACTACCTACAGCTAGTTAACCCTGCTGCCCCTTTTAATATACACTTAGGAAGTAAAGCCAAATACAATCTTAGTCATATTTTAGTTGGAAAATTTTAATTGCATGCTATTATGTTTTTTTATCAGAATAAACCAGATACAACTTCTAAATGCTGTATTTTGCTCCTCCTGATACTATAAAGCCATTAATAAGTCACTGAACTACCATATATATTTTTGAAATTAACAATTATATATTATAGCAGGCTATAAATTGTTTAAAATACTGTATTTAAAAGTCATTTTTATGAACTGAGGCACTCACTCTCTTTTTAGTATATTTAAATGCCTCCTTGAAGGTGATTATTAAATGTGTTCAACTTGATTTTCTCATAAACGTCTGTGTAGGTAGAGGTGAGTGTTCTTTAAAAAAAGTAAAGATCTGATTTTTATGTGTTTAGTGTTTGTCTTAGAGGCCATTTGCATGTTCTAATCCTTTTTTTTTTTCTTCTTAGAGGATTTTGAATCTTTCCTCAGGTTGAATACGTTCCTTCTGAGAATTATTTTAGGAAATGCCTCTCTCTCTGTATGTGGGAGCATTTATCTTTGGTTTATTTTAAAAATGCTTTCTGTTAGATGTTAAAAAGAAAACAAACTTGAAGTCAAATGCATTTCGTTTGCGTGCAGAGCGGTTGCAAAGCTGTTTCCCATACTAGATGTTTCTGAATTAGGAATTCACATAATAACGAAGTCTGCTTATTTTGGTTCTCCACAAAGGTTTGTTGTATGAGCTTAAAATAAGGCTGCAGCTGATCCGTATAACACATATTAACTGTTGATTTAGTTTAAGCGCACGTCTGTATCTCTCATTTCTGATCAACCCCAACAATCGGCATGCCGTGCAGCAGCCATCTTCCTTTATACTTTATTAAATCTCTGTCAATTATAAATATCAAGGTTCTACATTAATGTCAAGATAGTGCATCAAAAATTCATGGAATATGTGACTTTTTCCAAGGGTATTTAATACTTAATGCATTTGTGTCATTTTTCTTTCCAGAGATATTGACAGGTTTTATTAAGTGTTTGTTAGGGAGATTTCATTTTATCAAGGGACTATAAAGAGAAGCTGCGTGCTAAATCAATTTTTTAAAGCCAGAATATTGTTCATTTTTTCATCTTCAAACTCTTGTAATCCATAGGTTTTATTTGAATTTCCTCTCAGTTTATTTTTGTTTTATGTGAGTGATAGTTCAAGACAGAACTTTAATAAGGATCAAATATGCTGACTGTAGTGGTTTTTAATTTCCTTAAGCATCGCTACCAGACCCATGCAATATGGTAAATTCTTCAAAATGTCATACTTACATATTTAGCAATATTACTTCTTTTTATTGAAGCCAAACAAATGATTTTAGATATTAATCTTTCCCAAACACAGTGATTATTTTGTACTAGATACAATATTACTGTGTCTCATCTGGAATACCTCCTTTTGGCAGAAAAGGGAACGGAAGAGGACTTCACTGGGTTACCCCTTGGCATAAGGAAATGAGAATCTTCTTTTAAGAGTTAGCTCTTTAGGGCTTCAGGTCTGATGACAAGCTTCACCAACTGTTTATTTCTCCAACTTCAAATATTTATAATGTTCAAAAATCTGCAGAAAATCTGTGGCTAGCTTCTAACCCTATCTTCATGGGGGTAAGAGGTGAGGAGGGAGGTGGTGCTTTGTCGGACCCCAGACTTGCCCCTCTGGCCCCCCCTGCCCAGAAGACCCCATCAAGGCTATCTTTCTGACACTGGTGGATGGCCCTCCTCACCCATCCCAGGTGTATCCATTTCTCAGAAATGAGTCACAAAGAGGAAGCTTTCTGTTTTACTTTTTTATTTTTAAAGCATAAGTTAGGAATGTCGTCTCTTGGAGAAGATAGGCCACAATGAACAAAACCTTTATTGGATTTTGCTTTGTAAGGTGAGGAATGTTTAGTTATCCTGCCTTTAAAGAATGACCTTAAGGACTTTTCATCGAAGAATATTTGAGGAAGTTTCAAATAATTTCGGATTAATATTACAATTTTTGCAAGATGTATTTTTGAACCTTAACTTGGTCTTCAACAAAGGAAAAAGGCTTGATGTCAAAAAAATATATATCATTCTGTCCAGAGCTTCAGGAGTGTTTGAAAGAGGTATTTTTCTTGTTCTTGTTCATTTTCTCAAGGTATGTGAAAACCATTCTTTTCAAAACTAAATGTTTTTTACTTGCAAATCATTTTCGATATCTGCATCTTTCAAAATCCGTGTAAAACCATCGTGTGATACTTTTAAGAGAGAGGGTACGTATGGTTTTTTTGTTTGTTTTGGGAAGCCAAATTTTGCTTCAGTAGAGCTGAAACAGTAGCTATTCTAGATAAACCCGCATTTGGGTTTACCCTAAGTTGCTCTGCAGGCCTTACCCTGGGAAGGAATTCAGAACTCTGCGGCTCGAACCTGTTCTACCGTGAGGCCAGTAGGTGGCGGTAGTGCCACGGTGCTGAGAGCCCTGCTGAAATGGAAGGTATTTGCCTTTCTCCATAGTGTCAAATTAAATTTTGCTTCAGTATAACTGTTAAGTGCATGTGTTCTGTGGCAGAATAGCTTCTTATACCAGAATTATGTACAGTGGGCACACCCAAAATTTTAAGCATATAAGAACAACTATTTCTAACAGTTTCTACAAATATTACATAACCCTACAGCCAAAATAATTGTCACAATTAATCTGAAGAAAGCATTTGTGTGTGTGTGTTTTTCTTCCTGGGTTGTCTCTGCAACTTCATTAGGACTGTGAGCATGGACTTCTGTTTTCAGTAAGGTACATAAATAGGAAGGGAAACATTTTGGAGTTAATTCTCCATCTTTTTGGTCCTTGAGGAAGTTGCCTTGTTTGAGCAGAATCCATAGCTGTTTGAGGGTCCTGCAGTGTTGGAAGATCCTTGCTCCAGTCGCTTTGACATTTACCATTCCAGTTTTGAAAATTTTCACCCTTTCTCTTATTCAGGAAGTCAGACTTTTTTTTTTTTGGCAGAGAGTGAGGGTCAAATTCTTAATACCAGTGGGATCTAGTGTTGAAATTTACCAACTTTCAAAATACCGCAGTTTAAATGAATTAAGGCATTTTAAAATAGCAAAAACAGCAATGCTTCCCACCTCCCAGAGTTTGAAAAGCAATGGCTTAGGCACCATCCTATCCGGTCCACGGTGGAGGGGATGTGAGGTGTCACTGTATTATCAGTGAGAGGGTTTTCGGCAGCCAAGGTTCTTGCTACGGCGCTGCTTTTCTTTTCTTTTTTCTTTTCTTTTCTTTTCTTTTTTCTTTTCTTTTCTTTTAAGATTTTGTTTATTCATCAGAGAGATAGAGAGAGAGAGAGAGAGAGAGGCAGAGACACAGGCAGAGGGAGAATAAGGCTCCAAGCAGGGAGCCTGACATGGGACTTGATCCTGGGTCTACAGGATCATACCCCGGGCTGCAGGCGGCGCTAAACCGCCACCCGGGCTGCCCCGCTATGGCACTACTTACTGGCACTTTGGTTCTGGGCTCAAAGGTGGGGGGGGGAACAGTTCTCATCTGCTGAATTTGTACTTTTATAAGAAAAGACCTGAACACTATTGTGGTTAAGTTTCATAATGGTAAATGAAAAGCGTCTTTACGACTCACAGAACATGGCCTTGCTTTTCATTCATTACAAAGGAGGGGGAAAGAAGCTTCATTCTCTGGGATTCTCACACCTTCTCTAAGGTTGACCAAAGCATGGGAATTTTTTTTTTTTTTTAAACAGAGATAGAAAATCCCAATCTGCCCCCAGCAGGTAGAAAATTCCTGTGGGCAAAATGTCCTTTTGTATATTGACTTGAAACATACCTTCTTTAATTTCATTTTTGTTACTGTAGCATTTCAAAATTGCACACATATAATTTTATATTTGACTTTTCTTCCAAAGGGTTAAACCTGGGCTAAGAATTAGAGGGGAAAGCAGGCACCTGGGAGCTAACACCCAATTGGCAGCCTTTTGTAATATATAATTTGCCTAAAATTGCGCACTGAGCACAAGCTTTTGTTTTCTAATTGATTTACGGTTTGAGCCACTTTTACCTCATCCCCTACTGTCCTGCGCGCGGTGCCAGCGAGTACATTACAGGGAGCGATGATAAATGGCCGTGCACTTGTGATGCTAATGCGTCAGGAGTACAAACTGCGGGCTGCACGGAGCTCCGTGCATTAACAGCGGTGCGGAGCCCGGACAGCGAGGTCTCACTGCGTCTCAGAGATGGCCGTTTGCTCATCTGGCCACTCACTGTTGTCTGTGTGTCAGACCAGAATTGAAACTGAAGATTAAAATTATGCTGTTACAGCTTTTCATTTCTCATCAGAGACAAAGTTTTTGAGCCCTCGAAAGGTCTAAGGTGGGGGTCATTGTGATGTTAGAATAGGAAAGGTGTAAAACCTTCTTGTAAGTGTGAAAGTGTGGACATCTTCACCAAGTGTTCTTTGGTCCAGGGGGAAAAATGTAGTCTGATTTAAATAGGCCAATCTCTATTTTATCTTTGTCTTATTTGTAAAATGTATGATTTCACAAAACTATTTTTCTTGATTTTCTGTACTTGAGCCACGTTTGCCACGTATATGATTCATTTGCACATAAGTTGATTTACATCCAAATGATTTAAGTCGGAGATAAATGAAAGAACCTTCAATTTATTAGAGTGCCTTTAATTGTTCCTTCTATCGATAGAAGGCGAGATTTGAAATGTATTCTTGAGAATGTGCAGCACTTTGTGGGGAGAATTCGAGGAAGGCCAGGGCAGACCCCTACTTGGGAGGCTCCTGGCTTCTGTTTGCACCAGATTCTCAGAGCGTGGGTGTGCCCACCTTTCGTAAAGTCAGTCCACCTTAAATTTTATTTTTGCGTGGTGTCTGTGGGTTCTGGTATCGAAATATGAAGAAGCAGATTTATGGCGGCTGCTGGGCACAACAAATTAAGTTGACAGTGATGTATGAGAGCATAATAGCATGATGATCCCTCAGTAGCGCGGCTGGACGCCTCCTGCTTCATTTGGCTCTTGTTAGGATCTGTTAGGAAGCTAAATAATGAAATTCTGCTGACTGATTTCTGTTTTCCCTTTTTCTCTTTTCACGTCTGCTTTCTGAAACTTCTAATTCCCAGACCCATCCTCATGCCAACAAACTGCCCTTGAAGGATGCTTTCACTTATGAGGACTACAGGTTGGTGTGGGGAGTGTGTGTGTGTGTGTGTGTGTGTGTGTGTGTTGGGGTGTGGCGGGGTGGGGGATGGATGTGTGTTTGCATCTTTGGTGTGTGTTGGGTATTGTGTGGCTTGGGGGTGGTTTCTGAGTGATTTGGGGATCTTGGAAGTGGGAAGTACTTCAGTAAGAAGTGACCTGCTGTGACCAGTTAAAGCCCCCAAACAGTTAGTTTGGCGGAAGTTATAATGGACAGCTGGGGTAAGGATCAGCATTTTAATAACCACACCAAAATTTCTTGCACCCTGTGGTGGTGGGGAATTAGCCGAGGTGGCCAGGTGATAGTGGAGATTCATGTGCAGTGGTCATGAGAATTTTTTCCCCTTTTTAAATAGATTATTTTAGTGTAAAGTGGGGACTTTTAAAAAAAATTAAATTCAATTAATTAACATATAGAGTATTATTAGTTTCAGAGGTAGAGTTCATTGATTTATCAGTTGCATACAACACCCAGGGCTCATCACATCGTGTGCCCTCCTTGATGTCCATCACCCAGTTACCCCATCCCTCCACCTGCTTCCCCTCCAGCAACCCTCAGTTTGTTTCCTATGATTGAGTCTCTTTAGTTTGTCTTCCTCTCTGATTTCGTCTTGTTTTATTTTTTCCCTCCCTCCCTCTGTGCTCCTCTGTTTTCTTAAATTCCACATATGAATGAAATCATGTGATAATTTTTAAACAAAAAGGTGTAATTGCACAACGTAATAAAAAATAGCAATGCCATATTTTGTCGAGTTCTTAGAGGGTTTCTGGTCAGAAAGGAGTTAGTTGTTTGCCATTCACTGAGGCTTCAAACAGGTGCAGAGTCAGCATTTGGGTAGAAGAAGGTGGTGTGAACTGGGGAGGGCAGGGGTCCTGGCTGCTGTGAAGACCGGAGGCCTGGAGATCTCTGTCCCCAGTCCTCCTTCCAGGCCCTCCCCCCTTAATCCTCACCCCTGGATTTTCTCGGTCTCCTTTTCCCTTCTAGTTCCCCCTTCCTCCCTTCAGTCCTAGATTTAATTTTAAATGCTAAGGAAGAAGGCCAACCATCACCCTTGGTACTTTGGATAAGGTTTTGAAAATTGGTGAGAAGTCAAACTGTAGTTTCTGCACTGGGCTCTGAAATGTGCCTCCTGTAATTCACCTCTTTTCTGATTGTTACAGGTGGGCAGTCTCTTCTGTTATGACTCGACAAAACCAAATTCCCACGGAGGATGGTTCCCGGGTGACCCTGGCGCTAATTCCTTTATGGGACATGTGCAATCACACCAATGGCCTGGTAACGACCCCCTCTGTGTTGTGTTTAATCGGGGGAGCTGTGATGAATAAGCTTTAAAGTGGACACTCCACCTACAAATCATGCCCCCTCCCTGCTCCCTCCAAAGGGAGCAAACAGAACCAAGCCGAGCCACCCCTCCGACCTCCCACAAATAGAAGCTGCTGTTTTTCTGTCTCTGCGTTTGCTTAATCCTAAAGACCAGGAACTTGAATCTTATTCCACTTTCAAAAACCACAGTGAACTGCATTTATTTGCTAAGCCATAATTCCAGCCTAAACATTCATTTTCTTATCTTATTGAACCACAGACTAAACCAAAGTTTCTTTTTTCTTCCTCTCCTTAAAATACTGATTTATTGAAGAAAAAAAAACAACTTTTCTTCCTTCTTGTGTTCTCTTTTTATGTTCTTTGTTTTCTTTCTTTGCCGACTACATTCCCAGTGATGCATGTTCTCTGATTGCTTCCTCTCCCCTCTGCCTTTACCTGACACGCTGCCACATCCTTGGCCTGCTTATTAACCTGCTTTTATTCAGCGAAAGTTTCCCGGGTGCTGGGGCAGGAGGAGGTACACTGGGGCGGTTGGCTCCTGGCCTTGCGTGTGGGGTTGACATCTCTGGCGTGGGAAGCGCCGGGTGGGAGACAGTAAGAAAATACGGAAATTTTATGAGGATTGTTAATTACGACGTGTGAGAGGAAGCCGCGGAAGCCGGCTCCCTGTTCCGTAGCGTTGCAGCAGCGGGGGTTGATGTGCTCTCTGTGCTGAGGTGGTTGAGCAAGATTTCCTGATATCAGTACACAGAAATATGATCAACGTCAGAATATTTTGAATTTTTAAGCATTACACTGGGATACCGGCTTGGTTAATTTTTGGTTCATCTTTTCTCAACATCAGCTCTCTTTGTTATTATTAGCTGTCCTATAAACAGGTTTTTTAAATGCTATAAATGAGTATTTCCCATCGGACCCCACAAAATGGCCAGAACACACGTAACACATGCCAAACACTTGAAGATAGAATACCGTAGTGCTAATTTGGGAGAGTCTAGCAACAAGTATACTCTTAACTTGTAGAGAATGAAGAGTTCCCCTCTTAAATTATATTTCTGCTTTAATTTAAATATGCTTAAGTTAATTAGCCATAGTAAAGAACAGTGTTTTATTTATTTTCATTCTTTTTTTTTCCTTTCCTTCAGAGCTATCTTAACACTGATTATAAGATTGAGGTTCTCATATTTTTCAAAAATCTTTTAATATTTGACTCTAGTATTTTTCTTTTTGTTTCACTTCATTAGATCATTGGCTCTCAAACTTGATTGATCATTAGAGTTTATTTTTATTTCTAAAATTTAAAAAAGTCCATACTTTATTGTAAATAAACAAAAGCAGTTATATGCCTCCGTAGGAATAAAATATGGAGGTTCCCTTCCCCACCAGCACCTTGCCAGCACCCAGCCCTACCAGCGGCCTGGGTCCCCTGTTAAACACTTTCCAGGTACATGGTTAATGGTTTTATATGAATCTCTCCCTCATTTGTGTGCATTTGCACCCTCAGACCCTCACATACACACTGGTTTTTGTGTTGCTTTCATGTAAATGGGATTAAACTATTTAATTTTTTTCTTCTAAGAGTAAAAAACAAAAAGTTAATCTCAAAAATAATGCATCAGTGACAACCACGAATGCTATATTTTCTCTAACGCTGTTGTAAAGTCCATATCCAACCACAGAGCTGGCGAAGCATCGCTAGCCTTTAGAAGGTTTCTACAGGATGGTGGTGCTTTTTCTTACCGTTGTGGTTTTCCCTGAAATCTTAACTCCACTCCTTGGTTGAACCATTTTCCATTGTAACATAAGACTTCAGGGAAATCGCGTCTGGTAGAATTTGAGAGTCTATTTTAACACAATGAAGTTAATCACAAATATCACGTGTATTAACACTTAATCTCTTTTTAAAAATAAGGTCCTTGAAATTAAGGCTTGGCTTTTCAGACTGTTGGTATTCTGTTTTGTGTGTGTCTATCCTGACAGTCATCGTCTGTCTCTTCTATCACTGAGGGAGTAGGTAGGAATCTGTAACCCGGCAACGCTGTGTGCTTCTGACAAAAACCTGGTTATGGGAGTAGAGATGGGAGGGCCGAGCCTGTGGCAGTGATTCCAAGCCAGGAGCGGCAGAGAAATAGGGAGGGAACATAAAAGGATGGGTCGGTACCTCGGCCAGAGATGGTGGCACGTGTGAGCCCATTTCCTAGCCACTTGGAGAAACAGATTTAAGCAAGTTTATGGATATCGTATTAAACTGTAAGAAATCACATATCTTCAAATTCTGAGTGACTGGTTCAGAATTAAGGTAAATAGCAGTTTTCCTTTCTTGAGATGGTTCGGTTTGTGCAGAGGAAGACATTGCCAGGTGAATTATTGGGCACCGTGTCCATTCCATTAGGTGTAAAGCATGTTGGAGTGACCAGCCCTTGTATTTGAGTATGTGACTCTCCCAGTTGGGACAGAGGGGCCTTTGGAAATTCAAGCAGAACTGAGAGAGGCTCTTTTTCAGGGTCTTTCTGGTAGAATATTGAAACATCTAAATCATGTAGATTTCCACAAGGCTTCCAGTCTAAAAATAAAATCCCAGTTTTTTATAAGTAGCAGGCAAGGCTCCCTACTCAACCTGTCCCCAGTATACTCCCAGCACACACAGGTCTGAGCCCCTGTGCCTCATCAGATACCAGCACATGTCCACCTCAGGGCCTTTGCTCGGGCTGTTCTTGCTGCTTGAAACACTTGCTCCTCCAATGTCTGCAAGACCACTCACAGACTTCCTCAAGGAAGGCTGCCCTCAGTGCCCCATATAACATCACCACACCTCCCCTTCCATGTGTCTCCCTTCCTGGCCCATCGTGTGTCTCCCATGTGTCTACCTACTTATTTTTGTTTATTCTTGGCCCTTCCCTGTCCCTCCTGCTTCCCTGACTGCCCTCCTGCTGTCTGATGCTCCCGCCATGTCCTGTATAAACACACCGTGGAGTGGCAGACTTTCAGGGCTGTGAGTTCATGAGCAGTTCCTATTGCATACCTTATTATCATGTTTTGGGGGTCAGAAAAGTGGTTTTGACATTGGGCAAGAACTTCACAGAGCTGATCTTATCAAGTGTTGAAACTGTTACTTGAGCAAAGATGTGCCAGATTCCTGGCTACATTCATTTGTTGTTGCTTTTGTGTCTCTCTTGGCTATGCAAAGCAGAAGCAAGAAGGATTTCTAGGTATACGGTTACTAAACCATTAGTTCTGGGGATACTGGGTTTAAGGGTGATCATCACATGGCCTCCCCATCCTAAAAATGCCATTTCCCAGACTCAGAAGTAATTTTTTGGGTTCAAGCTTTTGATACCTTTATTACCAAGTAGCACTTGCAGAAGTCTGGAATGTTGATTCTCCAGGACAAAATAAGAAGGTCAAAGTAATTAATGAACAGCCTCAGACAATCTAAGAGATGGGGGGGGGGGCTGCTCTGAGAGACAGACTTTTTTTTTTAACTTTTTATTTATTCATTCATTCGAGACACACAGAGAGAGGCAGAGACATAGGCAGAGGGGGAGAAGTAGGCTCCCTGTGGGGAGCCTGATGTGGGACTCGATCCCAGGACTGGGATCACACCCTAAGCCAAAGGCAGACGCTCAACCACTAAGCCACCCAGGTGCCCCCTGCACATCTGTGTTCATAAGGATAAAAGCCACTCCTCCCCTTCTGTGAACCTCCCTTCCTTTTTTTCCTGTAGGTAGAGTGCAGGGCTACCAAAAGGTTTTAAACAGGAGGTCGACAGTGTAGTGTCACTAGGATGCAGGAAAGGCAGAACTGGACTTTGAAGCCATTTGGAAGGTTTTTGCAAATGGTAAGGACCTTTGGTCATGTAGGGTAATGACAAGGAAGGAAGGAACCCAAAGGATAATTTTGGAGTTCATGTACTGACCAGTAGTGGCACCAGGAATATCTTTGGGCCTGTGTGTAAAGACATGGACTTGGCTTGGCCCCCAGGACAGGAGAGACTGGGGAGTGACACAGGTTTCTGGTATAGGGAGCAGGTTTGGGGTTTACTTGTAAGAGGCTTACAGATGCTTACAACATAGCACTAGGTGGAAAGTGGATAGGCTACAGATGAGTTATATTTCCCTTTGCTTATCCAAAAGTTTCAGTTTCTCTAATTTCAGGGTAATATACATTATCTAGAAAGGGGCTCTTCTTTTTCCCTTATTCTTTATCCAGTAGAAGACACACTTTAGTTTCCTGGTGGCCAAATATGGGAGAAATGGTATTTGCGAGTCAACTAGAGTCGTTCAGGATTTCCTGTGGGGCTTGCTTTGTGACAAATGACTATGCTTGCTTGAGGTCAGTGAATGACAATCTATACACTATATTTTCCTAAGAGTAAGGTCCTACATGTGAGGTGTGGAATCTTATGTAAGAATCTCTTGATATAAACAGGATTAATGAAAATAACCAAGTAGTTCTGTGTCAGTCTTTACTAAAAGCATGCAGAGTGCGGTACCTTTGAGTATCTTTTATCTTCTAATTGCTGAAAAAGACCCTCACGAGCGAGGGGACCAGAGACCTAGGTGCTCACAGTTGCCACCCTCTCCCCCACCTAGATCACCACCGGCTACAACCTGGAAGATGACCGCTGTGAGTGTGTCGCCCTGCGGGACTTCCGGGCGGGAGAGCAGGTAGGCGGTGTGTTGTGCACTGGCACCCGGAAGGTGGGCCAGCCAGTGGGCACGGGTTAATATTGTGTTGATCAGTTTGAGAAGGTATTTAACTCAGGCAGAAAAAAACAGTATTTAGGACTGTTTGGGGAATACATCCTGAGACCTAAAGCTGTAAGAAACATACTGTGCTTTGAGTCCACAAAGAAAAAAGATTCAAATGCACTGACTTCCACAGTTGACCTAATATTTGTGATAGTGTCATTTGAAGATAAACTTTATGACAGTAGGACACATTTTTCAGTTGCATAAGCTGCATCGTTGTATTTCTTTTTCTGTTGATTAGAACCTTGTTTATAGAGAAGCTGTTTATTTAAATGGTAGAAACAGGGGAGTCAGGAACATGGATCTTTTATTTCCACTTTAATCTGTGAAGTTTTATTTTGTAACCTGGGTGGGGGCAGGCTTTTCAGTAGGTGTGAAAATGCGCATCTTTGAATGCCTGCTTTCCACCTGTCAGTCTCATGACCAAGCAGTTAATCCCAAAAAGCAGAACTGACGTGGCACCATTGACATTCCAACTGAGACAGAACGAACAATAGTACTCTAACAAAGCGCTGATTGGCTCTTCCTGCAGAAGAGTTATAAACCCTCCTACTAGGTGCAGAATTGCCACAGGATCTGGACATGAGTTTCTGACAGACATTGTCTGAGATCTTGTTCCAGAAGAGACTCTTGTATTAGAAGGAGAGGGGGGATGCTCACAAATTGTTAGGTGCAGCCGTAGTATACTAGCCTGACTGGCCTGGGGACGGGGAAGAGACAGTGAGTGCTGAGGCCGGGGCTCCTCTGGGAAGCAGTCAGGCCCACGCTGTGGCGGGAACAGATGCCTTTCGTCACGTGGGTCAGACATTCCGGGGGGTGGGGTAAGGGATGGCAAGGTCATGCATCTTGCTGGGACTTCAGGAGAAGTGCGTAGTCACTGTAGAGCTGTTGTGTATCTCTATTGGAAAGGCCAGTTGAATGTAGGGGGACTGATCCTTTGCCCTGCTCTGTATTGAGAATGATGTTAAATTTCTTTTATATCCCTTTATTTTTTTCTTTACTGCATCTCAGATTTACATTTTTTATGGCACTCGGTCAAATGCAGAGTTTGTGATCCACAGTGGTTTTTTCTTTGACAATAATTCACACGACAGAGTGAAAATAAAGCTGGGAGTGAGTAAGAGTGACCGGCTATATGCCATGAAAGCCGAGGTCCTGGCCCGCGCCGGCATCCCCACGTACGTACAGAAGCGCTCACCTCTTTCCTGTGTTCCTTGAAATATTTCCAGTTGCATAGTGTTCAGTTGGTGTGTTAATAACACCTTCTCTGGAGTGGCTTGTCTTCATGTCTTCATCCCTGCTACACGGCATGTTTAAACTGAGGTGCATGGAGACTTAGCGCTTTCAGATAAACATCATTGTATCGTTGGGAGCACTCACAGTCCGTTCCAGGGGACACAGCCTGAACTCCTCATTAAGTTAAATAAATACTGTGGATCATTAGTGTCTTTCACCTTGAAAAGGTTAATGACCCGGATCAATTTGTTTCATTTAATTCTTTGCCACCATTAGTTTCTGTAATGAAGTCACGATCCCCAGCGATTTCAAGAATTTCTGGTTAAATTCTTTAAGATTTTCTTGCATTTGAGGTGCAAAATGATAAAGAAGACAAGAATTATGATTTATTAGTTCTCCAGGGAGTGGAGGAACCATTCTTAATGAAAATGGATTATCCAGACCGGTTTTTATTGAACTTGTCAATATTTGATTAATGATTAAAATGTGAACTCAACATAAATTATTGTTAACATTTTTTAAGAAGCACGGGCACACTTCATTCTCTTAGTGTGTCGTCTGTACCCTGAGATTAAGGCTTTTAGACTCCGGGTAGCTGGCAGGGGCAGTAACCGCCATCCTCTGCAGCAGGGCCTCCTTCTACACTTGCCAGGCATTGAAAGCAGCACTTTCATGGTTCGGGCGAGGGTTTGGGATGAGTCCTGCGGGTCAGTGCCCCTTAAGGACGACCCACCTTGCAGAGTGTTGAGGGAAGGGATGTCCCTTGCTGAGAGAAGGTGCCCAAGCTGGGTGATTAATGCTATTGCTACTTTTGTCAGTTCCAGTGTCTTTGCGCTGCATTATACTGACCCACCGGTCTCTGCCCAGCTCCTGGCTTTTCTCCGTGTCTTCTGCATGACCGAAGGTAAATTATAGGGAAGAGATGTTGACTTGTTAAAAAATTTGTGAAGGGATCCCTGGGTCGCGCAGCGGTTTGGCGCCTGCCTTTGGCCCAGGGCGCGATCCTGGAGATCCGGGATCGAATCCCACATCGGGCTCCCGGTGCATGGAGCCTGCTTCTCCCTCTGCCTGTCTCTCTTTCTCTCCCTCTCTCTGTGACTATCATAAATAAATAAAAAAAATTAAAAAAAAATTTGTGAAGTATAAGTCATAGGGAATCCAGATTAAAGATAAAAGGGTTTAAAACTTAGAGCACTTTTGGGGGGAAATGAGATGGCACCATTGGAGAAGTCCGTCTGTTTTACCCTGGAGGTGTTCTATTAAGTCCTAAATATGTTGTCAATATTCATTTGTAATAAACAACTAATGCTCTACCACATTGGAAGAAAACTTAAAACCTCTGGGACCATCTAACTGCATGAAAATTCTGTGTTGGTAGAGGGCAGCTTTTGATGTGCTCACTCCCCAGACAGCCTTATCTCTCTCCCAGTGCACTGACATCCGTGAGTGCCCCCTGATGTCATGTGGTCAGCGTGGCATACGTGAGCCGCAGGACTTGCCTGGGTAACCAGCTCTGCATTCCAAATCCGAAACTCCTGGCAAGCTTTTTAATGTCAGGCCTCCTGTTAGACTCATTAACGCTGCAAACAGAATCTGTTTACATCACAAAATGTTCTTGTCTGCAGCCTCTTATTTCAGGTACAGAAAGAGTTAAGTGTATGTGTTTAGGATCTAGTTTCATCTTTGCTTATGACAAGACATTTGGGGTTTCTTATCCTGAGATTTGACCTGTTGTGGTTTTGTTTTTGTTTTTTGTCTGAAAATGTACTTCCCCAAATCCCAGTATCCTGCGGTTTCACTTCTACTGTTTTTGTTTTTTGTTTTTAGTTTTCATTTAAATTCCAATTAGTTAACAAACGTAGAGTGTAATATTAGTGTCAGGGGTACAACAGAGTGATTCCCATATATCTATCCCCTGTGCTGATCACAAGTGCACTCTGTCCTCGTCGCCTGTTTCCCCCATCTCCCCGCAACCCCCTCCCCCCCCCCCCCGTGACTGTGAGCTGTGAGTGTGTTCTCTATAGTTAAGAGTCTGTTTCTTGGTTTGTCTTTTCTGTCTTGTTTCCCTTTTGCACATTTGTCTTGTTTCTTAAATTCCACATATGAGTGAAATCATATGGTACTTGTCTTTCTCTGACTGATTTAATTGCTTTAGCATTATACTCTCGCTCCATCCACATCATTATAAATGGTAAGATTCCATTCTTTTTGATGGCTGAGTACTATTCCGTTGTGTGTGTGTATGTCAGTTGATGGACATCTGGGCTCTTATCATAATTTGGATATTGCAGATAATCCTGCTGTATGTATACATCAAGGTGCCTGTATCCCTTTAAACTAGTATTTTTGTTTCTTTTGAGTAAATACCTAGTAGTGCAATTGCTGGGTCATAGGGTAGCTCTATTTTAACTTCTTGAGGAACCTCCATGCTGTTTTCCAGAGTGGCTGCAGCAGTTTACATTCCCACCAACTATATGAAGGTTCCCTTTTCTCTGCATCCTTGCTGACACTCCTCGTTTTTTTTTGTTGTTGTTGTTGTTGATTTTAGCCATTCTGACAGGTGTGAGGTGATACCTTATTGTGGTTTTGATTTGTATTTACTTGATGATTGGTGATGTGTTGAGCATCTTTTCTTGTGTGTGTTGGCTATCTATATGTCTTCTTTGGAAAAAATGTCTCTTCATGTCTTCTACCCATTTTTAGTTGGATTATTTGTTTTTTGGGGTGTTGACTTTTATAAGTTCTTTATGTGTTTTGGATACTAACTCTTTATCAGATATGTCATTTGCAAATATCTTCTCCCATTCCATAGGTTGCCTTTTAGTTTTGTTGACTGTTTCCTTTGCTGTGCAGAAGTGTTTTATTGTGATGGAGTCCCAGTAGTTCATTTTTGCTTTTGTTTCCTTTGCCTCAAGAGACATGTCTAGTAAGAAGTTGCTACAACGGACGTCAAAGAGGTTGCTACCTGTGTTCTCCTTTAGGATTTTAATGGTTTCCTGTCTCACATTTAGGTCTTTAATCCATTTTGAATTTATTTTTGTGTATAGTGTAAGAAAATGGTCCCATTTCATTCATTTGGCATATCGCTGTCCAGTTTTCCCAACACTATTTGTAGAAGAGACTCTTTTTCCCATTGGATATTCTTTCTTGCTTTGTCAAAGATTAATTGATCATATAATTATGGGTTCATTTCTAGTTGTTCTGTTGATCTGTGTATCTGTTTTTATGCCAGTACCATACTGTTTTGATGAATACCACTTTGTAGAATAACTTAATGTCCAGAATTGTAATGCTTACAGCTTTGTTTTTCTTTCTCAAGATTGCTTTGGCTATTCAGGGTCTTTTGTGGTTCCATACAAATTTTAGGATTGTTCATTCTAGCTCTTGTGATAAATGCTGTTGGTATTTTGATAGAGATTGTGCTAAATGTATGAATTGTTTCAAGTAGTACAGACATTTTAACAATGTTTGTTCTTCTGATCCATGAGCATGGAATGTTTTTCATATTTCTGTGTCTTCTTCAATTTCTTCTCTAAGTTTTCTCTCATGTTCTATAGTTTTCAGAGAACAGATTTTTTACCTCTTTAGTTAGGTTTATTCCTAGGTATCTTACTTTTTTTGGCAAATAATTCATTAATTTCTCTTTTGGTTGCTTCATTATTGGTGTATAGAAATGCAACAGATTTCTGTACATTGATTTTGTATCCTGCAACTTTACTGAAATCGTTTATCAGTTCTAGTAGTTTTTTGGTGGAGTCTTTCAGGTTTTCTATATATAGTACCATGTCTTCTGATAGTGAAAGTTTTATTTCTCTTTGCTAATTTGGATGCCTTAAATTTCTTTTTTGTAGTCTGATTGCTGAGGCTAGAACTTCAGTCCTATGTTAAATAACAATGGTGAGAGTGTTGTGTTCCTGACCATTGGGGAAAAGCTCTCAGTTTTTCCCCATTGAGGGTGGTATTAGCTGTGGGTCTTCCATATATATATATATAGCGCCTTTATTATGTTGTGGTATGCTCCCTCTAAACTTATTGTATTGAGGGATTTTTATCATGAATAGATGTTATACTTTGTCAAACACTTATCCTGTATCTATAAAGGGGATCGTATGGTTCTTATCCTTTCTTTTATTAATGTAGTGTATCACGTTGATTGATTTGTGAATATTGAACCATCCTTGCAGCCTAAGAATAAATCCCACTTGATCGTGGTGAATGATTTTTCTAATGTCCTTTTGGATTCAGTCTGCTAGTATTTTATTGGGAAGTTTTGCATCCATGTTCATCAGGGATATTGGCCTGTAGTTCTTTTTTTTGTGGTGTATATGAGGCCAGGGTAATGCTGGCCTCGTAGAATGAATTTGGAAGCTTTCCTTCCTTTTATGTTTTTTGAGTAGTTTGAGAATAGGTATTAACTCTTCTTTAAATGTTTGGTGGAATTTGCCTATGAAGCCATCTGGCTCTGGACTTTTGTTTGTTGGGAGATTTTTGATTACTGATTCAATTTCTTTCCTGGTAATTGGTCTGTTCAAATTTTCTATTTCTTCCTGTTTCAGTTTTGGTAGTTTATATGTGTCTAGGAATTTATCCATTTCTTCCAAATTGTCTAATTTGTTGGCATATAATTTTTCATAGTAGTCTTTTAAGATTGTATTTCTGTGGTGTTGGTTGTTACTTCTCCTTTGTCATTTGGGATTTTACTTGAGTCCTTTCTCTTTTTGGCAAGTCTGGCTAGAGGTTTATCAGTTTTATTAATTTTTTCAAACAACAGGTCCTAGTTTCATTGATCTGGTTTATTGTCCTTTTTTAGTTTCTCTGTCATTTATTTCTGCTCTAATTTATATTATTCCCTTCTCTAAGGTTTCACTTGTAATTGTGTATGTGTGCGTCTACTGTTGTAAACTACCTTAAATCCTATGCGAAACAGATTGGGTAGGAAGAAGTGAGTGGGTTACCACCTAACTGAACAGATAGATAAGCAGTCCTATGCAGGAAGCTGCCCAAGCCCCAGGGAAAGGGCAGTTTGGTCCGCAGAGGTGACCTGTGGCCCATGGTGAAGAGTCTGCTGTCCTTGGCCCCCTGTCTTCATGTCTGGATGCAGCAGAAATGCTGTCCAGTCCAGGGTTTGACATCAGGGTGGTGGTAGAAGAAATAGTCCCCAGACACAGACAGTGTAGACACCCAACTATGGGACCCACAGAGCTGGGAGATGGGACTTGTCCCTTACTGCCACTCAAGTTAGAGCTCCTGGCTATTTTGTACTTTGCTCTTGGCTCATCGATTCAGTTTAGCAAACACAGGTTAAGGGTTTCCTGTGGACTTTCCTTGCATACGATACAGGAGTATGAAATTACAGGTCACAGTTAATATCCTGAAGAAGTTTATAACTAAGAAAGAGGACAGGACAGTGATACTATACTAATCCCTGTCCTTTTTGAGCACCCACTGCGTGCCAGGCGCGATGCTAAATGTGGTGCAGACTTCATGTTAATTCTCATCAGGCTTACAGGGCTTAGGGATTCCCAGCTGACTGACATGGAAACGCCAGTTCGAAGAGGATGGGTAATGCAGCCCTCAGCTAGCAGGTGATGATGGCCTTATGTCGAAACCCAGCTCTGCTCATTCAGAGCCTGCGCCTTAGGCATCCCATGTGGTGCCTGCTGGTTTGCAAAGAACAGATCTGTGAAAGAGATCCTAGTACTTCAGGGGTCTGAAGGGATCAGCGTTTGACACGGAGCCAGGCTGAGGAGTGAGGGCACTGGTCACTCTCTGGGGTGACCAAACATGCGCTCTTGTGGTGACCGAGTGAAGGCGCAAAGCCCTTTTGGGGACGCAGAGAATCTGTCTGGGCTTTGTTAGCTGCAGGAAAGCAGGGGAAGGGGCCTGCTCACAGAACCTTTGGTCTCATGGTGACACGGTCTCATGTCCCCTTGTGGGTTTCCTGTCCCCAGTAGTGTGAAGGAGCCCAGTTTCAGTGTTGAAAGGAGCAGAGAGAGAAGGCGCTGCTTCTGCCCCTTAGCTTTCCAGTGTTGAGGGCAGTACTTGTGGCCTTAGTGCTGGGGGCTTCTGGAAAAAATGTCTACCGCTAAGGAAGCCTGATTTAAATTTTCAGCACTTCATACAAAGAATATAAACTGCAGGATGCAAAATATAAAAACTGAATTTTATCATGATCTTTTGCTCACAAATGCTACTTAATAAATTTCTTTTTTGAACGTTATATTAACTTCTGTTTCAGGCAGCCCAGTGGCTCAGCGGTTTAGCACCGCCTTCAGCCCAGGGTGTGATCCTGGAGACCCGGGATCTAGTCCCACATCGGGCTCCCTACATGGAGCCTGCTTCTCCCTCTGCCTGTGTCTCTGCCTCTTTCTGTGTCTCTCATGAATAAATAAAATCTTTTTTTTTTTTTTTTTAAAGATTAACTTCTGTTTCCTTAAAAAGCAAACTGCTTGAATCATTTTAGGTCTGCTGACTCTCTGTAGTGTCTCTTTAGTCATAGAAAGACAATTTGTCGTGTCAAGACAATTGATGTATTCTTTGAATTCCTCTAACTAATACTAATAAAAGTTTGGTTTGCTGGCAGCAGAGTCTTCAGTTTGAATTGTAAATAGTGACAGCTGTGGGGCATTTTGCTCTGAAAGAGATACTGTCTCATAATTACATAAGAAGGTCGGGTGTGTTTCTTGAGCGTGAATAGGATCGGCATGTTTGGGTCTCTTGAAGATAATGTGCCAGGAGCTGAGATGCTCAGAGCAGTTTGTGAATCCTTTCCTCTTCTTAAATATATTCAAAGGTAATGGAGATACTCACTTGTGTTTATTTGTAATTTCTATTTAAATTCCTGACAAATGAGGGATATAGGCACATTTTTCTTTAAGGTTTTTATAGTCCATTTTCTTACTTCTTTCAGTTTGTGGTTTATGTGTTGTAAGAAGAGATAAATAGCTTTGTGAGGTCCACTGCTGCAGAGAGCACCAATCTGATTTAAATTTAGAAGGGTCACTGGTCGTTGTGCTGTCACCCATTTTTACTATTTACATTGTTCACCTGAACGTCTTTTTGACCCCATTGGCATGACTGAGAAGCTATCGTCAGAATCAGGGATGTGTCCCCATAGATTACCCTTAAAACCCATCTTGTGAAACTGTCTGAAAGCTCTCAGTGTCCCTCATAAAAGCAGCGAGGGATGGAGGGCCGCACCAAGGCTGGGCCTGGACTCTAAGTCAGGAGGCTAGCGCCGACTCTGCAGAGCCCGGGACTGCCTGGCCCGTCGATTCGGGGGAGCTTTTCCCCACAGGAGGGTGACGTTGCTGGGGAAGATCTTTTCCAAGGTGGGCTGCTTGTTAAAATGAGAAGCCGTGCTGTTTCCTCCCTCACAGATGGCTGTTTGTATTTCTGCAGAAGAATTGAAGGAACATTTGCTGGGGGATAATGCTCTCGACAGAATCTTCACTTTGGGTAATTCTGAATATCCCGTCAGCTGGGACAATGAGGTCAGGCTTTGGACATTTCTTGAAGATCGAGCCTCACTTCTTTTAAAAACCTACAAAACAACTATTGAGGTAATTAGATCGCTTAAATGAGGATTTGAGCTTTGACGTGTTTGCAGGGATTTTTAAGAATCGATTTCTTCCTAAATGTAAATGACTTCCGTTAGCAAAATGGCTGCATATCTGATTTTTTTTCATTCAGTTTATTAATATTGTCCTACTTAGCACAGTTATACTTACCAAAAGGATCCTGTTGAGGCATTGTTAACTAGAAGATCAATTTTAAAAATTATTTGGGACTTTTCTGTAATTCTGAATTTTCATTTGTGCTCTCCAGGTTTCCCATTGCACCATTAACTTTGCATGCTCTTCTTCACTTGTTCATTCATTCATTCATTCACTCATTCATTCATTCAGCCCAGCACCAAGCCCTGGGGCTGGCAGTGCCTGAGATTGACAACAGAATGATTTTAAAAATAAACCAAGTACGCTGTCCGAAATGGCGGAGCACCATTTGACTTAGGCTCACCATTTTGGTTTTATGATCACCATAACGGGGTGTCATTTAAATACAACACAACCCACACTCCGAAAATGTGCATTTTGATATAAGCACTCAGTCCTGTAGCCACCACCACAGTCAAGTTCTAAAACCTTCTGTCACCCCTGACATTTCCCTCATGCCCCCATCCCCAGCAACAGCTGATCTGCCTTCTGTCACTGTACTTTTGCTGATTCCGACTTCTTATCGTTAATTTTGCTCTTTTTCATTTTCCAGGAAGACAAATCCTTCTTGAGAAACCACGACCTTTCTGTTCGTGCAACAATGGCCATCAAGCTGCGCTTGGGAGAAAAAGAGATTTTGGAAAAAGCAGTGAAGAGCGCGGCCGCGAACCGGGAGCATTACCGCAAGCAGATGCAGGCGGGGGCCCCGCTGCCCCGGTGCGAGGAGAGCGGCACAGCAGGGGCCAGGCTGCCCCTGGCCTTGCGGGACCTGGAGGCGGAGGCCAGTGTGCAGGAGGCCCTGAGCCTCACGGAGGCCGTGGGCCGGGCGAAGGCTGTGGAGAACGGGCTTGTGAACGGCGAAAACTCTATTCCCAATGGGACCAGGTCAGGAAAGGAAAATTTCAATCAGGAGGGGAGTGAAAGAGCGACTGAAGGCACCAAAGAATCTTCTTCAGACAGCACTGCAGGCGCTCGGGAGCAGTAGCCCTGAAGAGGTGCCATCTGAGGGAGTTTGGTTGAGCAAAAGTTTATGAACCGTCCATTTACATCGCTGTGTTTTCTTGTTCACATTTTTCTTTCGGCAGAGAGGAAGATACGTTTTTGCTGCTTTATATAAGAAATGATTTTTTTTTAAGTTATTTAAAAAAATCTAGCTTCTCTTTTTGATTAAGATTGCCATCTTGCTTCTGGGCAAAACAAGTTTATCAAGCCACCATGGTGAACGAACAGGGGACAGGGCGCTCTGGAAGATTCTGTAGACCCGTTGTGGGCAAATGTGTTTTCTTCCTGGGGAAGAATGCAGTTCTGCTCTCAGCTGTGCTTTTGTGGGCCTGTCATTTTGACAACCGGTGCCGAAGCCCGCTCTGCCTCCTGCCAGCAGGACTGGGTGGCGGTGCTCTGGGTGCTCAGCCTGAGGGGGGTTGTGGTTGCACAGCACACAACGGGCTTGGGCTTTGGCAACTGGAGGGTCGGGGCGAGATCTTTTTTTTTTTTCCCTAAAAAAAATAACACCCCAGTACTTAAAGAAAAGGGAAGGTGGCAACCTTATTTTTAATAGTTTTAAATGTTGATGATAATCCTAATTATATAAATACACACACACACATCTAGTGATTTCTAAAGATCTGTTTACCTTTTGTGTTTTGTTTTACTGTGTTAACTTGTCCTTTCTCCTTGAATCACAGTAGGACATGCATCATCCTCTTAATTTTAAATGTTGGCGCTGATTTTAAAGTGTTGCATTTGATTCGCGCGTAGCTACTGGAGAGGCTGCAGACACAGCAGCCCCCAGCTCGCTGAGGTGTTGTTCAGGGTGAGGTGGCTCCCTGGCTTTTCCGGTTTTCACAACAAGCTAGAGATTTTCAAAGCTACACTTTTGAGTAAAAAGCCTTATTAAAAGGAAAACATGATTAATATTTTTTTGTCTATTCCTTTTCTTTTGAGTGGGACAAGCCCTTTGAATTGAGCCTCTATGCAAACTAGCTTATTCGGGGAGCAGGTTTGAACGTGGCTGTGCCACAGGGGCCTCAGGGCCGCCTGCTGAACCTGAGGTCAGCCCCTCCCCGGCCGGCAGGGTGCAGGGGGCGGCTCTGGGGAGGGCCTAGTGGCAGCAGAAACTCAATAAAGAGAACAGGCATAGGCTTGGGGTAGTGTGCCCAGAAAGCCACCAGTTCTCAGTATGCCAACTTGCCAGTCTTCCTCACCTGCAAGTTTTCACATCACCTCTGAGGTCATAACTCTTAAGTACAACACTTCTTTTGGAAAATGCAGGGTAAGTCATTTACCAGCCAGTTGGTGACCATTGCTGCACACAGGTAATCTGAAGGACATTCTCTGTGTTTCTCCTTAGAGGAGACGCGGACCTGCAGAGATACACTGCTCAGTCCTGCACTGAGGACGCGTTGCCTTACAGAGCTCGGGAGGTCATTAAATACAGCTTGGGTTTCACTGTTACACGTGGTTGGCAGCATTTATCAGCATCGATGCCTGTATCTCTCCTCCGCTGTTGATGCACGCACAACTTCAGCCTATTCGTGAAGAAGCCTGTGATTGCAAACTCCCCAGTCAGCCTTGTATCTGAAATATTTTACCAAAGATATGAATAGTCTGTAAAACTCACAGAGCAGTTTCCAAAAGGCAGAACGGTGGTATTTGAGGCGCTTTCTGCCCCGGCATAGAAGCCCTCCATAGACCAGAACTTGAATCACCAATGTCTGTTGATACATTTTCTCTTCGGTTTAAAAGTTAAGTCTTCTATTAAATACATCCTTGGAAAAATTAGATATGGTTGAGATGTAAAATAGTGTCATGGGATGGGGTGGTTGTCAGAACATTCCCTGGAAGAGACACGAGTCCAGAAGATGCTGACAGAGCCCTGGGTGGGAGTCGGGCTTCAGGTCCTGGCTCACGCGGCTGTCCATTAACTCCCCAGCGATGGGTCTGTTTGTTCATGTGATTGGACCAAAAAGTGATTTTATAAATTAGGCTCCCAATTAAGGGTGGTCTTTGCCTTTGTGAGATAGAAATGGTGCTCATAAGAATGGAACCTTTAAAAAAAAAAAAAAGATTTATTTATGTATTTATTTGAGAGGGGGAGGGAGAGAGAGAGAGCGTGAGCGAGCACACAGAGGGAGAAGCAGACTCCCCACTGAGCAGGGAGCCAGATGCGAGGATGGATCCCAGAACCTTGGGGTCATGACCTGAGCCAAAGGCAGATGCCCAGCCAACTGAGCCACCCTGGTGCCACAAGAACAGAACTTCGCGGTGTGGGAGGCCGGAGTGTCTGCGGAGCCGCGTCGCTTCCCTGAGTTAGGTGGAATTGCCCTTGGCAGGTGGTGAGACCGCGGTGCACCAGAGTCACCTCCTGCCCCGTTACGGAGCAGCAGATACGGTGCTGGTGCCCAGACACTTGGTGCCACAACTTAAGCTTTTAAAAATCAAGGAAAAGTGATTAAATTGGCACTGAAGAACCCTCATTGCCATCTGTCAGGAAAATAGACCTTTTCTCAAATCATTTCAAAGTTTACTTTTTTCTTAATGCTTTTGGATATGAGGCTGTTGAGGCCAGTCTCTGGAAGAATGCCAGCCTCTGCTTCTGTTTCTGAGCTTTGTGTGTTATTTGTGTAAACACTTAGCAATTAGATTTCACCAGCCTAGAAAAACCACCCCGTTTTTTCACACAAACTGGTATTTGATAGGTGACTTCCCCCAATAGTTTCTAGAACAGGCTCTCTGTATTTAATGTATTTTTTTTGAGAAGGTAGGGGCTAAGACATTAAAAATATCCTCAGGTTCCCAATACAATACACAGGGTTATGCTCAATTAAGCCTTCACTTAAACATAGGGATTTTTCTGTTAGTCATGACTTACTGTATTTTTTTGGTGGTTAATATGTGCACATTGGAGTGAAAGAATCAAAAAAAGAAAAAAAAACAAGAAAGTAGTGTGACTTGAGCCTAGCACGACGATAGGACTGTCCATATAGAAAATGGGGAGTCATCGTGGCGGCTGGTTTGAGGGGTGAGTTTCAGAGAACCCAGACCTTAAAGTGCCGTAACCATGGCTACAGGAAGAAGCTTTCGATGTGATATATTGTGCCACGTTCATATCATTGATCTGGCAAAATGAGCATGTTCAGTCGGGTATAGCTGATGCCCCGAGCTAACCCGGGCTCGCTCGGATTGGGGTGGCAGTTTCTGGCAGCCCAGAGCAGGATCCAGTCACCTCATTAGGGGTCAGCCTGCTGGTTTAGTCTGCAGCACCTTATGTGACGGATTCCTAAAACTGCGTTTAAGCCGAACTGGGGTAACTGGAATTGTGTTTAATTAAGCGCACGGGCGAATATGTTATGACGCTGCAGTGCTGGTCCTGGGTGCTCTCAGGCTGGGGTGGGGGTGGGGGTGGAGGCCACCCAGCACAGGAGGCCCGGGCCCCCGTCAGAGCCTCCGCAGAGGCACAGCCCGGGCCAGCGTGGGGAGGCAGGTGGGCCCCCGAGTGAGGGAGCACCCACGGGACCCGGACAGGCTGCCGGCCACCAGCAGGGTGACCATGGTGAAGGACGGTATCCTGGATGTCCAGGGCGCTTTGATTTTATTAATCACTTTGCAGAGGAGCGGGGAGGCCTCCACGGTGGTTAAGCCTGCAGGTTCCAAACACACGTGGGTTCTCCTAACCTCGGGACCGGGCCCCGTCCCTGGACGTTTTTGTACCTTCCTGTGGGGTATCTGTGCTTCCTGCCGCTGGGCTCTGGGACGACCAGACGAGATCGTGCACGTACAGGCTTGTGGCACAGGCTCTCTGCGTGCTGAGCCTTCAGGAAACGTTCCTCGTGACTGCGTTCTAAGTC
The DNA here is from genome assembly GCF_048164855.1 of Canis lupus baileyi. Lineage (NCBI taxonomy): Eukaryota > Metazoa > Chordata > Mammalia > Carnivora > Canidae > Canis > Canis lupus. The sequence goes on along the minus strand of NC_132846.1, from coordinate 69,281,995 downwards.
TGAGGCGTTCTCAGGAGGCAGGACGTGTTCGTGGGACCGGGGATAGCAAAAACGAACCCTGCTCTGCAAGCACACGGCTCGCCTCTGCCCGTTGATTTGAGGAACCCGAGACCCGGACTCCGCAAGAGTTGTGTAGCCGGTGTGGTGCCAGCTTCTGTGGGGAACCCGGGATTCCCAGGAAACGCTTGCTGCCCTCGAGGTGGCGGGGCGGCCGCTTGAGCAGAGAACTGGGTGGACCACGCCAGGTTTCATCAGAGGGGTGGAGGGTGCTGGTGAAGCACCTCCGACGGCGCCGTCAGGGCCTGTTTGTGCGCCGTGGGGTGAGGACGGGGGGAGCCGGGGGGCCCATCCTTCTGGGGAGGGATCCTGCAGGGGCTGAATCTGAACGCTGTGCCAGGAGAACGCCAGGGGTGTTACCAACTTGCGATGAATAAGCTCCTTTAGTAGGAAAAATGTAGCGATCGCCAGCTCCTTGAAACACAAGTGCCACCGTTGGTGTCTCCCTTAGAAACAAGAAGGCACAGGAGTCTGTTCATGGGCTCCGAGCATGATTTGTGGAGTTGGGAGCGCTCAGATTGTCACGCTCATGGCAGCTCCGACAGGCATACCGGGGGGTGTGTGTGTGTGTGTGTGTGTGTGTGTGTGTGTGTGTCCATACGTTTACATGTGGAAGCCTGCACACACACACGAACATGCGCATACGTGCACACAGCAGCGTGCGTACGTCCACGTGTGTGTGGTGCTGTCAAACGTGCAGCTGCAGTTCCAGGCAACGGAGAGCGCCCCGGGCACGGCCTACGCCCCGCTGCTCACCAGCCCGGGGCACCTGAGTGCGGGTGTGCAGGTGGCGCCCCGAGGCCGTGCTGGCTCAGCCTCGCGCCCCTGGTGTCTCGTGTGGGAACTGGCACCGCATCCACACCCTGCCCGGCGCCCCCACTGAGGGGACGCCACCTCCCTCCCAGAACTAGGTTGGCATGGAGCCTCACCCCTGGTCCTCTTGTACCCTGACCCTTCCAGAGGGTTCCAGGAGAAGAGGACATGTCGTGGCTTGAACCTCAGAGCATCCTTCCCTGTCTCAGCAGCACATGGTTCTGGAGAAGCTCCGTGTAGGATGACCAGGGCCGCTGACGTCAGAGTGCCCGCCGGGTGGGGGCTCCCCGCACGCCCCTGGGGAGGTCTGTCCCGTGTCCTGTCTCCACCCTTCCCACAGAGTGTGTGCTGGGCCCCCCGCAGGAGCCCCCGTCTTCACACACGTGACCTTTGCTTTCCCAGAAAGAAACCCATGAGCAAATGCACCTGTTGGGGTGTCAATGGCGATGGGGCTCCGTCATTCTTCAAGAGTATTTGCTTTGGACCCGGAGAAACCATTCGTCCAAACAACACGGACAGGCTCTGAAACCAGGTAGATCGATCGATCTATCGATCTATGATAGACACAGAGAGAGAGAGAGAGAGAGAGAGAGAGAGAGGCAGAGACACAGGCAGAGGGAGAAGCAGGCTCCATGCAGGGAGCCCGATGCGGGACTCGATCCCGGGTCCCCAGGATCACACCCTGGGCCAAAGGCAGGCGCTAAACCGCTGAGCCACCCAGGGATCCCTGAAACCAGATAGATCTAACGTGGAATCCCGATCGCTCCTTTCTCCACTGTGGTCTCCCTCCCACGGCAGCTTTCTTGAGCTCCAAGGCCTCGGTTTTTTTATTTTCTGCAAAACGGAATGACCGCGTGGTCGCAGGGAGGAGGAGCTGCGGCACCATGTGTAGCTACGGCCCGGTGCCAGGGACACCGTGGGTGCTCAGGAAACGGCCCCCCATCGGCCCTGTGGTCACAGGACGCCAACCCCATCCGCAGGCCACTGTCATGCTCCCGGGCGTCCTCCCACCCGGCAGATACTGACTTCGCCTGTACGCGCCCGGGGGTAGGCGTGAAGAGCCGCCCTGGCCACCTCCGAAGGTCTTGGCTTTAGGCTCCCAGGAGATCTCCCGGCAGCTGTAAACAAACCCTCCCCCGAGCGTCGGTGGGTGTGACACGTGAGGGGACGGCGGGCAGTCGCGGGCCACCCCAAGCAGATCTCGTTTGGGGAATGATGCTCTAGCTGGCTCCAGGTGCTGTCGTCAGGCGGGTCCCGACAGGCATCTAGAGAAACGGGTACCGCTCTTGCATGCACGACTTGCGAGAAAAGTTTTGTGTTACTTTGGTCACCGGAAGTTGTCACAGTAGCCGGCTTCGGGCTTAGGTCGTCTAATGCATTAAGTGTCACACCACGAAGACTGCAGCGGAATGACGGTCTGGACGTTCGGGGGAACGCTCCTTGGGTGTTAAGAGGCCCAGCGTGGGTGTTTGGGAGAAGCTGTCGCCGGAGAATGCGGTGGGCCTGGCTGGGAGAGGCCGCCTCCGTCAGGGACCCGGGGCCATCCAGCCTGAGGTGGCCAGGGGACGGGGACGGGCCGAGGAAGGGCGTCCCCCGGGCCCTTGCTTTCTCCAACGGTGAGACACGGCCGTTCCCCCAGGCCGTCTTCTCAGCAGCTCGGGGCAGCAGGGGTTTCATCTAAGGCCCTGGAGGTGCAGGTGCTCCCCACAAGGACCCAGACAACCGCCTCCACCTCCCCCCGCTGGCAGGGCAGGTGCAAAAGCCCTCCTCGACATGGCGAAGTGCAGGCCCAGGCACCACGTTGAGCTGACACGTGTGTCACCCAGGGTCCTGGTGCCACAGGGACCCGCCCCAGTGCTGCTTCCTCCACGTGCTTTGAGTCGGCGACCGGTGGTGGCCTGATACCCCGTATGTGCTGGGCGCCGCACCAGGCCCCGGGTACACGGATGCGGGTGCTCCCGGGGGACCCCACGGCCCCGCGCAGGGGAGGCCAGCCTGGGGCCTCCTGACCTTCCTCTTTTCCTGTTCTGAACAGAAAGGAGCGTGGCCGGGGCTCTTCATTCCCTCTACAACACTGTAGACAACCTGCGGGCTGTTCTCCGTCTCTTACCCCCTTCGTCCCCCAAAAGGTGCATCTCTGTCACCAAACAATAGAGAATTTCATTCCGATTTCTTTTCACACCTTCACGTAAGTGCTTTGAAAGCCTCTGGGAACGGGGTCACCTTCATGTTTGTGGGTGCTGCGTGTTCAGGTTTCCTGGCATTGTGGGATGCTCTGAGTGGTGGAAATCCACGAGGGGACCCAGCATCCCAGCTGAGGAGGGACTCCCTAAACGACGCCGACATCCCTGTGTCCTTTGCAGAAACAGACACAAACGTGTCTCGAGGCTGGCCCGGGAGGGCATAGACGGTGGGGATCGGTCCCGTTTCCCCAAACAGGTCAGCAGACACCCGTCCCCAAATGAGGGCATTTAAGGAACAATGCCCGGGTGGCTCAGTCGGTGACGCATCTGTTGGCTCCGGTCATGATCCTGGGGTCCTGGGTTCGAGCCTCGTGTCGGGCTCCCCGCTCAGCTGGGGGTCTGCTTCTCCCTCTCCCTCTGCCCTCCCCTCTCACGCTCTCTGTCTCTGAAATAAATTTTTAAAAAATCTTAAAAAAAAAAAAAAGAAATGATGTGCTACTGCCATGTGGGGTTGACTTGACCGTGTGCCAGTAACAGGAGAAATCACAGGGCCTCACCTCCGTCACCCTGTCCTAAACGGACAGCTGACAAGGAGAGGGGGGGTCCAGGGTCAGCGGTGGCCGGAGTCAGACAGAGAAGCTGTCCCGTTTCCATTTCCTTCCTGGGGCTCGCCCTGTTGCTCACCGCCCGAGCTCCAGGCTCTCCGTCCCTGAGCACGGCGGAGTCTAGAAGTCCAGGTGAACGGGTATCCCTCCCCGAAACAACTATAAAACGACTCGTGTAGGCGTCAGCTCTTTCCGCAGGCTAACTCGAGGGGAGCCAGGATTTCCAGCAGCAATTAAATTGCATGATTGGATACAGGGAAAATTTTATAATTGCTCACAGATACCAATTTATTAGGATAGATGTTACTTATGACATGTGTCAAAAAGGTCAAAGTTTATACTTCCTTGGACATTCCCCTAATCCTTGAAACTCTAAAAGTTACACTTTTTGGTCATTAATTTTTTTTTTACAAGCAGAGATTTTGACAATTAACCCAGTTAATAAAGGTCAAATTTCAATTTTTTTTCCAATTTCTGGAGCACTTAACTTATTCCTTTTTGAAAATGGAAAGATAGAGGATGATAAATAGTTATTAAATGAACACAAGGATGTAGTTCTGCTGTCAGGGTGATGATTATAAAACAGCTGATACTGGAAGAATAGAATTGCTGTGTATCTGATGGAAGGAGAGTAGATTACAAGCCGAGGAAATAGAAAAATTAAGCCCAAATACTGTGTGCAGTTAGTAGGGTAATATGAGTACATGCGCTTGTTAAATCATCTCAGGAATCTAGCCATTCAGTGATGTAGACTTCAGGCTTCTTCAACTGTTGAATCTGCACATTTTAAAATAAGTAATTTCTGCAAACTTGCACAAAGTACAATGTGAGTTAAGAACCAACGTGTCACCCACTGGGCTGCATCCCTCCGAGGAACCCACAGATGGGCTGCCAGCAACAGAAGCAGCCAAGTGGCCCTGAGCAGAGGGCGGGCCTGGGGGCCCCCCTGGACAGCCCCCCAGCAGCGCTGTGGGACCCCCGGGCTGCCCTCCCCTGCACTGCCACCCTGGGCAGCACCCCAGAAGCACCGTGGGACCCTGGGTAGCCCTCCTAGCAGCACCATGGGACCCCTGGGCTGCCCTCCCCTGCACTGTCACCCCAGGCAACCCCCCAGAAGCACCGTGGGACCCCGGGTAGCCCCCTAGCAGCGCCGTGGGACCCCCGGGCCACCCTCCCCTGCACTGCCACCCTGGGCAGCCCCCCAACAGCGCCGTGGGATCCCCGGGCCGCCCTCCCCTGCACTGCCACCCCAGGCAGCCCCCCAGAAGCACCGTGGGACCCCGGGTAGCCCCCCAGCAGCGCCATGGGACACCTGGGCCACCCTCCCCTGCACCGCCACCCTAGGCAGCCCCTCAACGGCGCCGTGGGACCCCGGGCAGCCCCCAGCAGCGCCGTGGGACCCCCGGGCCACCCTTCCCTGCACTGCCACCCCAGGCAGCCCCCCAGAAGCACCGTGGGAACCCGGGCAGCCCCCCAGCAGTGCCATGGGACCCCCAGGCCACCCTCCCCTGCACCGCCACCCTGGGCAGCCCCTCAACAGCACCATGGGACCCTGGGCAGCCCCCCAGCAGCGCCGTAGGACCCCCACGCCACCCTCCCCTGCACTGCCACCCCAGACAGCTCCCCAGAAGCACCGTGGGACCCCAGGCAGCCCCACCCCCCGCACTGCCTCCCCCCAGACAGCCTCTCAGCAACACCGTGGGACCCCTGGGCCGCCCTCCCCTACACCACCACCCGGGGCAGCCCCCCAGAATGGACAACACACACAGAGAAAGCCCACAAAGCCCTCCTTGGCCACCCAAACAAGCCAAGCCAAAACTCCCTTTCCACTCTCATTGAAGCCCTCTCACGCTTAGGGTTCAACTCCCCACAAGCCTTCATGGGGGCTCCTACCTGGGGGATCCCCAAGCCCCACCCCCCAGCTCCCCCTGCCAGCAGTGTCCCCTGGGACCAGCCGCCAGCCAGGAGGTTGCCAAGGGAAATGGAGTCTAGAGCTGGCATCCGACACCCTTGGGGGCAGGTGCCTTCCAGGCCTAGCCAAGAACCTGACCCAAGGGCCGGGCTCTGTTGCTGCTGCTGTCGCCGCAGAAATCAAGGCTCCTCGGTGCCGAGGTGCTCAACGTTAAGGCATCAACATGTCAAGGCCACGTTCACCTTGCCTCTGTGTCCAACGGCACCAGTGATGGGCCAGGAGCCAGCACCCTGCTCTCCCGTCCCCTGCCGTCGGGCCCTCCCCGTCGCCCCCACCTGCTTCTCTGTGCTTGACTCTTGGGCCGCGGCCTGGGCTCCCCGCACGCTGCAGTGCCCCGCTGACCTCTCCTGGCAGTTGCTCCCCGAGGTCCGCCCGAGTCTCTGGCGCCTGCTGTTCTTTGCACACAGTAGGGGTCCACAGGACGCCAAAGGAACCCAAAGCAAGTCCAAGCTGGCTCGGAAAGCGGGCTTGAAACTGCGAATAACAACAAAAATCAGTCTTTTGAAAAAGACAGCATTTGGGCAATTGTTTGGAAGGGTGCCTTTGACTTCATGCCCTAATTCCCAAGGACTCCACCGCCTGTGCCGGCCTCCGTGTGCCTGGGCGGAAGCTCACAGGGTGATCAGGCTGCCAAGAGGTGCGGTTGGGAGGCCAAAAGTGAGACTCAGTTTACAAAACTCTGGTGAGGCGGCGAGTCCTCGGGAACTCATGCTGCGTGCAGTGGGTGCCACCTGCATGGGCGCCACGGAGAGGAAAAGCAGGGGAGCAGAGCAGCAGCTGCCGTTCCCCGAAATATCCCCACAGGCGGCAAACCTGGGTTAAATCTGAGCGCACCTGATGTCTGAGCCCTTTGTGGGGCTGGGTGTTAAAATAAGCCGTTGTGTCCTAGCCAGGAAGCTGTAGGGAAGATGACGTTGGCCTTGCATTTTTCTTCCTTTCGACCCCCCCCCCACCCGCCCCTGCCGCCCGCCCGCCCCAGCCACGTGTGGGACCTGCCCCTGCCCTCCTGCCGTCTGTCCCTCCTCCCTGCCTCCTTGGCAACCTCCTCAGCCCTCCAGATCCACCCTGTCCGTCCCTTCTCTTTGCTCCCCCCACCCCATCTCTGCTCCTGTTTCCACAATAGATTACCTCATGGATTTTAGTTGTACCTACAATTTGCTCAGTACTTACCGGGGGGCCAGACCCCACACTCTGGATGGGATCAGGCCTAGTCTGGGCGCATCAGAGGGGCAAGTGCCCATGTGGGGGCTGCCAGACCCCAGCAGACAGCCGGGGACAGCTTTCCCAGTGGACAGGGAGGTGGGTGGTGCCGGGCTGTCCGGGGCTGGGGCACTGATCCAGGGGCAGGGGGAAGTGGGGAAGGGCCCTCCAGAGGGAACCCAAAGTCCGTCACAGAGCTCTCCATGCCAGGCAAGCAAGGCTTTTCTCCGGAGAGGGATTCTCAGAACTTCCGTGAGATCCCTGAGGGGCCCTACCGTGCACTGGGTGGACAGGTGTCTGCAGCAGTGGGTGGGAGGGAGGGAGGGCAGACCTGAGGATCGCCTCAGACTCCTCTTGCATCACTGCCTGTTTGATCGAGGCAGGGTCTTTAACTGAACTTGGGTTTCTCGGTCTGAGGAAGGGGAGAGAGGTCAAGGAGGATGGGAAAGCACCAGCACGAATGCCTACATGTATGTGCAGGGGGGACAAGGGACTCCGGCATTGTGTCTCACCAGGAGGCACAGTGATGACTTCATGAGGCTGGGTGTTTAGCTCAGTTTTGGCAAATCTACCCAAATCTCAACTGGGGAGCCACTGGTGTGAACCACTTCGCAATCTTTTCAAGGTCACAGTGAATCTGACCCACCTTCCTTTTCCAGCAAAGCCTTCACCTTCCCCTTGTAGCTCCTGCCTGCCCTGGGGTCCACAGTGGAGGACGTAGAGGAGGAGGCTGGACTGTCCTTCAAAGCCCAGGAGCAATTTGAGATGGATAGATCGGACTACGTGTGTTTCTCTTCAATGACCCGGAAGAAAACTCTACCATAATAAACAAAGTCAAGGGGCATGTGGGTGGCTCAGCTGGTTGAGCATCTGACTCTTGGTTTTCGCTTAAGTCGTGATCTCAGGGTCATGAGATTGAGCCCCATGCTGGGGTCTGCCCTGGACGTGGAGTCTGCTTGAGATTCTCTCTCTCTCCCCACCCCCCCCGAAATAAATAAATAAATAAATCTTTAAAAAAATATATAAAATCAAAAGACTTTTTCTCCCAACAAACTGGGAGAAAACATTTACAACATTTGCTGTGGGCAAAGGACTAGTATCTCTATTAATAAAGAACTCTTAAAAGATTGAGAGACAGAGGACCAAGAACTTGAAAGAAACTGGGAAAAAGATGAATTCACAGTTTATACACATAAAGTCGTCAAACCTAGAAGAAGCATCCCAACCCACTTATCATTTGGAAATGCAATCAAAGCAACACCGAAGCACTGTTTCTGTCCTATCAGACTGACAGAAAGTAAAGGCAAGGCTGGGAGGACACAAACAGGCCCCACACGCACCCTGCATTGGGTGCAAATGTAAAAGAGAGCTCTCAAAAGAGAGCGTTTGAAGGGAAACTTGGTGACACCAAACAGAACCACACGCACACACGCACTCTTAGCTTTCGACAGAGCAATCCCACTTCTGGGACCCTGTCCTGAAGATACACCTGCGAAAATACAGAAACAGACACACAAGGTGACTCGTTATGACACTGTAGTTGCAAAATATTGGAAACCACCCAGCAGCTCACAAATAGTAGAGGGCCTGAGCGGACGCTGTACCCGCACACCAAGGAAGCAGGGCAAGAGCCCTGTGAGTGATTTCCAGGACGCACTGTTTAGTGCAAAGAAGCAGAGTGCAAGAGTTTCCATAGCACACTATCCTTCTCGTAAGAAAGAGGGAGATCAAAAAAAAAAAAAAAAAAAAAAAAAAGAAAGAGGGAGATCTAAGGATGCGCACAGATCCGCTCATCTGTGCGTCAACAACACGGGAAGGATAAAATAGACACAGCAGAGGAAGGACGTGGGGACTGGCACCCGGTGGCAGGAGGGCTGGGGGGCTCTGATGTGTCCTTTGGTCTGACGCTGACTCGGGACCTGTGCAGTGTTTCCTTCATGCAGCCCCTCAAATCAACCAAACACACAGGCTGGGGGGAGCCCCAAATGGAGTAAAGATCCCAACAATGAGCCACGCTGCGTGAATCACCCCTGAGCGGGTGGGGAGGCACCTTTGGAGAGCCGTGTCCTGGTGAGGATGCAGGGCTGCAGGTGAAGGAGCCACACGTACACCTGTCACTCGGTCAGCGGGGGCGTTTCTCACTGCGAGGCAGGTGGGCAACTCTGAAACCACCCTCCAGAGCCACGAGCACTGGATGATGAGTCACCAGGTTGTAGCTCATAAGAGCTGGGTTCCTCTCTGTTGGAGAAAAAAGTCACAGCTGAGGGACAAGACTAAAGTGGACCGCGTGGTGTGGGACGCTCAGGTGTCAGAATGAGCTCACGGTTTGCACAGCACGCGAAGACACGGGTGGCCGCGGGACTGCACACTGTGTGCCTGGGGCTTCGCATATGTGAGCGCCCGTGTGCCCAGCTCTGTCCGCTGAGTGGCCTGGAAGCCGCAGGAGCATCGAGCACCCTTAGTGCCCAATCTTGGTTTCTAAGGAGCACCCCCAACAAAAGCTCGTTGAGGGGTGGCCTCAGCACCAGGGCAGGGAAGATACCAGATAAGCTTGGGGTATCCTTTGGTCTCAGAGACATGGTGGGGCTTGTTGAGAGAACCTGGCAGCCAGAATGCAGAGGCTCCGGATGGCCCAATCGGAACAATTGGTGCGAGGAAATAAATAATAATAGTATTGGGATATAGCACACGGAATTCCATAAATACCTAGGAGTCCACACTGACATAAATAATCGATTTGATTTTTTAAAAAATGGGGAGAAGGGGCGGTTCTTCCTTATAGTCAAATTCCTGTGATTAATGTAAAAGGAGAGAATTAGAAGCAGAGCTACCATTTAGCAGACACCATAGCAATCACTGTTTTGGACAAGACCTGCCAACCGATGCTAAAATCAGCGGATGAAAGTTTGAGAAGTCTCAGAGTATCGCCCTCAAGACATTTGTCATCATCAAGGAAGGATGGAAGCTTTATGGTGGAGAAGCCTGACAGATGCCACCTTGGCCATCATCACAGTGACAGGACGTGGACACCATGAACCCCCGACATGAGGCGGGAACAAGACACAACATCACCTCTCTGGGGTTCTTGCCAAAAAACGTCCACTCTCGGTCCAATGGCAAGGAGACCTCAGACGAACCCAGACCTGGGGACAGTCTACAGAGTCACCGACCGACCGACCGTGCCAGGGGCGTGAAAGCCGAGGAATCACCCAGGAAGTGTCACAGCCTGGAGGAGACCGGGACACCCAGCTAAAGCAACGTGGGGTCCCCGTGGGCCCCGGGGCAGGAAGGGACATGAGTGGAAAACCTGTGTTTGCTGAGCTGAGGCCTTGAGAAGTAGCTAGATGAGGAATATATGGAAACCACACTATTTTTGTGGCTTTTCTCTAAGTCTAAAAGTAGTTCAAGGAACCAAGACAAAAGCCTGTGTCCTGGCGAGACTCCCGGCCACTCAGCATGGGTGTCAGGGTCCCCGTCCCGCCCGCGGGGACGTGGGCTCCGTGAGGGGGCCCGCAGGGACCTCGGGACAGCGCCAGGGCCAGGGGCCGCCAGCAAGTCAGCTGCCAGGATGCGCAGAGCGAGTTCAGAATTATTTTTTCATTTCTCTTTCAAAGTACGGAAAGAACTGTAGACAAATCTGTGGCAGCGCAGAAGGTCCAAGTGGTGCTTTTTTTGTTTTTCAAATGAAAATGCGGGGAGGTTGGTAGACCACACAAAGGAAAACTCAGCCAATAGCCAGGCACGCTGCGCTCCTCTCCGGGGAGGGGGGGTCACCTGGGCTGAGCGCCTACCTGCCGGGGACCCCAGCACTCCCGGCCGGCCACCTCACAGATGGCTTCCCCCAGTGCCCCCGCCCCGCCTCCGCCTCGGGCCTGGAAGGCCCTGGAAGGTCCACCTGGACGCCCTGGACCTAACAAATCCTTGCTTTCTGACTCTGCACACCTGCCACCCACCTGGTGACCCCCCCACCCCAGTTCCCTCACACCTGGTGGACCTGAGCCCTCCTGCCAGGAAGCCAAGTGGGCCCCCACTGTCACCAGGACCTGGGCATTGCGTGGGGGGTGGCTTATGGTCTCCCCCCGAGGCCGCCTGGGTCCCCTCCGGGAGCAGCAGGGACGGGAGGAAGAGGCACTAGATGATCGAGTGGCAGTCCACGTGTCGGGCACTTCCCACGTGCCGAGCTCGCCCCTCGGAGGCTCCGGTGGTGTCTTGCTGGACAGCCAAGGATGCTGAGGCCTAAGGAGGTTAGTGCATGCGTGTGCGTGCATGTGTGCGTGCACATACGTCAGTGTGTGTGCATGTGCACACGTGTATGTGAATGCGTTTGTGCAAATGCGTTACACGTGTGCCTGAGTGACTGGGACCCAGGTAGGCTGGCTGCAGAGCCCCACGGGACAGTGCCAACTGGCATGACCTGCTTTCTCCAGACAAGGAACCAGGCCCAGAGAGGCCGGTGCCCCACGAGGGGCCTGGGCACAGGGAGGCCGGGCGGGGCCTTCCTTCGGGGTGGCCTGCCCTGCATCCAAGTAGCCCCTGGTGGCCGAGGGGTAGCCCTTCTGACCGGTCGTGAACTGAAACGACCAAGGGGCATCTTGCCGTGACAGCAGAGATCCTCTTCCTGCAGGATGTCCCTCAGGTGTCACCTGCTCAAAATCGGTAGGTCCTTCCCGCTGCCTCTTCCCTTGGCCCTCTCGGCGGGCCGCTGGTGACTGGTGTTCACATCTGCGCCACCACACTGCGAACACCTCAGGGCCAGAGACTTGTCCGATTCGGCTTTGACGCAGCCACATTTCCAAACCCTGAGCCCTGCACAGCCCTGGGCCCTGCCCTGAGGGACGTTCGTGTCCTCATCCAGGGACACTGAAGATGTCACGGCTCCTACTGTCTCCTGAGTCCTCATGGCTGGAAGCTTCTTCTCATGCCTCCTTCAAATGGTGAGTCTCCCTCCACCCCCACCCCACGCCCTGGAAGGACGATGCTATATCTTTGCACCAAGAAGAAGGGAGATTTTGTTACCCCGTTTTCTGGAGGTGGAAACTGAGGCCTCGGAGGCCAAGTGCATTCCCTCCCACTTGACAGGAAGACCAAGACGGAGCTGCGACTTGAGCCCGGCACCTGCCTCCGAAGTTCTTCCTCCAGGATGAAGTTCTCACCTCTCTTTCTTCTTATTTAAAAACAAACTGAAATATTTGTCACCGCCCACATACTGCATCCAACTATATTAAAATACTCCGTTCCTTGGCTATATTCTATTATGTGGTATTACTTTTCCGTCAGCTATTTATCTTGTGAAAAGAAATCATAATCCTGAAGACGCTTCCTCTCCATTAGAGAAAAGAGGTTCAGCGTTTATTATCTAAGTGAGTCCACGGGACTGAAATTAATGGTGCGCCCACATAGCTCGGGGACCAGGGAAGGGACCTCAAACAACAGGATGAAGGAATGTCTCAGAAAACGAACAGGAGAGCACAAACTGGGTATAAATCGGGCATTTCTTGGCTTTCAATGAGCAGCTCAGCAGAGGGAGGCCAGTGTGAGGCTTGCTGGTTATGGAAACTTCACGACCACACCCCGCAGGACCTGCGGTCCCACCTGACGTCAGCATTGCCCAGACACAGGTGGGCTGCAGGAGGGGCCTGCCGTCTAGTGGACGAGTTAGCGGGGCTCCGAGAGGCGGGCTGGTTCTGGACGGCAGGCCTGGGGCTCGCACCTGGCTGGGCTGGGCCGATTCCCGTTCCGGCTGGGGAGCTCCTGGACCGCGTGGGTCCCGCATCAAGGGAGGCCAGGCACCGCAGTCCCAGGCCCTGGGGGGCTCCCATCTGGAGGGAAAATCCTACCACAAACCGGGAACAGGTAAGATGACTCCAGAGGATGACAAGTACCTAAAAGAAAAGAAAGCAGGTTGGGGCTGGCAGGTGGCTGGAGAGGGCAGGCCCCTTCGGGAGGCGATGTGTGAGTGGCACTGTGACCCACAGGAGCTTCAGCAAGTGCCCCGGGGTAGGAAGGAACCTGGGTGGGAGGGGGGTGGCTCAAGCACAGAGGGGCCATCCTGGCCTCATGGGGTGGGAGCCAGCGGCGTGGGGCACGAAGGTGATGAACTGGCTGCGAGGGAAAGCAAGGAATCCCGTTGCATCAGGTTTCGGCTGAGCCGCCGGCTGGGTGGCGTGGAAGCCATTTCCTGGGATGGGGGGAATGCAGAGGGAGGAAGAGGGGGTCAGGAGTCCAATTTGGGCCCAGTTACAGTCAAGATGCTTGCTGGGCAGCCAAGCCGAGTGGAGGCAGATGGAGTGGGGCGTCAGAGGTGGGGATGCCAATGGAGACGTGCGCTTGTGCGACAGGCCCTGGAGGTGGTGCGGTGGTTCCTGAGACTTCTGCAGGGTCCTGGTCCTGCAACATAAAGTCTGAAATGGTACCTGGGCCAGCCTGGAGGGACACGAGTCTGGCTGTCCTGCTCCTGCTCTGCTGTCCCAGGTGGAGGGGGAGAAGCATGCAGGTCCGGACAGGTGGCCCTGGCGGCGTTCCCACAGCCAGAGTTCCAGTGACTCTGGGCAAGGGGCAGGGGGTGGTTCTGGAGTTTCCTGGAGGTCCCCTGGCCCACACTCACTCAGAAAGTATCATCTGCAACTGTGTGCTGTCTGGTGAAGAGCCCTGGGGCCCAGAAGGTGGCACCTGGTGTGTCCTGGATCCTAACTGCGCTCGGGCCAAGCTCATGACCAGGCCTTGTCAGGACAGCAGCAGCGCACAGAGGTGCGGACGCTCTTCAAGGGACACAAGAAGGATGGAGCAGAGGCTGCAGGACTCTGACTCATTAGCTGCAGCCTCCTGCATCAGGAGGGTGGGCCCTCCTTCCTGGTGTCCCCCGGATTCATCCGTGGGGAGCTTACTGGGGGGTGGAGAGTGTGGGCACAGACTGGGGAGGCAGGAGAGACGGGGGCAGTGACAAATAAGGCAGGCCATCATTTGGGGCTCGGGGAGCAGAGGCAAACGTCTAGGGAAAGGTGGACAGGCGAGAAATGGTGGGTCTGTGGGAAGCAGAGCCGGGACACCGGGGAGGAGCTCCAGGTGAGCGGGCCAGGCTGCACGGTCAGGTGTGCAGGGGCTGTGGGTCTGTGATGACATGGGAGGGAGACCAAGGTCCTGGGTGGCAGCGGGGACTCCTGGGGACAGGGCACTGCATTCCAAGCCAACTGCCTTCTATGTTGGCCAAGGACACCCATCCTCTGGCTTGGCCTGCGTGGGTGACGTCCACGGCGGGGGGTCCCCGGCATGTGCCCCCCAGCCCCCTTACCAGCAGGCCCAACTCTGCAAACAGAGCTGGCAACCGCAGCCGTAGTGAAAATGCTCGGTGATTTCTGGTCATGACCAACCAGAGGCAGAGAACAACTCTCTGAAAGGTCACTTACCCAAGAGAAGAAAATTATTCCTTCCCCTGGAGTCTGTCAGCTTTTGCTCTAATTAATATCAAACGTGCTCATGCTTGGCAGTGGCTTCAAGTGTTCAAGGGGACTTCTGTGACATTTTTAAGAAAAAAATGTAAATCTGGCCGGACTAAGTGAGGGGTTCATCAGGGCGTCCTCAGCCGCACGGGGCCCTCCGTGGCACATGGGCGCTGGCCCCAACCAGGGCTTCCCCGGCTCAGCTGCTGGCAGTGGGGAGCGACGCGTGTGACCTAGCAGGGATGCCTGGGGTCACGTCACGGCTGCCTGGCAGGGGACTCGGACTCTCCGCGCTTGTAGTTGAACAGCACCGCTTTCATAGGCTGCTTATGGAACACACCAGATGCACACGGGGACTCCTTAGCACTGAGCTGGGAGCCCACTGGTGGCAGCCAGGGCCATTTGTCACCTGGGCGTGTCCCTCTCTGTGCTGGGCACCTGGCGTGAGCTGGACAGGAGGCCCTGCCTCACAGCTGAGTCAAGTGGTTCTGCTCTTCAGATCTCAGCAGCTGTTGGTCTTCTCCCCCCACCCAGGGTCCCCAAGACATGTGTCCCACCGTGTCGTGGCTGTTTATGTGTCTGCCGCCCCCATCAGACCCGAGTGGGGACCACGTCCGGTTCCCCTGATCCACCTGCATCCAGCTCACGGCCTACGCTGGGGCCCTGGGCCCTTCCTGGGGGAAAGAGGAGCCAGATTGGACAGGGTGTCCGAGCAGTAGGAAGGAGCCTCTGGGGCCCGGAGGTCTGGGTGGGCAACAGCCCCCCAGAGAAACAGGGACCTTAGCTTCTCTCCACGTAGCTGCGAATTGTCCAGTCCAATGCTGGTATTGCTTCTGTTTTTCCAATGAGAAAATTGAAGCCAAGTTACAGGATTTTGCCCTAAATCACAAAGCTGACTTATTCCTCAAGGAATCAAGAGACAAGCACCTGCTAGTTGCCCGGACGCCCCCTCAGCCCACACCGAGGCCGTTGATACCCTCAACAAGGATGATCTCACCCAGCTCGGGCCCATCTGGTCTCCCACGCCCCTGCAGGGCTGCCCACTCCCTTCCTCCTTCCGGGGTGGGGGCGCGTCTACACTGCTCAGCCACATCGAGAGGCTTTGGGCCTGAATATGCAAGAAGAAAAGCCGGCAGGCAAGCTTGCATATTAAATTTGAGTAGCTATTGCCAAATCCGTCTCCAAAGTGACTTTACCCATTTGCAACCTCACCAGCAGTGGATGAGCGAACGATTTCCCTCCATGCTCTCCAAAATTCGATGTTGACACATTTAAATTTTTGCCAATTGACGGGGAAAAAAATATGTCGAATTAATTTACATTTCCCTTTTTTAACTAATAAGTTGAGCATCTGTTAATACGTGTCTTAACCCTTCCTGATTTCTGTTCTGCATCTTGTCCATTCAGATCCTTTCCATATTTTCTTATTAAAGGAATTCTTTATATATATATATACATATATATGTATATATATATATATATTTGCTTTTTATTAGGAATTCTTTATATATTTTGGATACTAATCCTTGGTGTGTTATATATGGTGTGAATATTTTTGCCGTATGTGCTACTTCTCTTTTAACTTTACATTTTCCTTCTTCATAAAAATGTTTAAAATCTATAGTAAAATTTATGAAGTTTGCTGTTCTTTAAATCTTGCTTACGATTTCTCAAGGTTATAAATATATCTTTGTAAGCTCTCTTCTATTACTCCTGTAGGGTTCTTAAAAAAAAGAAAACCAACATTAGTGACTTTATTCTATTAATTTTTGTTAATGGCATAAAGATAGAATTTTATTTTATTTTTTCCAGGTAGTAAATGGTTCCAATATTTATTGAACAATCCACCTTTTCCCCAGTGATTTGAAATGCCACCTTTGTTCACATACTAAATTCCAGTATATACATGGTCTATTTTTTTAATCTTCTATTTTTGTTCCAAGGATCTATTTATCTATTCATGTGCTAATATCACATTATATTTATTAAAATTACTTTATAATATGCTTTGACATCTTGTCGGGCAAAATTCCCCTCTTTGTTTTTTCTTTTTTCAAGCTGTCTTGGCTATTCTTGAACATTTACTCTTCCATTTGAATATTAGAATCAGCTTGTCAAATCTTATTAAAATCTTGATCAGGTTTTGATTAGAATTGTGTTAAATTTATAGATTTATTGGGGGATTAAAATGGAGAAAAAATATTAATTCTTAGTAATATGATAAGGTCCAGAAAAAGAGTGCAGTCATGAATAGGCTCTCCATGGAAGGTAGGCAGCCTGTACTCACTGGGGCACTGAGCCACCCTAGCTCTGGCCCTGGGGTGCAGGAAGGAGCCTAGTGTGTGGCCCGAGTCACGCAGAGCCACCGAGGCTTCCTCCTGTGGGGCCTCCTTGGGATATGAAAGCCTGCCCTGGAATGACAGATTCCAACACCACTCATTTACCCTCAACAAATGCTGAGTGCCTGCCAGAGGTGTCCAGGTGCCAGATGCAAAGGTGATCCAGACAGTGGCCGCGACACAAACTCTTGTTGGTGGAGCAAGTTGTGGGATCCCTGGGGAACAAGTCATGACTGCTTCCTGGACGGGACAGCCCAAAGGTGGGCATTATAGGATGGGTAAGTTTCCTAGACAGTCGGGGAATGGGGCCATGCAGGGAGAGAATGCTTCATGCACGACATAGCTGTGTGGCTGGGAAGTTGGGGAAGTAGGATGGCCTGCATCAGGGAAAGGGCAGCTGGAAGGGAGGCCCCCTTGGGTCATGCCAAGGTCAATGCAGGTGTCCTGTGTGCCATGTAGGGGGTGCGTGGGGAAGTGAGGTGGAATGCCAGGAGCTGGATACAGAAGGCCTGGTGTGTGTCCCTGTGACTCCGGACAGAGAGGAGGCCAGCAGGTCTGTCCGGGAAGTTGCTGAGTCTATGTGCTTCCACGGCCAATGGAATTTATTTCCATGTAGACATCAATGTTTAGAGAAGGGTAAAAAATAGAATGTGCAGTCCTGACCTTGTAGGTATGTCATTAAGAACAGTTACTACACACACACACACACACACACACACACACACACTCTACACTAACTGTAGTAACAAACAGTTACTACAGCAGTTGTTTAGAACCCAGATTAGAGGATTTTTTTTTTCCCCAGGGAGGGTTCTTTATCACTGATATTGTATGGAATTACAGGCACATAGTGATACGAAACATTAAACTGACTTTTATTTTTTTTATTTTATTTATTTATTTGAGAGAGAGCGAGAACAGAGGTAGACGGAGAGGGAAAAGTAGACTTCCCTGCTGAGCATGGAGCCAGATGCGGGCTCGATCCCAGGACCCTGAGATCATGAGCCAAGCAGAAGGCAGAAGCTTAACCGACTGAGCCTCCCAGGTGCCCCTAGGCTGACTTTTAGTCTGTTTTATTATGTTTTGAATTCCCTACAAACAACACACCTGAGTGGACCCCTCCGACTGTTCCCACCTTGGGAATGCTGCCCCCTGGTCCCATGTAGCCCCCTCGCACCTGCCTGCTTTTCTAACTCCCTTTCACGGCAAACCCTTGTGCCCTCCCTAACCACATTATTTATAAAATGTCTGCTTAGCTAAATGGTGAGACCAACAAAAGAGTATTTGTGAAAATACATAAGGTGAAAAGAGTAACAACACAGGAACCCTCGTTACCCACGACTTAGCTTAAGAAACAGGACGATGCATCAACTTTGAGGCCCTCTGTGGACCCTCCCTGGTCCCATTGCTGCCTGCAATCACACAGTGCTGCTTGTACAGAGCCAGTTTTCTGGTGCTCATGGGCCAGAACCCTCTAAGGTATACACCCTTGGGTGGAACTTCTGGGTCATGTATATTCATTTCTTCAATGTTATTATGTAATGTACAAAAAAATGCCTTTGATAGACTCCCGCCTGTATGAAGTTTCCATTTTCAGATCAAAAGGGCATACCAAGTTTCAGGTAGGATTAGCTTGGTGAAATCCCTAGATGCTGGGGAAAACTTTTTTTAAAGCCTTCAGAATTCCAGACGAGAGGAATAAAGTTAACTTTCTAAGGGAATCTAAACTAAAATCAGACTTCTCATTTGACACCCTGGAAGTCAGAAGACAGAAGAATAACGCAATCATCACAATAACCCTGTATTACAGGCCAGTACTGTTATTAGTTCGCCTTTACAGATAAGGAAATCGAAAGATTGAGCAAGGTCAGGAATCTGGTAAGTAACTTATGATTCAGACTTACATCCTCTGGCTCCAGAATGCACACTTCTGGCTACAATACTCTCCTGAGTAAATGGAATGTAAGAAAAGTACTTAAGCATGTAAAGTCCTTTTACCCAAAGTGAACAGTGAACAGAAATTCTAAAGCCCCTGAGATTCAGATTAGGACCCAGGGAAGGTGCCTGTTACCATCACAGTTATTCAATGCAGTTCTAACTAAGGCAATTGGAAAGAAAAATGAACAAAGGCAATCTAAATATGTGAAAAGAAGTGATAACATTGTCTTTATTTGTAGGTTAAATAATAATGTGTATAAAAAATCAAGCAATTCAACAAAAAAGCTAAGGTGGCTGGTTACTAGATAAATAAGCAACAAAAAATAAATTTTCTTTGTATTAGTAATAGACAGAAATGGAAACAGAAAAACCACATTCATAATGGGAGCAAAGCTATTTTTCCAAAATATGTGAAAAAATATCTGAAATATTCCATGTATGATAGCATCCAAAAAGAATAAAATATGTAGGAAAAAACTTTTTTTTAAGCACCCACTTATACTCTGAAAACTACAAAGCATTGTTGAAAAAAAAAGTAAAGGTCTAAACAAATGGGAAAACACCCCATATTTCTTGACCATAAGACTTATTGTTGTTAAGATGGCAATACTCCCCAAATTATCTATAGATTCAGTGCAATCCCTGTTAGAATCCCAGATGACTTCTTTGTAGAAATTGCCAAGATGATTCTAAAATTCATATGGAATTGCAAGGAACCAGAATGGTTAAAATAATTTTGAAAAAGAGAAACAGGGCAGCCCCAGTGGCGCAGCGGTTTAGTGCCGCCTGCAGCCCAGGGCCTGATCCAGGAGACCCTGGATCGAGTCCCACATCAGGCTCTCTGCATGGAGCCTGCTTCTCCCTCTGCCTGTGTCTCTGCCTCTCTCTCTCTCTGCATCTCTATGAATAAATAAATAAAATCTTAAAAAAAAAAAAGAAAAAGAGAAACAAAGCTGGAGGACTCACATTCCTGCTTTCTAAACTTACTGCAGAGCAACAGTAATGAAGACTGTGTGGTATGGGCATGAGGATAAACATGTAGGTAAGTGGAACAGAACTGCGGAAATAAACCCATGTGCCTATGGTGGACTGATTTTTCACAAAGGTGCCAAGACCATTCAATGGAGGAATAAATGGTCTTTTTAACAAATGATGCTGAGACAACTGGATGGTCACACGCAAAAGAATGAAGTTGGAAAAAAAAAAAAAAAGAATGAAGTTGGACCCTTACCTCACACCATATACAAAAACTAACTCAAAACAGCTCTGTGAACTAAATCAAACCAAACCAGAGCCATAAAACTCTTAGAAGAAAACACAAGAGTAAAACTTCATGACTTCAGTTTTTGGCAATGGATTCTTAGGTATGGCACCAAAAGCATGAGCAATAAAAAAAAGACGAAATCATTTGGTCTTCATCAAAATTAAAATTTTTTGTACCTCACAGGACATCAATCAAGTGAAAAGGCAACCCACCACAGAATGGGAGAAAGTATTTGCAAAGTATATATCTGATAAAGGAATTGTCTCTACAATATATAAAGAACTCATAAAACTCAAAAAATAAAAAGGCAAATAATCCAATTTAGAAACAGGAAAAACACTTGAGTAATTTCCCAGAACAAGATACAAATATGACCAATAAGCAGCTGAAAAGAGGCTCAATATCATTAGTCATTAGGGACATGTAATTCAAAACCATGGTGAGATACTGCTTTACACCCACTAATAATCAGTCAGATAATAACAAGTGATGATGAGGATATAGAAAAATCGGGACTATCGTATACAGCTTTTGGGAATATAAAATGATGCAGCTGCACTTAAAAAGTCTGGCAGAGGGATGCCTGGGTGGCTCAGTGGTTGAGTGCCTGCCTTCAGCCCAGGTCGTGATCCTGGAGTCTTGGGATCGAGTCCCACATCAGGCTCCCTGCATTGACCCTGCTTCTCCCTCTGCCTATGTCTCTGCCTCTGTGTGTGTGTGTCTCTCATGAATAAATAAAATAAAATAAAATAAAATAAAATAAAATAATAAAAAAGTCTGGCAGGGATGCCTGGCTGGCTCAATCATTGGATTGTGCGACTCGTGATCTCAGGGTTGTGAGCTTGAGCCCCACATTGGATATGAAGATGACTTCAAAATAAAATCTTTTTAAAAACAGATTTTATTTATTTGTTTGGGAGTGAGAGAGCATGAACAGAGGGAGGGGCAGTGGGAGAGGGAGAAGGAGAAGCAGACTCCTTGCTGAGTGAGGAGCCCAAAGTGGGGCTCGATCCCAGGACCCCTAGATCGTGACCTGAGCTGAAGTCGGATCCTTAGCCAACTGAGCCACCCAGGCACTCCTAAAAATAAAATCTTAAAAAAAAAAAGGTCTGGCAGTTCCTCAAATGATTCACTGTAAAGTTACCATACAACCCAGCAATTCCGCTCCTGTATTTGTGCCAAGAAGGATGAAAGCATTTGTCTACACAAAAACCTTCATACAGCTGTTTATTCACATGGACTTTTTATTACGTCATTATTTCTAAGAGCCCAAAGGTGGAAACACCCCAAATGTCCAGTAACTACCGACGGGGCGAACCAAATGTGGTCTAGCCGTAGAGGGGAGTGTTATTCCGTGGAAAGGGAGGAAGCGCTGACACCTGTTACCCCACGGGAGGATCTGGAGAACAGGGTGCTCAGTGAAAGCAGCCGGCCACAGAAGACCACACGTCCCATGATTCCACTTACGTGAAATGCCCAGAATGGGGACATGGATAGAGAGACAGAAGGTAGGTTAGTGGTTGGCAGGGGCTGGGGAGGATGGCGGGATGAAGGGTAAGTGGCAAGAGGGTGAGCAGAATGGGATTTCCCTCTGGAGGGATGACGATGCTCTCAAATGGATTGCGGTGATGGTTGCACACGTTGATGTGGGACTAAAACCCGTGAATTCTATGCTCTAGATGGGTCAGTTGTATGGCACGTGACTTATATCTCAATAAAGCTGTTTGTGTGTATGTGTGTGTGGTTTTGGGTTTTTTGTTTGTTCGTTTAGTTTTGTTTTAAAGAATGAGTTGTTGTGACAATTACACTGACCCAGAGAGATTTTGGTGATAAACACTTAAGTGAAGAAACAAAGTCGCAAACTGTTTTGGATCGAACTGTACCCTTCTCCAGATTTATACATTTAAGTCTTAACACCCAGTACCTCAGAACGACACTTTACTTGGACATAAGGTTGCTGCAGGGGTAGTGAGAGAGGATGTCACACGCAGTAGTGGGGGCCCCTAATCCGATAGGACTGGAGTGCTTGTAAAAGGGGGAGTTTGGACACAGATGTGCACATGGGGACAACACCAGGCGAGGACCAGAGTTAGCCTATTGTGACCCGAGGAGTCACCGGGAGCACAGCCTTCTCCAGCATCTCAGAGGGAGCACAGCCCTGCAGGTACCCTGATCCCCGACTTCCGGTGAGGTCGCCTATTCCCGAGACAAGACATTTCTGTTTAAGCCATTCAGCTTGTGCTACTCGGTTACGGCAGCCCTAGCAGACCTGTACAGGATAACAGTGGAGATAGAAATTAATATATTTTAATTAACTTTGTTAACGTTGGTTATCTTATGGGATGGGGCTGGGGAGGGAGAAGATGTTGGTGAGGTTTTTAAATATGTTTTTACTGTTTGAATTGTTGTAATGAGCATGTCTCCCTCCCCCCCTTTTTTTGCATCTATAAAATGAAGATTTTTTTAAGGATTTATTTATTTATTTATTCATGATAGACACAGAGAAAGAGAGAGAGCGAGGCAGAGACACAGGAGGAGGGAGAAGCAAGCTCCATGCTGGAAGCCCGACGTGGGACTCGATCCCGGGACTCCAGGATCGTGCCCTGGGCCAAAGGCAGGTGCTAAACCGCTGAGCCACCCAGGGATCCCAAAAAACAAAGATTTTTAAAACGAGAGCTTTGCTTGCAAGGTTTGAGGACTCTTCATTTTTTCTTTTACCTTCCTGTAGACATTTGAACTGTCTTCTGTAAAGTTCCTTCTTCCCAGCAACCAAATTGGTTGGCCATATTCTCTGAAGCAGTCAGGAAAGTTCTACAGAACATGGTGTATGGTGAAAGCAAGGCAGGAGCGTGGTTCTTTGGGCCTGGGACTGAAGACTATTGCTGTGGGGGTGAGGATGAGGAAGGTGGTGGAGACGTGGATGATGGTGATGGGGGGTGTGGAGGATGAGCTCAGGTTGAAATTTCCAGTTGGCATGCTCCCTTCTCCATCCAACCTTGTGCAGTGCTCCAAGGCAATAGCTCCCGTGTACAGATTTGGAAACTGAGGCTCCATGAGGTCAGGTGACTTGTGTAAGTCAGTAAGCCAGGGAGTCCGGATCAGAACCTGAATTGGCCTGGCTTCAAACCCCTGTCCCTCCAGCTCAGCTGCCTCCCACAGTGCAGAGGCCTCCACTCACGGCCCCCAGCCCACTTCATGTGTCAG
The DNA here is from genome assembly GCF_048164855.1 of Canis lupus baileyi. NCBI lineage: Eukaryota > Metazoa > Chordata > Mammalia > Carnivora > Canidae > Canis > Canis lupus. The sequence continues at coordinate 69,258,984 of NC_132846.1, read as the reverse complement.
GACTTGTCCCCAGCCCCCGGAGAGCCTTTTCTACTTCCAAGTGGTCGAAGAAACAAATTGGGAGCTCCCCTCCGCCAGGCTTCCTATCTGCAGTCTCTCACCAGCCCCAGTTGATTTGCTGGGATGCGGGAGGCCTGCATTATTCAAGCCCATGGAATATTCAGGCTGCTGGGCAGAGGAGCGGAGTCTGGGCTGGCAGAGCTGTTCTCTCGCAGAAGGCCCCGGGGGCTGGAGAAGCTGCAGAGCTCTGGGACAGATGTGTCATCCTTGCCTGACCCAGGCAGGGGTGCAGGCTGCCTCTGCCACCTGATGGATGTCCTCATTTGGGGAGAATGTATTATTGAGCACGGGGCTCTTTCCAGCCAGACTCCTGGACCAAATGGCTCAGCTGTGTCCCCCTGGTGGGAGCCTCAAAGAATCCACTCCCAGGGGAGCTGGTCCACCGTGCCAGGCCTGTGCGGCCCAGGGTGGCAGGCAGTCTTCTCTCCTCCTGCAGGGAGTCACCTCTAGCAAGAAAACCAGGACCTTGGGACACACTGCTTTTAGCTCCGTGCCAGCCGTGTGGCGGTAGGCATGCCCAAACCGTCCGGTTGAAAGCCCTGCTTCTCTGTGCTAGTTCAGCCTCGTGTGAGTGGGGCCCCCAAGCAGGACATAGGATGCAAAAGCCCACACTTCCAGAATCACGGAACGTGTTTATCCTGAGCCTTCGTCCTCTTGGGCCCTTGGGTATGACCCTAGAGAAGCCAAAATGTCATTGCATATAGTCCTGGAACTCCAGAGCCATTGGCTCTAGAATCCTGGTGGGCAATTCTGGAATCTAGGGGCAATTTCCCGAACCTCAGAGTCAGTGGCTCTAGAACCCTGGGGGTGGTTTTGGACACTGGCGCCGCCCAGGCTGGAAAACTGAGCTCCCAGTCACCCTGTGTGGAGCTCACCGGCTCCCCTCTGAGCCTTCTGGGGCAGAGTCCACCTCAGGAAGCCTGGTTTATGGGGCACCTGGCCCATAGTTTGCTGTTAAAGGTACGAATAAGGAAAAATACTGGAAAGTTCTTCAACAGTGACCCAGTTACTTGGGGTCAATTAGGGCTGCGGGGGGGTTCCTGCCTTCCTGTGCTGACTTAGGCAGGGGGCGGGACACCCCAGAACGCACTTGTCACTCACTCACCTGCTCTCCCGGCAGCTCAGGGGAGCACACCCCATGGCTCCCTCTTCCTCCCCCTGCCTTCCAGGCAATGGCAGGTTTGGGAGCTTGGAAGGCTCCCTCTTGGTGGAAGTCCCCCCATGTTGCAACCCCCTTGCCCTCTTCCCAGTTTGCAGAGTGGAAATCGGAGCCTCCAAACACTCTCATTGGTCTAGTCCAGGTCTTCCCGACCTCAGCGCTGTGGACATTGGGGACCAGGTGACCCTTTGTTGTGCAGGTTGTCTTGGGCATCGTAGAGTATTCAACCATAACCCTGGCCTCAGTCCATCAGACGCGGAGGCGGGGGGGTTCCTCCAGTGTGACAACCCAACACGTCTCCAGACATGGGCCAAATATCCCCCAGGAGGCAAAAATCTCCTCCAGTTGGGAGCCACTGGTCTAGGGGATGGATTCCTGAGCTCCGTGCCTGTCCCCGAGGGGGCCTCCTTGTTGCCCTGCCAACCGTGTCGGCTGCCTCACTGGTCCCAACTTGAAGATGCTCCATGAATAATCCAGGTATCTCCATTTTGCAGAGAAGGAAACAGAGGTCCAGAGAGTTTCAAAAGAGGTTTAAATTGTTCGAGGCCACGCAGCCTGTTGGTGGTAGGATTAGGATTCAAACGCACGTCTGTCTCTTGCAACTCAACGGCACCAAGGCCCTCATTTCTGCTGCGATCCTGAGCTGCCTTGGACAGTCAACAACTATTTATTGAGTATGGACCGAGCCCTCTTTGAGCTGCTGCAGCAACAGCAGCCGATAAAACCAGACAGGAACCCTTGCCCTCATATTGCTGATATTTTAGTGGAGGGGGCGTGTCTGGGAGAAACACCCAGCTTGGCATCAGGATTGAAGGCAAACGAGAAGACCCCATGACAGCTCAAATGTCCCCTCCCCAGCTGGGCTGTGACTCGGAGCTATAAACGCCACCACCAGTAGTATCACCGGACGACTCCTTCTCATCCCACTGCGCCCAGAAACGGGGGCCCAGGGGAGTGTTAGCTCCAGGCCTCTCCTTCAGCCCCCGATGCTCAGCTTCTTACAGAACCGGGCGGAGGAGCCAGACCAGGGCGGCAGCTCCCAGCAGGCCCCCCCGCCCCCTCAGGGTGCTTTTCCATTCTGCTACATCCGTTCAACTGCAAGCAAGCGGGCGCCCAGCCTGGCTGCGCAGCCCCAGACCCCCATAAATTATGTACATCGCTCCCATTTCTGGATGGAGAGCTGGAGAAATTATAACTCCCATTAACGCACACTGCACAGGCAGCCCAGCTGTTTCCCTCACTCTGGCCTTTCCGGGCTGGAAGGACGGGCTTGGCTGCGGGAGGGCCGGAAACGCACAGCACCCCTGGGCCTGGATGCGCCCCTCTCGTAGTTCTTTGGCAGAGAGGAGCCTTCCATCCGCAGCAGGTACGACGCTCATGCCCCGAGAGCTGGTCCGATGCTTGAAGAGCCAGATGGGAGAGGGAGCAGGCACGGAGAGGCCAGATGACCCGTGGCAGGGCCTGCCCATCCTCGGCGTGTATAGGGGCTGGGGCCTTCGGGCCGCCTTCCGGGGGTTGCTTTCCGCTCCCCTCTCTCCTCTACTCTCACCCCCGAGATCCCGTGCGTGTGACGGCTAAGCTGACCTCCCCCTGCGAGGCGGCCCCAGGAGGCCTGGTCCATCCACTCTCCCTGTTTTGCAGATGAGAGGAAGCAACTTGACCAAGACCATCAGGAGGTTAGGGGTGGTGGCAGCCAAAGCGACCTCGTGGCCACAGGGCCTGGGAGTGGGCATCTCTTGATCCCTGGAAGACAGTGCCACACTATTACCTGCAGGCATAGCTGGATCGAGGCCTGCCAGGGTGGGAAGGGGGCGCAGAGCCAAGGACAACCCTGGGTGGGTGGTGGCAGGCATGAGCTCTGTCCCGTAGGAACTGGCCTGTCCTGGAATGCTCAAGAAGCTCGGGGATGCTCACATGGGCTGCCGGCGCCCCTCCTCCAGGATGGCCGCTGTGTAGCAATCCCCAGGGGCTCAGGGGCCCTGGCCAGCGCGTGGGACCGAGTTCCCAGATGGTGCTGACACTCCCAGGTGAGAACTCGGGGCGTCCCCGGACCAGGCCTCTGGGGGTGATTCGAGGCTCACAGCGGGGCAGCCAGCCAGGTACGGCTTTCCACGATGTCACCGCTGCTGAACTCCGGCGTCCACAGACAGACAGACAGGGAAGTTATAGATTGCAAGGCGCAGCGATATTGATCGGCATCAATATTTATAAAAGAGGCAGCTCTTTCTGTACAGAAGGTGCCTGTCTGCTGGCCCTTAAGGATATTAATTCACGGGCCCAGGGATATCAGAGCCGAGAGCCGGGAAAACTTAAACTCCCCACTTCACCGGTGGAAGAGGCGGCCCAGGCAGGAGCAGAGCCAGCCCCCCCCCACCGAGTGACCCCGGGGCCCCTCACCGCTCACCTGACCTGTGTCCCGTGGGCGGCAGTAAGCAGCAGCGGCCACCATGCACTGAACGTGTCCGGCCCACGTATTGTGCTGGACACTTTATATAAACTCTCGAAATACGTGCACCTCGGGCTGGCAAGCTTCCTCACCCTCCTCATAAAGATGGGGAAACAGGCCCACAGAGATCTAGTAATGCACCCAAGACCATATTTCTAGAAGATGGCAGAGCTGGAACCAAAAATCAATTTCTGGTTCCAAAGCCCTGCTCTCGTTGCCTGTCAGCCCCCGAGTCGGGTCTGGACGGGGAAGCCTGGAGACCAGTCATTCGTTCCTCCGGCTTGATGATCTCACAGGTCTTATAACGTCCTTCTTGAGCTTTGTCATCTTTTTCTTGTCCATCCACCTGTCTCCTGGGCGAAGGTGAGGTCCGCGCCGCCAGGGTCTGCGTGTGTTACGGACTCCCCGCCACCGCCCCGGCCCAAGCACTGTGCTGGTCCCTCGAGAAACGGTGGCTGAATGTTGAATGAATTGTAGGAACTTAACAAGTCAAGATGGGTTTGTCGTCGAATGAACGTGTGAGTGATCAAGGCTGGATGGATACACGAACGAGTGAGTGGACGGGACACGTCCAGTCTCCGAGGCTGTGGTCCCCGTGGAGTGGCGACACTGTCGCCTACCACAGGGAGGGTCTGGGAACACGTGTGGAGGTCATCAGGGCTGGTCACAGATTTTCTAGATCTTCCTTTGGGTTGAGTACGAAGTTAGGTGTGGCCAAGTGACTGGCTCGGTCTAGTGAAATGTGAGCGTAAGCGATCGTGTGCGTGAGTGCAAGTGCCCTTTCCGGGTGAAAACTGTAAGAAGGACCACGGAGAGATTCACTCCGCTCGCCTCCCCACGCTGCGCAGGGTGATGCCCACGCAAGCATGGGGGGGCCTGCAGGTGGCCCCTCCGGCTAGTCTCCATCCCCGAAGGACCACGCCGAGCGAGCTCCCTGGCAACCTGTGTCGGACACACAGTGAATAAGTCTATTTTGTCGAGTTGGGCCGCTGAGAGTTCGGGTGGCTCCCGCATCGCGACGCGGCCCACCCTGACCCAGCGGAGTGCATGCCCCCAGCGGACGACGCCGAGGGCAGAGCCCGTGTCCCACAGGAGGCGGCCGGGTGCGCCACCCTGCTCGTCACCGCGATGCACCCCTTCTCCTCCCTGGATGCCGGGGACCCTGTGTAGGGACAATGGAGATATTTTTCTCCAGCTCTTTCCCAGTTGGCTCTGCCGCAGGAAAGCAGAGAAACCCAGACATGAAGTCACCGCTTGTTTTCGGCGAGAGAGCAAGAAAAAAGCTGCCGCAGTATTGTGTTTGCCTTATTAAGGCTCATTTTCTCATTACAATTTTCCCTCCTAATTGCTAATTTTTCCAGCTTCTCCAAGAGCCATTCTACTTCCGCCTTGTTCCTTTCCCCCTCCAAGAGCTGGTGCTTCGAGAAATTGCCACAGATGGGCAAAGGAGAAACACACATGCTTGTTTTTAATTTACTTGAAATCCTCTTCTCTTGGTGCTACTGGGACGGGCAGATGCCAGGCTCCTGCGTCCACGCGCTGGGGCCTCAGCCCTGAGGACCTGGCTCCCTGGCGGCCCGGCGGCCCTCACCGGCCCGGGCTTCCGAGCATCCCGAGCGCCTGTGCTCCGCAGAGAGGACCGTGGTCCCGAGTCCTCGGACTGCAGCACCCCGCAGTCACCCACGGTGCACCCCAAGCGGTGCCTGGAGCTGCTTCCCTGTGCCACCAGGGAACCCACCATCCCCTCAGCAGGAAGGAGCCGTGGTCACCCCGTTTTCAGATGGGAGATGGACTCAGAAAACTAGGGAGCCTTGGCTGAGTCTGCTGAGCTAGTGGCAGCCTGTGTAGGTCGGTCTGTCTGTCCTCCCCGGGGCTTCTTGCACTTATCAGCGAGGAGCCTGACTCAAGTGACAGAGACCTTTCTTGGACCTTCCGTGAGCTAGCCCTCAGTCGGATGTGACCCTGTGCACCGGCCACAGGACCCAAGTAAATCCCTCCCCTCTTCAAGGCTGTGGCTCCCACCTTCGACAGAGGGGATGGGCTCACGGGATGCCTGTAGCTCTGATATTTGGGGCCCCAGGCGTGATAGTCTCCTGGGTCTCCCCACCCTGGCGAAGCAGACAGGGACACGGTCCTCCAGGTGGAAGCAGACGGTGAGCCGTGCAAGTAGAGTGGTCTGGAGTTGTCACGCGGGCCTGGCACGGCGGGGAGAGGGGCAGGCCATGTCCCCTCCCCATGCCTGGGCTTCGTCATCCACAAGAGGAAGGTAAGAATCCCTCCCTCACCGACTGTAAAGCCGTTAGCCCAGCGTCCGGCAGCAAGGAAATATTCCTAAACCAGAGGTTGCTATTGCTGTTTATCATCACCATCATCATCATTGTTATTGTTGTTTTAAAGATTTATGAGAGAGAGAGAGAGAGAGAGAGAGAGAGAGCATGAGCAGGGAGCCCGACGTGGGACTCTATCCCGGGACCCCAGGATCACGCCCTGAGCCAAAGGCAGACGCTCAACCACTGAGCCACCCAGGCGCCCCTGTTGTTGTTGTTACACATGTTTCCATTAAAATTCAACACAATTTAAAATGTTCAGGTCCTCTGTTGTGTTGGCCGCATTTCAAATGCGTGATAAGCACGTGTGGCTGGCCCAGGGTGGGGTCCCCAGAACTTCTCTGGGCCTGTGGTTTCCCATCGGTTACTTGGATCTGGAGGGCCGCCTTGCTGGGGCAGGTGGGCAGGCATGAGATTCGGGAATAGTCTTTCCTTCTTCTCCAACAATTTCTGCTCCCTGCTTTGCATAAAACTAGTTAAGAAGTGCTCAGCAAACTCCTGCAAACATGCTGGTGTCGGGGGACCCCCGGGGTGGCTCAGCAGTTTAGCGCCTGCCTGCTGCCCAGCACGTGATCCTGGAGACCAGGGATCGAGTCCCACGTGCTTCTCTCTCTGCCTCTCTCTCTCTCATGAATAAATAAAAAAAAATCTTAAAAAAACCCCCAACATGGTGATGTCATATCATTTTCCAATGAAACAGCACACGTTCCTCCATTAACAGGATGTCTCAAGCCCCCGCCCCACCCCTCCCTGGACTCCACTAATCTGCTCGTCTTCCTCCAGAGTTGATCAAGCCTGGGGCACAGGTGTCCCCAGAGGGCCCAAGCTCACCCCCCTTCTCCACCCAATTGGTCAGAATCTGGCTCTGAGCGCTGGGCTCCCTCCTGGAGCGACGACCTGTGTTGTCCTATCCACCTGCTGAGGATGCAGGCCTGCTGTGCTCAGGGGAGGAGCCCTGTGCCCATGTCCCCAGCCCAACTTCAGGCCACAGGATTCAGGGCTCAGCACTTCAGTCCCTCGGGCGGCCAGAGTCCAGGGGGCTGCCCCAGGCCCGTCGTGGGACCACCTCCTCTCTCAGCTGCTGTATCCTCTTCCCTACCCTTGGGACTCAGCAGTCCTGGCCGATTTCTTTCTGTCCACCCTCGAGGACACAGCTCTGCCCTCAGGACGGGGAGCTCCTGGTAACCAAGGTGATTCTTTGTCGCCTGTCACTAGAGCAGAGAGGAAGTGAAACTTTTAGTGGGAACCTTTTCTATACTTAGGGAGGGAATTTGAGTAAAGGGTTGCTTAAAAAAACAAACAAACCCCAAACCAAACTTAGAAGCCACTGGTCTCGTTCCTCTCCCTGTCTCATGGACGGCAGTCAGGGGCTGGGGAAGGGCAGGGTCCCATCCAAAGCCAGCAGTGACGGACAAAAGAGCTGGCTTGAGTGCCCTGGCCATCCCTGCAGATTCTCAGAAAAGTATCTCTTGGGAGCCATGGCCTCACCTTCCTTTCCAACCTCCGGCCCTCCTGTGCTTCTTTTCATCAACCCTGTTGGCTGCCCTGCGGCCCTTCTAGACAGACAGGCCGTGAGAACCCTGCCCAGGAGGTGTGGGGGCTCCAGCCCTAGTCTGGAGGCAGGGGTTTGCTTGGGAATGCAGGGGTCACAGAGCCCCTGCAAAGCTGTTCTCTGCCCAAACCCGGTCCTGCTGCCTCCAGGCCCCAAGTGTGATTGTGGACGTACCTGCTGCTTCTCCTTCCCTTCTCGCTCACCTGTAGCCAGGTGCCTCCCGGCCATCTCTGCCTCTTCAGCCCCACCATCCACTGCTTGGTGTATTGCTCTAGCCCTACCTGGTCTTCTGTCTCAACCCTGGCAGGACCAAGTCACTGCCCTGGGGGCAGAGGGTGGCTGGGGGTGGTGTATGCAGCTCAGTAGCTTCCCCATCATGGGCACATTTGCAGATTTTACCTCATTTGCTCTAGTCAGCTTGGAGCATTAATCCTTAAGAAGAGTTCTGAAGCCACATCCCACCTCAGTGGTGAGGAATACGGGGTCAAGTAGAAGTGCCTGCCAGGGGCCTGGGAGGGAAGAGCAGTGTGTGTGCACGTGTGCGTGTGCGTGCGCACATTTTTGCCATCCTTTTATTTATTTATTTATTTATTTATTTGTGATAGACGAGAGAGAGAGAGAGAGAGACAGAGACAGAGACAGAGACACAGGCAGAGGGAGAAGCAGGCTCCATGCTGGGAACCCAATGTGGGACCCGATCCCAGGACTCCAGGATCGCCCCCCGGGCCAAAGGCAGGCGCCAAACTGCTGAGCCGCCCAGGGATCCCCGCCATCCTTGATTACAGTCATTTATCCCTTAGTATGCCACTTAGGCCTTTTATGATCTGACCCTGCCCACCCCCACCCCCCACTATTTCCCACTGTTCCTCTCACTCCACTATTCACCTGACACCGTGCCTGTCTTTCCCACTCCATGCCGTGGCTCACGCTGCTCCTTCTGCTTGGAAGCCCCCTCTCTGTCTCTGCATGTCCAAACCCACCCCAGCTTTCCTGTCTCAGTGCCAGCTAGCACTGCCTCCTCCAGGAAGCCCTCAGGCTCCTGTCATAATGGGCCTCCTCTTTCAGGGAGCATCTCGGCCCTCCTCTGGCCTTCGTGGGCTCGGCCTCGGCCTACTGTTCTCATCAACGGTGCAGATCCCCTTCTGCACTGGTCAGAGCAAGATGAACGGGGCGTTTGGACCCGGTGACAGCCGCCCAGCTGGAGCCAGCTGGGGCAGAAAGAGGCCGAGTTGGCCAGCTGCATGGTGGGAAGGGTAAGGATGCAGTCGGGATGCAGGAAAGAGCGGCGGGGGTCTATCTCCCATCTCTGTCCCTTCCGTGCGCTGGCCTCATCCTCTTCTCTTTAGACTACCCTCTGCACAGGTTCACAGCTTAGCAGCCCACACGAGACAATTCTCTCCAGGGAAGGGCTCTGGCTGGCCCGCCTGGGCCAGAAGCTCGGCGCTGGACCGGTCAGCCGGGGCCAGGAGTGGGCTGTCCAAGGATGAAGCTGCAGAGGGGCCCGGAGGCCCCGGAGCCAGGGATGGAGGGCTGCCCGCTGCAGAGCCGGGCCCACCCCCCTCCTTCTGCTGTGTAGACATGTGGCTGCATCCATGCACCCAGAGCACAGGATGTGGGGAGGGAAGGTGTGGGGTTGAATGGGTGGGCTTTGGGCCCCAGCCAGACACAGGTGGGGCTGGGGGCTTCTTTCCATACACCGTTGCATTTAATCCACACAATACTCCTTCCATGGGGTAAAGATACTCCGTTTACTCAAGGGCCTGCAGCTAATACCGAGCCAGGAACTGCTGAGCACTCAGGGGCCTCCTCTGGAAGCACTGTCGCTGTCCCTCCACTTCAGATGGGAAGGATGGGGTGCGGAGAAGCTGAGTGACTTGCCCCAAGGGCACACGGTTGGCAGGTGGCTGAATCTGGATCCAAACCCAGTGCTGTTTGACTCCCTAGCCCATGGCTCTTAAGACAAAAGAGCCAAGACTTTTCTCTTTTTTCCCCCTAACCTCACAGCTCTGTGGCTTTCAAAGCTTTGAAGGGTGTGAGGCCGTGGAAAGGTAAGATGGGACCTTTCTCCAAATCTGGGGGTCACCCTGGAGCGCTCTCCTTGTAATTATTGTTTCTGCTGCCCTGAAGTTTTCTCTGCCTCCGTATGTTAAAAAGAAAGAAAACAATTTAACGACAACAACACACACACACAAGAAAACTTAGATCATTTAAAAAAAATACAAAAAAGTCTGACTTATGTGAAATTTAATTTAATTTATTTTTATACCAGCAGCTGTCAGTTCAAAGAACAACAACAAAGTAGCCATCTGTGCTTAATTTCATCAATCCACTGCCGATGGTCACGTGAGCGCGGCTTAGGGACTAAGGCGGAGCACGTGGCCAGAGCGCAGCCCCCCCGCGCCCGTGGGCCCGGGGTCCAGGCAGGGGGCCGGCGGCTCCTCGGGCAGCGGGGTGCACACCTGGGCAGCTGAGCCGAGCTCGTTGCCGACGAGGAAAACCCAGCAGTCCCTTCTCAGGACACAGCAGCCCCCCGACTTTCCCTTTGCTGAGCCCCATATCCTATCCAATCGACTCCGGCCCTGCTGAATAGATGGGGAAACTGAGTCTCGGAGGGCTGTCTCCCCCAAGCTTACACACAGCCGAGCAGCAGATTCAGACCCTGGTTTGTTACTCCGAACCCGGGTTCTCCATCGCCCAGCAGCCTCCTGAGCCCGAAGCTATTGCACAATTTGCTGGGGGCTCGGGGATCAGAGATGGGTCCAGGGTGGGAGGAGCTCTCGGGGTCCCAGACCCAAGCCCCTCCTGCACAGCCGGAAGGGTGCAGCAGTGTGGGCCGCAGCTGGCTTCTCCTGGGTGCTTCCCTCCCTGGGGGCTCTGCGATGAAGGCGGGCGACGTGCCTCCCTGTTCAGACCCCGGCCAAGGGCCTGTCCAGGTGTGGGGAACCTGCCCAGGTGGTGTGAGGAGTGAGGAGGGCTGGCAGGGGTTGCAGCACGGTGCTCATCCAGACTGCTAGAAAGTTCTGAACAAGAAGCCCGGCTGCAGGCCCGAATCTCAGGACCTCGCAGCAGCCGGTGGGCTCAGGGGTGAGCCAGGCCGGAGCCGGACCTGCGCTGGGCTGTGTGGGGTCAGTGGCAGGGCGCTCCTGGGACAGCCAGCCTCAGGCTCCCTTCCCACGGCCAGGCCAGCCTGTCACCGGCCACCACGGGCCACGGCAGCCTGTCTCCTTGGGGTGGCTTGGGCTGGAGGCCTTCCACAGGCCCCGTTTCTTTGTGATTCAAAGGGCAAAGTGTGGGATTGCGCTGGGCCCTTCCAGCGGCAGTCCGGGAAGGGGTCACCTGGCAAAACCTTCCTCCCCCCTTAATAGAGACCCAAACCCCCTAAGCAGAATCCGAAGAAGCCCCCGTAGGGATTCCTGAGCAAGTCACAGCTTTATTTACTGCCGAATTAAGAGAAGTAAGAGCAAGTCAGAATCATTAAAATATAGATCAAGAGAGTCACATTTTTCGATTTGCCATATTAAAGAGAAGGGGGGGAAACACGCCAATTGGCTTGTCATCTTCTCATTCAATAACAGATGGCGGCTGAGTCACCGCCCCCGGCAGTCAGGACGCCGCTGTCTGCCGGCTTCCTCGCTGGGGCCCAGCCACTCGGGACTGAGGGGGCCTGTGGGGGCAGAGGGAGAGGAAGCCCCACTCCTTCCACCTCGTCATCCAGCCCCATCCCAAGCCCCCACCCCCCTAACTTCCCTCTCAGGAGTGGTACAGAGCCCCTGCCCCCACCCCATGTGCCCACCCTATGCCCCTGCTCCCATGGAGGCCCCAGCCGGGTGAGCGGACAGAAATTGGGGCGAGAACGTAGCACCCTGAAGCCAGGGTTGGGGGTGAAGGTGCCCAGGGGAGCCAGCAGAGGCACCTGGTCTAGTCTGAGGGGATTGGGACCAGGCCGCATGTAGAACTCAGACAGGAGATTCTCTGCCCTAAGGACCACTGAGAGAGTCACTCCTGGACCCTCCAATGCCCCAGGGTCTGGTCTTCTTGCCTGGAATCTGCTCCTTTCTACCAAATTCTTTGCCTCCCTCCTCCTTCCCCCCAGCACTCCTCCACGGACCCCTTCTTCTAGCCTCCACCACATATGCTTGCTGGGCACCTGCCCCTGCCAGGCCCAGGGGTGGCCTAGGAGGAACACAGTCCCTTCCCTGCAGGGGACATTCCCACCCAAAGACAGCCGTTCACAGGTCCTTCTCTCTGGCCTGCTGGTGCCCATCACTGGTGCTTTGGTGACTCGTGTGCACACCCCACTGCTGTGGAGGTCTCCCCAGGTGGGCAGTGTGTTTTGGATGATGTCCCCACAGAACTAACTCTTTGTGGGTCGAGCAGGGCAGTAGCCATGCCTGCAGGGTCATTTGGAGGGTGGGAGAGGGGTCTGTGATGGGCCGATGACTTTTAATGAGATTTCTTTTTTTTTTTTAAGATTTTTATTTATTTATTTATGAGAGACACACACACAGAGAGAGGCAGAGACACAGGCAGAGGGAGAAGCAGGCTCCACGCAGGGAGCCCGATGTGGGACTCGATCCCAGGTCTCCAGGATCACGCCCTGGGCTGCAGGCGGCGCTAAACCACTGAGCCACCGGGGCTGCCCAATGAGATTTCTTTCAAGGAGAAATTTAGGACATTTGGAATTTTTATAGGAATTGCATTGTATCTGTGGATGGCTCTGGGTAATATGGACATTTTAACAATATTATTTCTTCTGATCCATGAATATGGGCTATCTTCCCATTTGTGTCTTCTCCAATTCCTTTCATCAAAGTCTTATAGTTTTCATTAGATTACAATGGAGTGGAGAGATCTTTCACTTCCTTGGTTGAATTTGTTCCTACATATTCTATTATTTTGAATTTGAATGGGATAGTTTTCTTTAATTCCTTTTTCCAGTGTTTCATCGTTTGTGTTTAGAATTCCAACCGATTTCTGTACATTGCTTTTTATATCCTGTAACTTTACTGAATTCTTCGGTTAGTTCCAACAGTTTTGTGGTGGGGCTTTTAGGATTTTCTCTAGGTAAGAGCATATCCTCTCCAAATAAAGACAATTTTACTTCTTCCTTTCCAATTTAGATGTCTATTATTTCTTTGTCTTGCATGATTGCTCTGTCTGGGACTCCCAGGAGTGGTGAGAGCAGGCATTCTTACCTTATTCCTGATCTTGGAAGAAACGCTTCCAGCCTTTCACTGCTGGGTGTGATGTTAGTGGTGGGCTTGTCATATATGGCTTTTTTTATGTTGAGGCGTGTTCTTTTTATACCCAGTTTTTTGAGGGCTTTTATCACAAAAGGATGTTGTATTTTGTCAAATGTTTTTTCTACCATCTATTGAGAGAAACATATGATCTTTACCTGTCATTCTATTCATGTCATGTTGATTGATTTGCAGATGAACCATCCTTGCCTTCCCAGGATAAATCCCTCTTGCTCATAGGGTATGATCCTTTTGATGTGGAGAATCTGGGCCACTGGAGATTTCCCACATGCACTCCCTGGTCTCTCCTCATGTGGTCACACTTAGCTGGAATCTGGCCCCATGAGCAGAGAGATCTAGATTTTACAGGATACAAGGCTTCTCCATGATGGATGATAAACGTCATAACTCTGGTTTCCATCATATTCACAAGGAAATAACGGGCAATGCCATGTATGTAAAACAGCCAGGAGCCTCTTATACACCATTGCAAGTACCATGGGAACCAGTCCAGCTTAATAGAGTGAACTTGGGTCTAGGTGTCCCAACAGGGTTTTAATTCACCAAACATTTGTTCTTTAAGTACTTTAGACATAATTACTCATTTGAGAGGCACCTGGGTGGCTCAGTCTGTTCAGCAGCTTCCTTCAGCTCAGATCATGATCTCACGGTTCTGGGATGGAGCCCTGGGCAGACTCCCTGCTCAGTGGGGAGTTTGCTTCTCCATCTCCCTCTGTGCCTTCTCCTGCTTGTGCTCTCTCTCTCTCAAATAAATAAATAAAGTCTTTAAAAAAAGAATGACTCGTTTGACTCCCCAGTTCTAACTCTAAAGTGTGTGTGGAAATGGGCTCTGTTGGGTTCCAGCAGTGGGAACAGGCAAATCCCTATCTCCTCTGTCCCTTGGACTCCCCACTGGGCAAACGGAAGATGCAGTCCCTACAGTCTGGGTTGTGAGAGGCCCCAACGACATAGGATGCACCTGCCCAGGAGAGGGCCTGGCCCCAGGAGGAAGACAATATCACCACTGAGTTTTCAGGTCACAAGTATACCCAGGAGGGGTATTCAGAACCCTCGGGTCATAAGGGTTCCCCAGGAGCCCAACTTTGGGACGTCTGGGTCCAGATGTGGCTTCTTTTCCATGGCAGCCTCTTCGCTCTCAGCACAGGTGTTGCTGTGTGTCTGACACCGCTGGGCATCAGTCAGTCATGGGCAGTCACACTGACCACCCCCACACCCCTGTGAGTTCCTGGAACTCCAGGCTGCCTGCCCCTGGCCTTAACAGACTCTTCTGGTCTGGAGGATGAATTAGGAAATTCTTTGCATTTTTTTTTTTTTTTGTGTCAGCAACATCTGGTCTGGTGGACCCACAGCCCTTGATGAATGGGTGGCAATGTTTTTTTCCTGTCTACCCTTGCTGGCTTGTATCTTCTACCTGTTTGAAATCAATATTCTCTGGTGTAAATTGTGGCACATCCTCCACACTGTGCCATGGTCTGGTCTCACTCCAAGAAGCTCCCCACTAAAGTGTTGACTGGTAGGTGCCCGCCCTGCTGACTCAGCCGGTGACATGATTTCTGGGTCTCAGCTGGCAGCCCGCCGGGCCCAGTGTTGGTGGGCATTCTCTTTTCACCCAATGTCCCCCGACACCGACAATTCAGCAGGTCCCAAATCTCATCCCCTCTCCCCTGATCTGCTCCCCTTGGCTTTCTGATTTCTTGGCTTTCTGCCCACCCAGTCACCCAACCGAGAAATCTGCATGTCTACAACGTCACTGACAAATTTCATGGGGTTATATCCTAAATGATCTAGGGCCTTCCATCTTTTCTCCTGTTTGTAAATCCTGTTGAGTAACTGTGTGGTTTCCCCATCTCCAATTTCATTCCTTCCTGAGCCATCCTCCAACAGCTACACCAACAACCTCTCTAAGACACACATATCATACATTTGCCACACACACACACATACCCCACGCTTTCTGTTGTCTTAAAGATAAAGTCTGGGGTTGTAGGCATTGTGTGCACCTTGATTGGGACCTTCCTTCCTTTTGTAGCATCTCCCACTCGCTCCTGGCCTCAGTTGGGCTGCTCTCAGCTAAGAACGCCCTTTCCACCCTCTCGAGTCTTGGAGATTTCAGTGACTCTTTCAAAATCCTAGTCTCTTCTGCGTTTAATCAGTATTTCTTCTGTGTCTTACAGATACTTCTGGTAATTTCCCTACCACCTGTCTGCAGCAGAGGAGCCAGATGTCCCTGCTTCGGTGGAGTCATGGTGGGAGGGGACTCTCCCAGGTCCCTCTGCATCCTGGTGGAGCCTCAGAACTAGGTCTTGCCATGTGACCCAACGGGAAGGGGTACGTGCCCTTCTGGGCATGGCACCGAGCCTCTAGTTCTCCCGTCCTCTCTTCTGCCCTTTCACGGGCCTGATGCCAACAAGCACAGCGCCCTCAAAGTCCTGTTGTAAGAAGCCGGAGCTCCATGGGGGTAGGAGTGTTGGGATCTGAGTCAGAATTTAGAGGATGCTGCCCACTGACCAGAAATGCCTGCTTTGGGCTTTCCATTTGTGAAAGAGAAACTTCTATCAGGATACTTTTGAGTTGGTTTATAGCAGCAGCAAACATTACCCTAAACCAAAGATAAGCAAACCGTAGCCCATGGTCCAAATCCACCCACCATTTACTTTTATAAATAAAGTTTTATCGGAACACATGCCCATTCACTTACACATTGTCTAGGGCCTCTGTCATGCTACGATGGCAGCGTCAAGAAGCTATGACAGAGGGACCCCTGGGTGGCTCAGTGGTTGAGCATCTGCCTTCGGCTCAGGTCGTGATCCTGGGGGTCCCGGGATCGAGTCCCGCATCAGGCTCCCTGCGGGGAGCCTGCTTCTCTCTCTGCCTGTGTCTCTGCCTCTCTCTGTGTGTCTCTCATGAATAAATAAATAAAATCTTTAAAAAAAAAAAAAAAGCTGTGACAGAGATCACATGACCCACAATGCAGGTTTACAGAAAAAGTTGACTGACTTCTGCTTTCAGCTAATGTACTCTTCTGTATCATTTAATTATTTGATTCACATCAAATCAGTGTTTGATTCCTCTACCGGATTAAGCACTAATACTTGTGAGTCTGTCCAAGTCGTCTCCAGAGAGCACCTGGCCTGGTCAAAAGATAACTTTACAATGAGTGAATCGAAACTGCTCAAGGGTCATTCCTGGTCTCCGCTGGCACTGATGAGCCACCCAGTAAAAACATGCATTTCCTGCCTTCAGACTTTCCTACTCAGATCTCAGACCATGCAGATGGAGCCTGGGTCTGTAAGCCTCTCTCCAGGTAGGAAAAGGTAATATAAACCTGGGGAGAACTCTTCTCCTACCTCCTCCCAGGACCCTCCGAGAAGCTCGAAGAACTCTCACAGTCCTGGAACATAGATGTGAGGTATCATGTCGTGGGGGTTTAGCAGACAGTGGTGCCCAGGGAATCCAGGGGTGAAGATTCAGTGGATGCCTTTCAGGATGCCAGGCAGGTGAGCTATGATGGGGTGGAAAGAGCTGGAACCAGAAGGAAAAGACCTGCCCAGGACATGACTGTCCCACAGCTACCGTTCTTGTGCACAAGCCTATGTAGGACCTCTCCAGGGGGTATCCCCTAAATACCGGAGCTGGTATGTGTGTGTGTGCATGTGTGTGTGTAGTGGACTGACTGCGAGGAGCTGTGAGGTCACGTTAGTTGGTAGGAGAACAAAACAGTGGAATGCAGGCACCACATTTGTTCATTAAATGAACATATCAGGGGATCCCTGGGTGGCTTAGCGGTTTGGTGCCTGCCTTTGGCCCGGGGCATGATCCCAGAGTCCTGGGATTGAGTCCCACATTGGGGTCCCTGTTGGGAGCCTGCTTCTCCCTCTGCCTGTGTCTCTGCCTCTCTCCCCCTCTCTCTCTCTGTGTCTCTCATGAATAAATAAATAAAATCTTAAAAAAATAATAAATGAACATATCAATGCAAATCTTACCAGCCTCTGAGCACAGTTCCGTGCTGGGCAGGTTGGCGGTGGGAGCATGATGAAGCTGGGGCTCCCGTCCTCCTGACCCCAGTTCAGTAGGAGTTAGACCATGGACAAAGGACAATGGTTCTTTCTTGGCCTAACCTACTCCTTGTTCCTCCCCCAGATGTCCCATGTGTTGGAAATAAAAGGCTACTACACACACCAAAAAGCCTTTAACATTTCATTTGTTCTCGGGATTTTTATTTTTATTTTATTTTATTATTATTATTTTAAAAGACGTTATTTATTTATTCATGAGAGGCACATAGGCAGGGACACAGGCAGAGAGAGAAGCAGGCTCCCTGTGGGGAGCCCCACACAGGACTCGATCCCAGGACCCCGGTATCACGACCTGAGCCAAAGGCAGATGCTCAACCACTGAGCCACCCAGGTGCCCCTGTCCTTGGGATTTTTAAACAAAGATACGTAAAACTGCTAGCGGGGACTGATGTGACCAGGTTGATGAAAGTCCACTAAAAGCAAGGTCAGTGCGAGTGAGAGGCTGGAACACGGGTTAAGACGGAACTTCCATCCAGCAACTTGATCTCGGTGTGGCCAGCCTCTCTGTGCCCAGAGCCGAGCTCCCGGGTGGGAGGCGGTAGGAGGAGAGGGGGGTGGTCTGTGAGTCATGGCTGGGCTTGGGGGTGGAAAGAATAAAGCATGGTGCTAGGGGATTAATGGTTCAGGAACATTTTCCCCTTTTATGTGGTTAACTATCCAGCTCTAAATGTCACTTCCTGTCCTGGTGTCGGATCATCTCCAGGAACTTATGCCCAAGTGTGGTCACCTGGAACGGGGCCCTGGTGCTCTGCCCCTGGCCTGGCCTGTCAGAGCCTCGCAGAGGCAGGACCCCTTCTTCACTGTCTTCTATAAAGGCCCTCCCTCCTCACAGATCCTGCTCCTAGAACTGGCTCTGCTCTTGGGACCTACACTCTTTTTCCCTCGGATATCTGGCCTTCGCTTGACCGACCTTGACCCCTGGCATCTCAAACCAGGTCCCATCTGAGACCAAGCGGGATTGCTCTCTTATCTTGTGGAGTGGTTGGAGACCCACCCCCCAGCCTTCCCGCAACTCCAGCAGGGTTTCCGGGAACCCCATGAATGTGGCCCAGGACGCTGCATAGAACCCCACCAAACGCCATGTGACAAGGCCACACGTTATGGGAACTTGGCAGAATGGTCAAGTCTTGCTTTGCTGTAGACCTCTAGAGGATCGTCCCCAGGGGCTTAAAAAAATACACTGCTTCAATGGGGTGATGGGGGCAAGATGGGCAGATGGCACAAAATGGCAAAGGGCTCACTTTTTTGCATCTACCTAAAGTGGCTCATGCGTCAAGCAAGCCAAGACAGACACATGAATGAGCTAAGCCAGGATAAGCAAGACGGCTGCCTCCTCTGGGAACATCAATTTGTCAACATGGCCCTTAAAGTCAAATAAGACACAAATGTAATAACTAGTGGGCCTTTGGAAACACTCGGATACAAGCCAACCCTCTCCTGCCTCCCCAGCCACCCTACGGGATGGAGAGGGACGATCAGCGACACGAGGATGTCCCCAAGCTCCGTGCAAGGCTCCGGGACCCAGCACCAGGACCACCTCCTCCTGCCTGCGTCCTAGGCTTTGAGGCCCTGGCGAGGCTGGTTCACAGAAGTGAAGGCATGAAGCAAGGAGCCTTCGGGCACATCCAGTGGGCCAGCCTCCCCCTGCAGCAAGGAGAACCGGAGGCCAGAGAGAAGGGCTCACCCAAGGTCACCAGACCCGAGCCTGCGATTCTCCATTCTCCATCCAATTAACTAAAAATAAAATCTGAGAAATGCCCACCTGTGCATGGTGCTCAGTGGCTGGCAGGTGGCCAAGCATTATGCTTCGAGCCTGACAACAATGCTGGGAGTAGTCGGGGCAGGGACTTTCACTTCATCTTGCTGATGACGAAGCAGACACAGAGGGGAGAGATGGCTACTTGGGGGTTGGAATTTAGATTCAAATGCACAGATGTCCTGGATGCTTCCCCCTTCCCTCCGTTTTCTCTCCTCCCCGCGCCCTGCCCCATCCGAGCTTCGCCCGTTGGGCCTAGGCCGTCCCCGCCGAGCTCCCTGCGGAGAGCAGAGCCCTCAGAGCTGTGGAGGCCCTTGGGGCTGGTGGGCCCAGAGGCCTTGCATGCAGGACAAGGCCACAGAGTCTCGGGGACCTTATGTGACCTGCCCGAGACTCCGCGGGGTCCAGGGTCAGGTCCTTGGGTGCTGGGGCAGTGGTCTTCCCATCAACCCCAAGAGCCCCGCTCTTTCCCTGGTCCCTCAGGACAGACACAGAGGACCATGGGACACTTGGTTTGGCGCATTTGCAGGACACACCTGGTCCCGCATCGTCATCCCTCTGCTTGGAAGCTGGCCGGCCACTTTCGCGCCTCTGCAGATTTCATTTGCTGAAGTCCGAGCTGGGCTCCGGAGGGTCGGGGCAAGCACGTGCTGTGACGGTCATCAGGAAGGCCCCTGCTGGGCCCCGCTTCCTCGGGGACCGGCTTCTCTGTCTTCGGGAAGCATCCTCTCCCACCACCTTCCCGGTCGGATGGAGATGGGAGGTCATTTTCCTGCATTTGCAGGTCCTTTCGTGCTTACCTGCTGATAGCAGAGTCCAGCCTGGGCCACCTCGGCCAGGTCCTTCCCTCTCTGGCCTCACTCCCTGCCTGCCAAGGAAGACTGTGCGTGTGAGTTTGCGAGCATGCGTGTGTACTCACGTGTGCACGCGTGTGGCCTGCAAGGGCCCTTCTCAGCTCCAGACTTCCGGGCACTGGCTCCCCATATCTCTGGGACAAAGGAGTGATGCTAATGGTATTCGTGGGTGCACATGTGTCCCAGCAGGCTCCATCGCACCCTCCTGCCTTCATCGCTGAGGATGCCCCACTGACAGGGGTTCGGGTCCCAACTCCACCTTTCCACCTAGAACTGTTCATTTCTCCTTCAGCAGCCTGGGCTGCAAAGACGAACGCACAGCCGTGTAGTATTTCAATTAATCAGCCTCCTGGCCCCTCATCCCTGTGGTCCGTGGAGAGCCTCGTGCTGCTTCCCATCCTAAGGTCCTTAGGAGGCCCTCTCTCCCTCCAAGAACTGCAGGTGTGGCAACAGTGCGGGTGCCTGAGTCACCCCTGAAATACAACCCAGGCACCCTGCCTTGAGGCCGGCGGTCTTCGTCACAGCACTAGGGTGGCCCCAGTCCACCCAGCAGGCTGTTTAGATGTTCCCTTTTGTGCCAGCTGGCTGAACCAGACCATGTTCCAGCCTGGTCCCTTTAAAAAACAAAGGTAACCTCTCAAGATCTCTTGTTCCTTACCGTGGTTTCCCCTGGAGTAAATACATTTTCAGGAGTCTCTAGAATTTTCTGTCAGTGGGCCTAAGATAGGGGCTATTTCAGTCCCTTGATTTCTAGCTTGTATATTGCCACCCATCCAAAAGACTGCTTCCCAGTCTCCCTTGCAGCTAAGTGAATCATTTAGGGCCAGTGCAGGGTAAGCAGAAGTGTCCTGTGGGACCACCAGGAATTTCTCTTAAAAAGTTAGAAGCGTGCCCTTCTTTGATCCTTCCTGTGTCCTGCTGTCTGGAACGTAGACGTGATGGCTGGAATGCGAGCAACCATTTAGATCCCAAGGGTCCCACCTTAGCCATGGTGGAGCAGTGTGCTAGGAAGAGCCCAGATTCTTGATGTCCCTGTGTCCCTTATCAGTTTAGCATTCTCTACTTCTGGATCTCTTTAATGTGAAAGGGGAAATAAATTTCTCTAGCATTTGAGTCCCTGTTACTTGGGAGTTTTCAGTCACATGTGGTTGAACACAATCCTGACCAATACATCAAACAAGCTTGATTTCTAAACAAAGGGGAACCCTGGGGGCACTTGCAGACCTCCCATGTTCCCTTCCCTGTGGCAGCTCCAGAGCCTGTCTTCTGCGAGGGGACACACAGATCCTTGTGTACCTTGCTTAAGAACAAGAGACAATAGTTACAATCTGTTAATCCCATCTGTTTTCCATAATAGGGGGGAAATGGTTATATGGTGATGCTAGAAATTCTCAGGCTGGGTGGAGGGGATGTTCCCCAAGTGTCCCCTAACAGGGATACCTGGAGACAGAGGGGCCTTAAAGAGGAGATGCTCACGGAACCCATCACAGGGGACTCAGAGTTTCTCATTTCCAAGCCCATTTTCATTCTTTATAAACACATTAGCTCCTGCTTCTCCTTCTCCCAGCAAGTGCTCCTAGTGACAACGGTATCATACTCATTTTACAGTGATAAACTTGAGGCTGCAGGGTGGTGTGGCTTGCCGGGCTAGGAAGTGGTTAAGCAGGTCCGTCTGGCTCCTTTTTCTTAGTGGAGGAAGAACAATCTAGGAACCATATACCCTAGACTTTCCAGAAAAATTTCAAGTTTATTAAATTTATGTCTGCGACTCCCCCCTCCCCCCTACCTCAAATCACATGTGTTCTGGAAAGAGCACACACACTGAGTTCTGGTTTGGCAAATATATCGGTCATTGGGAAAACTTACCCTTCAAACCCATCCTCGAAAGTAGCATGCATTTCTGAGAAAGAGAACGTGCTGGGGAGTTAGGAGGAAGTCGGAGAAGACTTCCTGCAGGAGGTGGGCTCGATCAAGGTGTAGAAATAATGCTGAACTGGGATGGAGGAAAGCTCTCCGGGGGTAGCTGGGGCTGCAGAGAGGAGGTGAGATCAAGGAGAGGGTCGTGCAAGGTAAGAACATTCTGGAAGAAGGAAGAGCACATGACATGCAAAGGCCTAGGGGCTCTGGGGAACCATCAGAGGTCTGTGATGCATGTGAGGAACCTGGAGTGAATAGGAGGGAAGCAGAGAGGACAAGACCAGGGAGTGGTCCCAGTGAGAGATGAGGTGACGCCAGCTAGAATGGGGCAGAAAGAGAGGACAGAGGAACAGGCTTAAGAGCCCTCGAGGAAGCAGCTGGACGGGACGGGCTTCACCCGTCACCCACTGGTCAGATGTGGGCAGGCACAAGCGAGGAGGACAGGAGACTTCCCAGGCCTCTGACTCCAGCCACAGGAAATGGTAGGGCTGGTATTCACCACGCGAAATGACAGATGCCTTTTTTTCTCAGCAGCGAGGCATGTGGTCAGCACATGCAAATTAGTAATTAGTGTTGTCCCCCGCCGCCATGCATATTCTTTAAATATTTGCTGAAAATTAATTTTACGAGCTCAAATGGAAAGTGATTTTCTATTAATAAAAACTGTACTCAGAAACGGATCCACTTGCTAATTCCCTTCCAAATAGCTGGAAAAGTTTAACCCAACATTTCCTATACTGTGTTGTTGTTGTTCCAATAAAACTTTATTTACCGAACCAGGCAGATGGCCAGATTTGGTCCTCTAGCTTCCTATACTTTTTTTGTTTGTAGTTCTTGTTCTCAGCTCAGCTTTGAATACATGGTGGCATCTTTTACTTTCTTTCTCTTTCTTTCTTTCTTTCTTTCTTTCTTTCTTTCTTTCTTTCTTTCTTTCTTTCTTTCTTTTTTAAAGATTTTATTTATTCATGAGAGACACACAGAGAGAGGCAGAGATACAGGCAGAGGGAGGAGCAGGCTCCATGCAGGGAGCTGGATGTGGGACTAGATCCCAGGTCTCCAGGATCACGCCCTGAGCTGAAAGTGGCGTTAAACCACTGAGCCACCTGGGCTGCTCCCATGGTGGCATCTTTCATAGGGAAAAAAAAAAAGAGAGAAAAAAGACATCAAAGTATTAAGAGTCCTATTCGTGGTTGCGATGATTGATTATAGGTGATCGGTACCTTTCCTTTGTATCCTTCAAGGTTCTTCCACCAAGCAGAGAGGTATGAAAAAACCGGTTACCTAAAAAGGAAGAAAACAGGTTTGCTTCAGATTCCTCCTCTGAATCCTACACACTAGAAGCAAACACAGGCTCTTTTCAGAACTTGGAGGAGAAGAGCGGGAAAGCTCGTGGGCCAGGAGATACGTGCCAGCCACGTGTCTCTCACGAACGAAGGTCACAGGGACGTATCCTTAGATAGGCAAAGACTGGGGAACTGTGACTCCGTCACCTTCCTGGAAAACAATTACCCAAAGATGTGTAGCCAAGGGAGAGATGGGTCAAAATGAAGACCGTGGTGTCAAGGAGTTGGCCAGAAGCGTGGAGCCCAGTCAAACTCATGCGTGGAGCCCAGTCAAACACCACTCTAAACAGAGCAACGCCATAGAATGAAAAAAGGCCCCAAAATGCATGAAAAAGAGATTTATAAAATTAAAAACTACCTGAAGAAGAGGCTGGACTTGTAACCCCAAACTGAAACAAGCAAGCCTGGGGGGGACAGAGAGGAGGGGAGGCATGGGACAATCGCCTTGTTACGTTGCTCTTGATTTTGGCAAATCTAGAAATAGAAGGTTGGGTGTACATTAGCTCATCTAAAAGGAGAGATGGCTGATAGAACTCAAATGATGATAAAATGTATTAGGTGAAAAAAAGCCACAGCAGGAGTGTTTTTATGTTTCCACACTGCCACCGCCTGCGTGAAGTGGCGCTGCTGTGGGGGGTGCTGGGGTCCTGGGGAGGCTGATCTCCAGGGAGGCTGCTAATTTTTTAGAACAAAGTGGCAGGTACTTCAAAACAGCTTCATCAGGGTGCCTGGCTGGCTCAGTCGGTGGAACGTGCGACTCTTGGTCTTGGGGTTGTGAGTTCAAGACCCACGTTAGGTGTAGAGAGTGTCTTAAAAAATAAAAATATACAAGTAAATAAATTTAAAAAGGAAAACAGCTTTATTGAGGCATAGCAGAACCTACATACAATAAACTGCACAATGCTGCAGCATGCAATTTCATGCACTTTGGCACAGACACCAGAGCAGCCATCCTGGTTGTGCACGAATCCTTCACCCCCAAACATCCACCGTCCCTTCCCTTCCGGCCCCCAGAGCAGATAAAAGTGAGCAAAACATCTAATAAAAGGTAAAGACTCTCAGAATGAGAGTAATAATAAAGTGTCTCCTTTTGTGCACTGAAATAAAGAATTCACCTTATTTTTAAGCATCCATGGGACAATGACCAGAGCCAAGGATGTGTTAGGTTGTAAAAATCCAACTGTATTCCAAAACACCCCATAAAGTTCACAGATTCACGGTATTAAGTGCATTCTTTATCAAAAAAAGAAAGCTAAAACAGATATAATTGAAACGTTCAAGAATCTAGAAAAGGAGGATATGCAACCACAATAAAATAGAAAAGATAAAGCCCAACCTAATGCAGCAAAAAACACAGCTGACAGAGAGATGTGAGTGGATTTGAAAAATAAAAATAAACTTTAATAATCTGGTGACTCTAATTAAATAAAAAGACACGATACATACAACATGGCGAAGATGTAATTGCAGAGAGGGGGCTCACAAAAAGAATAATATATATAATTATGCTAATGCTTTGGAAATCTCGATGAAAATAGGCAATTATCTGGAATGCTATAAATTATCAAAAATCTTCAGAACATATGAAAATCTTCCATAATTATAGAACACATTGAAATTTTAAGAAGAATACTTTCAAAAGAAGGTTGCAGGCCAGGTAGTTTTACACATGCTATTGAGAATATTTAGGAACAGAGGTGGAATTCTTCCAAAGCACAGAAGAGACCAAAGGCTCCCCCAAATAATCTCGCAAAGCTGCTGAAATAATCTCATCACCAACATGTATCAAAGCTAACCTCGAAACGATTGACCTGTCTCACTTACGAACACAGATATGAAAATTCTTAATAAAACACTCACACGTCAAATTCAATAGCATGTTAATTATTCATCAAAGTCCGGGAGACTTTGTCCCAGGAGGTGTAAGAAGGGCTTCGTGTTGAGGATAATCTGTTAGTGGAAGAACTGGCACCGATAGGTTACATGAGAAAGAAAACACACGATTATCTCAATCGATGCCTAAGAGGCATTTGGCCAAAGTGAACATTTATTCCCATTCTTAAGTTGCATCATTTAATATAAGAAGAGTTTTTCCTAGGGGCTGACCACCAGGCTGAGTACTAGCGGGTTCCTATTGTTAACCGTCCATAGTGACCTGGAGATGGGTCCCCCCGCCCCTGCATAGGGCCTGCCTCTCCACCTGCACCTCAGGCCCTAACTCCTTCTCATCTTAGGGACCTTATGCAACCTGTTAACTGCTCCTTTCCTATACTTTCGCTTTTCCATGCCCTTCCTCTCAGATCTGGCTCCTTCCCATCAATATTTCAACAAGCTAAAGATCTTTTTAAAAGTTTTTATCTTGAGGCGCCTGGGTGGCACCTGAAGCATCTGCCTTCAGCTCAGGTCATGATCCCGGTGTCCTGGGATTGAGTCCCTCGCTGGGCTCCCTGCTCGGTGGGGAGTCTGCTTCTCCCTCTCCCTCTCCCTCTCCCACTCCCCCTGCTTGTGCTCTCTCTCTCTCTCTGTCTTCCCTCAAATAAATAAATAAATAAATAAATAAATAAATAAATAAAATCTTGAAAGTTTTTTTTTTTTTTATCTCGACCCCCATGTGATCCTCCCCAGTGACAATTTCCTGAAAGGCTTGTCTATGTTCCTCCGCTGTTGTCTGGTGCTGCACCCCTGGGCCCTCCCCAGGCTGGTTTCTGCTCCTTTCAATCCCCGAACTAGTTTCCCGGATGCCCTGCATGCTGCCCAGCCCGCGTGAAATGATGCTTTCGGGGATGGAGCACGGCCCGTGACCATGACCACACAGGAACACATGTGAGCCCCGGGTACCCCGTGCTAACGAAGGTGCCCCCAGATCCAGTGATGCCATGAAGACGGGAAGGGGGCCCTGCTCTCCTGCAGGGGTCTCCTTTGGTGGGCAGCTCTGCTCCCTGTAGTGATTCAGGGATTCAGCTTCCTCCATCAGCTTGTCACTAATGAAAACAGCAATCCCTTCACAAAGCACAGGACCCCTCGGACCTATTGATTTTTATCCCAGTTTTGTAAATCATGAGACTGAAGCTCTGAACCCTGGTCGAGCAGACGAGCACCCCACAGTTGCACAGTGGGGCCAGTCCCCACGTCACAGGGCACTGGGCAGGGGGTGCCTTCCCGGGGGCTGACAGCCCTGTCTGCATCTAGCCCAGAGTCAGGGGGAGCCTGCCAGCAGGTGCTTTCCTAGGCTGCAGGCTCAGAAAGTTCCCTTCATTTCTGGAACTCTCTTCTCTCCCCCACTGGATTTCCTCCAGCGGGCCCGGCAGCCCCCTCCTGTGTGTATTCGGGGTCCTGCCAAGAGCTTTTCAAATGTTCCCCAAGAAAAGGCCAGACCTGTTCATTGGGCTCCGGGGCCGGCCAGACACCACCCTCTTATTCGCTGCATAGAAATAAAACACGGAGGTGACAAGCAGCTTGGAGGAGTTGAAATGTCAGCGCGACACCCTGAAGTCTCCTCCGAGCGTGTAACTCAGAGATGGTAAAGGTTGCCCAGAAAGCAAACTGTCAGCTAGGAACCGAGGGAAGTTCCTCCTCTGGGTTCTTGGAGCCAGCAGCTCCAGAAGAATCGGTTTGGATGCCAGGAGCCCACCCTGACTCTCAGGCAAGCCGTCTGCAAGTGCCAGCAGCCCGCTCCACCCACCCCAACCTCTCGCCGCCAAACCACTTGTAGCTTCTGAAAGCTCTCCCATCCCCATCCCTGTCACCTCCTGCATCCCCTTCCTGAAGGCTCCCCCGCCCCTGCCCTCTGCTCTGCTCTGCCAGGACGGCCGCCTCCCTGCACGCCTGTCCCCCCCGGATCTCCAGCTCCTCAAGCACAGAGATCGTATCTTTTGTCCCCATACCCTGGGCCCCCGCACGTAGGAGGGGTTCCGTCGGTATTTGTGCCCAGTGAGCAGGTGACACTTCCTGGAGCCCAGCATTTGGAGTGGCCTGGAGGCCAAGCCCGGAATGCCATCCCACCACCCGCTGGCAGCCCACCACTGGGACTCAGTTTCTTCATTTGTAGAAGGATGACACCAGCTTGGGGCCCAAAGGCAGAGCAGACTCCGTGTTGTTGCAGGACAGCCTTGCCAGGGCCTGACTTCCCAGCCTCGACTCTGCTGCGCCCCTGCACCCACCCACCCTCTGCTCCCCTGCACCTTATAGGAGTCCCTGGATGCTTGGGCTCCATCCACCTCACGGGAAGTCCACCTCGGAGCAGGTGCCGGCTTCTGTGCATGCATCAGCGTGCTGGCGTGGGCTTACGCATGTGTACACATCTTAGGTAACGGAGACGGTGTGTGGGTGTGTGTTGGTTTGCGTCTTTGCATGTCTTCCTGTAGATTTGGTTAGAGAAGCATCAGAATCTAGCGGGGAGCTCTGGGGGGAATGGACATACGGTGAGGCTGGGCACCACTGCGGAGAGTGGTGTGCATGCACGTGCACAGGCACACAGTGCACCTGCCATGTGCCTGGCCACCTGGCCACATGACTGTGGACAGGTGAGGGTGTGTGTGTGTGTGTGTGTGTGTGTGGCTGTTTGTGGGTCTGTGGCTGTTTGTGAGTGTGTGTGCCTGTTTACATGTGTTTCTCTGTGAGTACATCTGCATGCATGCTCTCCGTGTGTGTGTGTGTGTGTGTGTGTGTGTGCAGGTCTCACCTTGGACCTCTTCGGAAGCCAAGGGAGACATCCTGGCAGGCAGGTGGAGGCTTTGGTAAGCAGACACCCTGCTGGCACCACCACTCACCTTTCCGCTTTTACCCGATCTTAAGTATTGATTGTCACGTCTGAAAATGCTGGAATGGCAGCCGTGGTTCTCTGAGCCAAAGTGCCGTGTGAACTGTGAAAATCGTCTACCCCGTGTGGGAGGCAGAGACGGCTTCCTATTTTAGTCTTCTGTGAGACTCCAAAGGTTAGCGGCTTCTGCGGATCCAGCCTCAGGGTCACACATATGAGCCCCTCGCAGATGTTCCCGGCGGCTGCTGGCGGCCAGGGGGACTTTTCCTGGGTGCCTGGTGGCCCTGTGAAGGGGCTTTCTCAGCTCCTCTGGCTTCGGAGGCACAGAGCTCTGAGGGGCCTTGGAATCTCGTGCCTTGAGTCTTTCCCACTCAGAGCTGGGGACAGACATTCAGCAGCATGTCCAAGGTTATACGGAGCCGAAATTTAAAGCCAGATGTGCCTCTCCCCAAAGGGGACATAGAACAAGCAGAGCCTCTAAGCGGGAGCAGCGGGGTGGCCGGCAGCTGGCCCGGGAAGGCAGAGGCCAGCCAAGGATCTGGGCTCTCCCACAAGCGGTGGGAGCCACGGATGGTTCCTGAGCAGGAGAGGCACATGCTCTTTGGTGTGCGTTAGGGAGCGTCCTCTGACCTCTTAGTGCTGAGCAGTTCTGGGTGGGACGGTGGGACCCAAGCTGGGAGGTCCCCTGGCCCTGTTGGGACCCTTCACGGTGGCCGGGCAGGTAAAGAGAGGCCGGGGCGGGGGGAGGGGGTGTTCTGGGCAGAAGGCACAGCAGTTGCCACGGCAGCAAGGGGCAGGACGGTGTGTGCGGGGAAGCCACGTGTCCCAGCGGGATCGGAGGGTCCCTGCCAGCAGGAAGCTAGACGGGAGGATCGTGAGTGCTGGGGGGCTCTAGCCTCCCCGCTGAGGGTCCCCCAGATCCATCTTAGTAATGTGGGGGGTGGATTTCTGAGGGTGAGAGTGGGCTCCTTTCAGGAGGGGCTTAAGGTTAGGACAGCAAGATGGGAGAGGAGCCAGAGGTCCCCGGCTGCCCCCGCAGCCCCTTCTCCCTCCCAAGCTGTCTTCAGAGCCAGGAGACCAGAGAGATGGCCATCGGGAGAGGGTTAACCCCTCCCTGCCAAGTCCCGTGTGAAATGAGAAAGGGGCGACAGGCCTTCGGTCCTCCCCGGGGACCGGGAGCATCCAGACGCTGAGGTTAGAGGGCACAGGTCCAAGCACAGAATTCTCCTGAATGTGGCAAAGGACGGAGAGACCCTTTCCCATGAGCTTGCAAAGAGGTGTTGGGACCAGAGAGTTGGGGTGTGAGCAGCAGGGTCCGTGCAAATAGCAGCCCTCCCGCCAGGTGTGCCCCCACGGATGCTGCTCCCTCCCACTGCACCCTGCCCGCTGTCTCCCCTATGCCTCTCGGCGGGGGGAGGGGGCAGGTTGCTGGCGCTGAGGGTGCTCAGCCTCATCTGAGAACGATCATAATCGGTCCTGGGCACCTGGCTCCTCTCCTCACCACCTCTTATGGACGGCACTGGTGCCTCCCTTTGTAGATGGGGAGACTGAGACTCACGGAGGGTGCGTTACTTGCTCAAAGAGCACAGCTGGAAAAGGCAGAGCTGGGGCCCGCACACCTGTCCGACAGAACAGGGAGTGCCGTTAAGATTGGACCTGCATTCGAATCCCGACTCCTCCCCAGAGAGCCAGCAGCTGTTCTGTTTCCTCGTCTACAAGTGAGGGCGAGCCCAGTGTCTTCCCCTACAGGGGGAGGCGAGGAAACACGGAGAGTGTTGGAGAATTGTCTCCTGCCCAACAGCGCTCAGAGTGCCGTTGTTCTAAGTGTCCGTATCGGACTCCGGAGCCCATCCTCCCTCCCTCGGGGGCAGGATGCAGGCACACACCTCACTGCCTCCCACATCCAGTCCCACCAAATTCCTACCGAAGAAATCGGCACTCGTTTGCTAGGCCCGTCATAACAAAGCATCACACATCGGGTGGCTTAAACAACGGAAAATTAGGTTCCCACAGTTCTGGAGGCTGGAAGTCCAAGATCAAGCTGTCTGCTGAGCTGGTTCCTTCTGAGGCTGGGGGGGAATCTATTCCCGGGCTGTCCCCGAGCTGCTGGCTGGTGGCTGGTTGG
Organism: Canis lupus baileyi; assembly: GCF_048164855.1. Taxonomy (NCBI): domain Eukaryota; kingdom Metazoa; phylum Chordata; class Mammalia; order Carnivora; family Canidae; genus Canis; species Canis lupus. Next base: position 69,229,349 of record NC_132846.1, on the reverse strand, counting down.
CGGTCTTTGGTGGTGGTCTTGGCTTGCAGACAGCTCGTGCTAATTTCAGCCTTCATCTTCACAAGGCACCCTCCCTGTGTGAGCCTGCACCCCAATTTCCTCTTTAATAAAGACAAGGTCATATTAGGTTAGGGTCTACCCTCATGACCTCATCTTAACTTGACTTAAACTATTCTGTGTTAGTCTCTGCCCATGAGCATCACAGTCAGGTGGGCAAATCGTACACGCCGAAGGTAGATTGAAGATGGGGTGCTGTGTGCCCCGGAAGAGAGGGCACAGGGTCCCGAACCCAGGAGAGGGTGGGGAAGCATGGCTGAGCCCCGTTCTGGGGCCCCAGTGGCCGCCGGCCTGGCACACAGGAGGTACTCACTGCCTCTGTGGACAGATGAACGAATGACCACGGATCAGAAGAAGACACGGGGATGTCAAGTCCCGGAAGCACCAAAGCCATTTAAAGAGGCAGGAAGGAATTTCTTGCCCTGGGCTCCAGCTCCTTGGGTATTGAAAGATCAGATTCCTGGAATTCATCTCCTCTGTCTGGGCCATCCTTTTATCAGGCTCAGAGACCCAGGGAGATGCTGGCAGCATGTCAGGGCTTGATGGAGGGGAGACGGGGCGGGGGGCTAGCTGGACTCCACCTGCAGCATGGGTTCCAGATGCTGCCAAGGCCAACTCGATGCGTGTGTGGTCTCAGCAGAGAACCTTCCCATCATCTCACTGTCCCCGTCTAAAAACTGGAGGGAGAGTCCCTTCAAAATTGATGTCTTGTTTTCTGGAGCCATTAGGTTAATTCCTGGTGTGGAATGAACACAATCTGGCCCAACGCAGGGCAGATAGACACGGCTCTGTTGGCTGTCAAACTGGAGTTTTGATGCTTTGGGGTGGGGAGGTGCAGGAATCCCGTGATGCAGAGTGCTTTTAAGATTTCTTCATTTGGGGACGCCTGCGTGGCTCAGTGTTTGAGTGTCTGTCTTTGGCTCAGAGCATGATCCCGGGGTCCTGGGATTGAGTCTCGCACGGGGCTCCCCTCAGGGAGTCTGCTTCTCCCTCTGCCTATGTCTCTCGTGAATAAATAAATAAAATCTAAAAAAACCCTCTTCCTTTGGTTCAGTGACCAGAGTATGGGGTCCTCTGTTAGCCAGCTCCCCCCACTGTCATCTGTGCAATCCTGGCAAATCACTTCCCCCTCTGAGCCTCAGTGTCCCCATCTGTACAACAGGGACTAGGATGCCAGGCATTGCTGATTTCTTAGAATTCTAACAGTTTGAAGGTTAGCGGTTCTTTAGGACTTGAATGGCTTTTCTTACCATGCTGGAGGGTCCAAAGACCATATTAGCTATTCTTACGGGGAACCTGGTGAGAATTTGTCATCTGGGGAAAATCTCGACAGCACCAAGTTGGTGCTGAACCTCAGCACATGGGGGAGTTGATTATCGATCCATTTGCCTCCTGTCCAGCAGGGATTCACTGTACGTCCTGTGTGGTCCAGGCAGGAGACAGAGGAGGGTCAATGGCCTTTATCACCATCCCTCTCTCTGCCTGTGACCCTCTTTCTCTCTGCCATCGGTTCCTCAAAGCATGAAACAAATACAATGGCAAGGTGTGGGGTCCATCTAATGTCAAGACCCACCACACCAGCTCCTTCTGGCATTAGCCAAGGAGGCTTGGCCCATGTCTAATCTTGGAAGACCCTTTCCAGTATTTTCTCCATGAAATCGGCAGCCCCGAAAGTCAGCATCTGTGAGCATTTCAAGTGTGTGGGTGATTCTGTTCTAAGCACAATCAATGAGCAAACCTTTGGTGTTTGTTGAACAAATGGAGGAATGTTTATTCTGGGGTAGATTGACTATCGGTTGAGCCTCTGTATCCTGCTAATCTTGACTCTTGCGGAGATTATCTGCTTTAGCCATATACGGAATCACAGAATTTGGAGTAGAGGAAGACACTTAGCCTGATGGACAAGCAGGACTCCTGCCATTGGCAAGGAAGGAACTCGAATGACGGAGATTGCTCAGCATTCCACGCAACAAGCTGAAGGGGCAGGTGAGGCGTGGCCAGGTCTGCCCGCCGTCGGCCCGGGCACACACCTCTGACGGCTGGTCAGACACAGGTCAGGCAAGTCTGTCTGACGGGGTGTGAGGCTTGCAGATGCCCTCAGCAGACGCATCTGCTCCACCGGCTGACCAGGGCACTGGCATTTCCATCGCGAGCCCCTCTGGCTCTGGATCAGAGCGTCTGACCCTCAGGAGATGCCCAGCAGGAGTAACCAGGGCTGCTCAGGCTGCCGGCCAGGGGGCAGGAGCAATGAGCCCGCGCTTGGCCAACGCGGCCTGATTCGAGAGCTGAACACCAAGAGGATGAAACGCTTAGGGCCAAGGAGAGAGAGGAAGAGAGAGACCAGGACAGAGACAGAGACAGAGGAGAGAGAGAGACAGACTGCTGCTGGGGGTGGGGGGGGCGGGGGGGAAGGCTGATGTGGGAAACCCCACGGGGCTCCTGCAGTCTGTGGGGCCACGTTAAGGGTGACTCATGCAGGGTAGGGCTGGATGGGGACCCTGACCCCATTCCTTGTCTCTATTCAGCCCTAAACCTGAAAGGAGAAGGGAATCAGAATAAAGGAAAAATGACATGAAGCCCTGAGTGTGGCAAGGACACAAGATGTAGGCAAAGACCGCAGGGGATGTCCTTACACTACAATTGTTCATCATCTACCTGAAATTTACATCTACTGGGCGTCTTGCATTTTTAAAATATTTTTTTAATGAGAGTCCCACACCCCACACAGACCCCAATGTAGGGTCTGACTCAGAGCCTGAACTTGCAACCCTGAGATCAAGACCTGAGCTGAGATCAAGAGTAGGATGCTCAACCTACTGAGCCACACGGATGGCCCTGGGTGCTCTGTGTTTTTATTTGCTGAATTTGGCAACCATGACCCACAGGACAGGGGGTGACGGGCCCACCAGCATCCTCACCAGGAACCTTCCCAGCAGCCTCCTGTATTATCTTTAACGAGGGTGGGGGCATAACGCAAAGTGCGGTTCTCCCAGGCCCCGCTTGCGGGTCCAGCTAAGCAGGTGCATTGATGCCAAGTCCCCATGTGGGCTCTTGGCAGCCACAATGGTTAATTTTGTATAGCAATTTGGGTCATGGGGTTCCCAGAGCTTGGTCAAACGTTATTTTGAGTATTCCTGTAAGGGTGTTTTGGGATGAGGTTAACATTTAAATCAGTAGCCTGAGTAAAAGCAGGTTGTTCTCTGGAATGTGGGTGGGCCCGACCTAATCAGGTGAAGCCCAACTAGAAAGAAAAGGCAGACCCTCCCCTGAGTAGCAGGGAGTCCTTGCCCCCGACTGGCTTTCCACCGTGATCCTGGCTTTCTCCTGTCTTTGAGCTTGACCTGAAATGTCAGTTCTCCTTGGGCCTGGAGCCTTCCTTCCAGACCATGTGGGAACCCACCCAGTTGGCTCTCCCGGGTCTCAGGCCTCGGGTTTGGACTGGAGTCGTTACATCGACTCTCCTGAGTGTCCAGCTTGCTGACTGCAGATCTTAGGACTTATCAGCCTCCATAAGCATGTCAGCCAATTCCTTATAATAAAGTAATATGACAACAATTTCTGATAATAAGGATAAATAGTGAGTAAATTCAAATTCCTTATAATAAAATCCTAACTATGAAATATCAGTTCCGCCTGTCTGGGGAGGCCTGACCGGTCCAGCAGCCGTGGCGACAGGGAGTCCGAAGCTCCCGTCCTCATCGCCCCCTGGGCTGCAGCTGCTCCCTGTGGCTGGCACCCCACGTGTGAGTGTGCTGAGGGCTCGCTGGGTTCGAGCGGCCCCCCTGGGGACAGCCAAGGCGCTGGGGGGACGCGGCACAGGCCGCTGCGGTGGGCGCTTGTCTCCTGCCCGAACCACAGCTGAGGGGCCCTGGGGCAAACACGGATTCTTCAGGAGGGAGATGTGCTTCTTATGTCTTCTAAAATTCCCCGGGATGGCACAAATCTGCTTCGTAGATGCAAGGGAAATGTCATATTGCAGGAAGGAAGATGGGGAGGAGGCATTTATTTAGTGCCTTCTGTGAGCCAGGCTCCCTGCAGACAGCATTTCATTCTGTTTTAGTTCTCGTGAGGCCCTCAGGAACACAGGACCGGATCCTGATGGTCCTTGGTTTACACGACACGCTTGTGACTGGCCCGGTGTGTTTATGGTTATGTATGTAAGTAACAAACCCTGGGACCCACCACCTCACACGAGGGCCAGACATGGTCGTAACCCCCTTCCACCGGGGCCTCCGCTCTCCCCTCACCCCGGCGGCCACCCTCCTGAGCTCGTGTGTGAAATTAAACAAGAAAGCGATACTGTTTTTCACATGTAAGTATTCGAAAAGGTATGTTGTCTGGTTTTACATTTTTATTTTTTTTTAAGATTTTATTTATTTATTCATGAGAGACACAGAGAGAGAGAGAGAGAGAGGCAGAGACACAGGCAGAGGGAGAAGCAGGCTCCATGCAGGGAGCCCGACGTGGTACTCGATCCCGGGACTCCAGGATTACATCCTGGGCTGAAGGTGATGCTGAACCGCTGAGCTATTGGGGCTGCCTTGGTTTTACATTTTTAAAACTTCGGGAAAAGGCCTCTTTTCATGAGCTTCCCGGGAACCCCGTGGAGCCGGCCTGCCGTGCCCAGGTCACAGATGGGCAAGCAGAGTCCCAGCACGACGCGGGGTGGAGCTGGGATCTGAACCCCAGGCTTAGCGGTGTGGTTCTCGGCCGTGTTCCTGCAGCTCCGGGCAGCCGGCCCGCGGGGGGACAGGGAGCTCCCCGGGCAGGGCCACGCGGCCACGTGGTCGGCCTTGTTCAACACAGGATCAGCAGGGTCTGGCATGTGCAGAGCGTTCAGTAAACATTTGTTGAGCAAATAAACGCCATCCTTCCCTGTAGGGCTATGTGGGCATGGTGGTGACCGTCCCCAGGAACACAGAGGGGCGGGGCGGGGGCGGATTGTCCTCACGGGAGCTCATGCTCATTTTTCCAATTAAGTCTTTTTTTTTCCTCCAGTAACTAGGAAAAACAAAAATGTTTTCCATGCCACAAAATCAGGGGACAGAGAGAGGATCCAGGAGCCAGGGCGGTATTTCCGGGAAGCAGGGCCCAGCACTCCCCACCCCACCCCAAGGGTTCCTAGAGGCTTCCACGGGCCCTTGAGTTCCTGTCTTTCTCCTCCTCCCTGGTTCTGGTCCCCGCGGGGGATCCTCCTGTGGCTGCCGGAGCCTGGGTCAGCTACTCCCCGTCACCCCGAAGGCTGACTGTTGCCCCGCATAGCCCAGAGGTGTGGGCACAGCTCTGTACCTCGTGGGTGCAGCCGTGGGCTCTCGAGGTGAATGGGGAGGACCCACCGCCCTGTGCTTACACTCACCTCTCCAGGGCCAAGCCTTGGGCCCCACTCACCTGTTCCTCAGGATGATTCCTTTCCAGGAGGCTTCTCCATCCTTCAGGCAAAGCGTCTGTGGGGCTCAGCCCCCCAAAACCTCCAGACTGACAGTAGCAATAACAGTAATGATATGTAACATCCAATCTGTGCGCCGAGCGCTTTACGTCCATCGGCTCGTGCAATCTTCACTAACATGCCCATTTTACAGACGAGGACACTGAGGCTCAGAGGAGTCCGGTTATCCGGCGTAGGCCACAAGCTAACACTGTGTGAGGAGCTTGGACTCAGGTTACGCTGTGACCCAGCCCGTGTTCGGTGTTGGTCTTGGAGTGAGCACGGGGCACAGCTGCATTGGACGAATGGGGCTCAGGGTCTCCCCAGGCAGGGCTACGGGGTTTCTGGGTCGTTGTAAAAACCTGCCTGCCCTCCGTGCCCAGTCTTGACATCTGGGGAGTCATTCCGGGGGCCCCCGATGTCGAGATGCTGGGCCCTAGAACCTGCCAGTTAAACCGAAGGACTTGGAAGCTCCCGGTGGCTCAGACACCACGCACGCATGCCTTCTCCAGTGCCTGTTTGCTTCCGCAGGCTTAGGTGCTTAAAAGCCAGCCACGAGTCTTGAAGCCCTGGGACAGGGGCAGGCATTCACACTTGGCAGGAAACATCGCCATAAAATGGCACAGTAGCAAAATGTAGGGGAGAGTGCCGGGAAACACGGCGTGTGTGTTCACGGGCTGAGCTCCTGTGCACACCCGGCCACACGTGTGTCCGCGAGAACCTGCCTGGATACCCCCGGGCGCGGGCAGCCACGCAAACGTGCATAGGCATGCACGGGGACATTCCCGTGTGTCCTGGGACACCCAGGTGGTCAGCCCGTGTTCTACCTGGGCTAAAAATCCGGGGGACAAGTGAGACGCCGACTAGGGATCCTTTGCGAGACATTCTCCCTCGCTTTCCCTTCTGACTCTCCTGACCGTGTAAGCATCTCGGTGTCCAAGCTGGGCGCAGGGTTTGGAGTCGCCATGACCCTGCCACTGTCACCGGGTAGAATGGTGTCCTCCCAAACTCCTATGTTGAAGCTCTAACAGCCCATGTGGTTATATTCGGAGATGGAGCCTCTTGGGAGGTAATTAAGGTTAGTTACCCCTAAGGATGGGGCTCTGATCTGCAAGGATTAGCGTCCTCAGAAAAAGGGGGCCTCAGAAAGCTCGCTTTCTTGCCGCACGCGCTGAGCAAAGGCCACGTACGTAGGTATGGAGACCGTCCCTACAGGCCCAGAGAAGAGCCTCAGAAGAAACCAGCCTGCAGGCAGCTTGATCTTGGGCTCCAGCCTCCGGGACTGGGGGGCGTAAGGTCTGTAGGGTAAGCCCCCCGAGGCAGGGGGACCTTGCTGTGGCAGGGCAAGCAGACAGAGACACCAGGGCAGCCTGTCCTTCATGCCAATGCACACATTTTTCGTGTCTTCATGCGTGGAACATGCATGTTCCCCGAGTAGCTGAGCTTGAGTAGCCGGGCCTGTCCCTGGGCCAGTGTCCCCGGCCACCTGGGTCCAGCCAGAGGCCAAGGCAGACTCGACGAGAGTGCTCTGGTCTCTGTCGTACGGGAGGCCGGGCGGAGCTGGGCCTTCCTGCCGCCCTGGCCCCACCGCTGGGCGCGTACGTGACCATTGGAAACACGAACCCCCCATAGCCCGTCTCGGGGCCCTGCCTGCTGGCCTTGCCCAAACTCTGCCTGGGAGGGAGAGCCACCTTGGGAAAGGGGAGCCCCCTTCACAGGATCCAAACTTTGTTGGGCAGCCCTGGGGAGGAGCACTCCAGCTCCCAGGAAGAGGAGACAGGCCGGTGGGCAGCTGGAGTCGTCTGTCACGACAGGCTGGCCCGGGACAGGGATTCAAGGAGGTGAGCAGCAGACAGCTTCTCTTTAAGGAAGAGGAGGAGGCCTGCAGGTTCCAGCTTTATTTTCTAAGTTGCTAGTTATTAAACCTGAGCCCTCAGGCTCGATCCCCATGAGTCCTCACTGTGTTCTGGAAGGCAGCATCCTTTTTTATCCCCATTGGACAGGGGAGGGAACTGAGACTGGGGTCTGAGAGGTGAAGTGATTTGCAGCCCAGAGGGGAGGAGTTGGGGCTCCTTTGTCCACTCCCGCCCACTGCACCAGGCCTCAGACACCCTGAACAGGTGCTTGGCATCGAGCGAAACTCCTCTTGGCCTTGGCAGAGATTGGGAAGATGAGAAATTAACAGAGGAGGACCAGGCAATCGGGCGAAGGATGGGGTTTGATGCTAAGTTGTGGGGGCTCAAGGGGAGAGATATCTCTGAGGCTGGGCTACAGGAGGGCTTCCTGGAGGAGGAGACAACAGAGCGGGGAGGGATGAGAGAGGGGGGTCTGGGCCGGGCCTGGCCAGAGTCAGGGTGCAGGGTGGGGGGCACGCTGGTGGCCTGTGCAGGGAACAGAAGCGACGTGAGAGGGACAGAAAGAAGCACACACGCTCGCCTGACCCTCTGCAGGCCTCACCGGGCCGCGGTCTTCGTTCTGCAAATGAGAACACTGAGCCCAGGTCTCCTGGTGACATAACAGGCCAAGCCCAAACCTCAATGTCTCAATTTGTGGCCGACTCTCTTCCCTGCAGCAGGGTGGTTTCTGAGGCCAGGGCCTGGGGTCAGAGCTGCAGGAGGTGAGAGGTTTGAGGGAGTACAGAGGCAGCACCAGCTGCAAGAGGTCGGGGGCCAAGGGTCAGGCAACAGGCCCAGGAAGGAAGAGGGCGGGACCCGGGGGACACAGCAGGGCAGGGGGCACCCTCCGCTGGGGCTGGCCTCCCGGGGCACTTGGCTCAGGCTGGCGGGCCCCTCCCCAGGCCTTCCTCCCAATACCCCAGAGAACTGGAGGCAGGAAGGGGGGGTGCCTGGGAGGGAGAGCCACCTTGGGAAAGGGGAGCCCCCTTCACAGGATCCAAACTTTGTTGGGCAGAAAGATGCTTCCTGGAGCCTTGGAAGGAACTGAGAAACACGGAGTCCTGGGGTCGCTGCCAAACCCAAAGTTCGCTCCTCAGGCGAATGCTGTGGGGGGAGAGGCGGGGGGTGGGGAGAGAAACATATGGAAAACCAGCGTCTTCCACATTGCCGGGAGAGGCAGCCGCTCCTCCACAGCCTGCTGTCCCGTTTCCTTTCTGCTCCCTCCGGTGCCTTCCAGGGACAGTGACTAGAGTCTCTACGGCCTGGCTTTGAGTGGCCTCTGACAGTGGGCCCCAGGGTCACCTGAGCCCCTGCCTTCAGGGAGTCACAACGTGTAAGGAGAGCCGTAGGAACAGGAGGGGACAGGGACCATTTAGCCAGAAGGCAAAATCACTGATGCCTGGGGAGATCCAGGAGGGCTTCCAGGAGGAAGCAGCCGCTGAAGCAAGCTGGAATTAGGCCAGCGTAGAAGAGGCGACGCAGGCGTGTTTCTACCTATGCAGCTCTTTGAGATGTTGAAATACAAACACAAAGAAGTGGAGGCTCAGAAGCGTTAGGTGAGTTTTGCCCAGGATCACACAGGAAGCAACAGGTCGGAGAGGTCAGGATGTAAGCCCAGGTGCCAGCCTGAGGCGAGGGTCTGTGTCTGGGTGCATGGAGCTGCATCTCTTCTGATTCCTGAAGAGACTTCCCAGTAACTAGGCCACGGAACCAGGCAGGTCCTGGGAAAGATGAGGGACTTGCTCATATTGGAACTTGAACTGAGCAGAGGGTCTTGGGACAGAGAGGAAGGGACATGCTCTGTCTCAGGGGCGGGCCAGCGAGGGGAGGCGGGGTGGGCGAAGGAGCTGGCTGGGACTCCAGACACAGCGTACAGCGGGACCTGGAAACCTGCAGACTCTTCCTTCCTGAGGCCGTCAGAGTTCCCAGGGGCAGGAGGGGTGTGTGTGTGTGTGTGTGTGTGTGTGTGTGTGCACCATGTCTGAGTGTGTGTGCACCATGTCTGAGTGTGTGCATGCATCTGTGTGTGCGCTCGTGTCTGAGTGTGTGCATGCATGTCTGAGTATGCATGAGCGCATGTCTGAGTGTATGTGTGTGTGTGTGTGTGTGTGTGTACATGTGGATACGAGTGCCCTCACTAGGGGATCCCTGGGTGGCTCAGTGGTTTAGCGCCTGCCTTTGGCCCAGGGCGCGATCCTGGAGTCCCGGGATCGAGTCCCACATCGGGCTCCCAGCATGGGGCCTGCTTCTCCCTCTGCCTGTGTCTCTGCCCCTTTCTCTCTCTCTCTGTGTCTGTCATAAATAAATAAAAAAATATTTAAAAAAAAGAAGAGTGCCCTCAATAAGCAGTGGTCAATGAACAGATGCACAAAAGGTCAAGGTCAGGCAGACCAGTCTCAGTGGCACCTGGGGTGTGTCTGGGCACAGACTGGGAGTGTGTAGATGCTCCCCAGGCCTTGGTGGGGGGCTTGTGCCCTGTAACATGCTGATCACCTGCGAGTGGGTGAGGACATCCTGTAGGCAGCAGGTCACCTGCGGTTTGGTGGCAGTGCCCCGTGGCTGTAGCATCTGCAAGGGCTGAGGAGAGCCGAGCATCCTCAGTTGCTGACCCTCAGGTCCTCCGGCCTGTCTCCCAGGAAGGGGCCAGGAGCAGGACAGGAACACCTCAGGAGGTGGCCAGGGTCTCAGCATTGCCATGGCAGAGGGCCCAGGGCAGCAGAGAAGCCTCCTCACCCTGGGCGGGCAGGGGGCTCGCATCTTGTGTTTGGAACGTGACCTCGCATTGAGCCCTGACGGGTGGAACAGGGCAGGTGAGGTGCCACCTGGCGTGTCTGGTCAGGACAAGCATGTCCTTCCCCCCCAGACGTCCTCCTAGGGACGCCAGTGGAGTGACCTGCCAGGGTCTGGATGCCTGAGGACAGTCCAGGGAGGAAGTGGAAGCAGAGGCCACACGGCTGGGCGGAGGTGAGAACCAGCTCAGCTCAGGGCGTTTTCTCACCTCTCCACAAGGGCCCGGCCTGGCCGCGCATCTGTGTGGTCAGTCGGCCAGCCCAGGCTCTGACTCCGGAAGGCGACCTTCTGTGGCCCCCCAGCACCCCCGGCCCTGGGGGAGGGGTGCCCCTGGCTGGGGCTCAGGTGACAGCTCTGCAGACCACACCCTGCAGCTGTCCGGAGCCTCTGACCTTGGCCTCCCTGGGCCCCTGAGAAGCCTCCCGGCCTCCCTGGGACTGACCGTCTTCTGCTCCTCTGCCTCCCAGGCTGTCCTAACCAGCCCACCTGGTGGTGGGGGGTCCTCCTGGAGCTCTCCCAGGTGGGCCTCCCGCCCACCTCGGTGTCCTCGCACCACCCACCTGCTCTGCAGCCAGTCCTCACCCCTCCCACCAGCAGGGCAGCTCAGACCAGGTGCGGGGACAAGGGTTTACCAGCTGGAGTGGCGCCCCCTCGTGGCAAGAGCAACAAACACATCTACAGGGCCCTGGGCCCCACCCACGCTGAAATCCCCCATTCCTCGATGAGCTTTTTTTTTTAATTTAAAAATATTTATTCATTAAAAAATAACAACCTTTTTCATGTTAATATAAATAACATGTTATGAAATGACTACTATTCTCCAAGACGAAAACTTAATGAGGAAGAGGGACATTGTTTTATACTTTTGCAAAACACATTAATTCATGGCTTAGTAGACTACTACTCAATTTTCATATCTACTTCTGTGTTTATTCCTTTTTTTTTTGTATTTTTTTAATTGGAGTTCCATTTGCCAGTATACAGCATAACAACACCCAGTGCTCATCCCGTCAAGTGCCCCCGTCAGCTTTGAGAGCTTTTGAGTGGGGGTGGGGTGGGGGCCGGGGGCAGATTGATTCCAATTTTGTCCACTTGCTCAGAATTCATTCATTCCATGTCATGCTGCAGCAAATCCTTGTGTTTGGAGTTTCCATAAAATGCAAGCCACCTGTATGCAGTCTTTTTTATTTTTTATTTTTTATTTTTTTTCCTGTATGCGGTCTTGATCTCATTATTTGAAAATCACATTTTCCTCCTCAAAATTATTGACTGGAAAAGTAAAATAACTGTATTGGTTATGCCAGCAAACACTTCTTACCGATGCCCCGGATGCTCAGTCTAAGACGAGGACGGGGAGGCTGAGACAGGCGGGGCACAGTGGGGTCAGGCCCCCAGTCAGTGCAGACCTGACTGCTGCAGCGTGTGGGGAAGGGCTGGGCGGTGCTAGGTATACAGTAGGTGTGCATTAGATGTTTAAGAACTGGAGGCAGGTGCACAGCTACTTCACACCCCAAGTCTTCTGACCTTCAAGCTCAAACTACTCCCCGCTGCGGGGCGCCCTGCGGACCAGGGGCTGTACCCCAGTAACAGGGTGGTGACATCTGTGGGCTCATGCACCAGCTGCAGGTAACAGAGCAGGTGGCCGTAAGGTGGCCACTCCCGCCCAGGACAGTGATGCCGCAGTGCGTCCACAGGCGGGGACGGGACCCAGAGCGGAAGGAGGCTCTGGGGGCAGGCGGAGGTGCCCATCATTGTTCTCCAGCTTCGCTGGTCGGGATAATTCGGGTTTGGGATTTCAAACCTGAGGGTGGAGGGCGGATTTGCCCGTCAGTCTCAGCTGGGCACAACCCAAACACAAAATGGCTTTTCCTTTTCTCTACTCTCTGGCCCCATCTGGACAATGTCGCATCTCCCCTGCCCTCTTTTAACCCCTGACCCCTTGGTCCCCTGGGCTGCGGGCGCGTCCAGACGCTGGCTCCCCTGGGTGTGGTGAGTGCGTGGCAGCTCTGGCTCTGTTCAACGTTGCCCACCGCAGCCAGGCTCCCATGGCCTGCTAGCAGCCCCTCCTCCCGGGGGCTGTGTCGGGTGAGTGCAGACCTGTCACCTTGCTCTGTGTGCTCCTGGTCTTAGGGAGACACACGCACCCCTGTCATGCCAGACGGTACTCCCTCTGCTTTCTCCCCCCACCACTGTCTGCCTCCTGTTCTCTCTCCCTCCCCAGGGAGGAGGGTTGGGATGGACCAGCCAACTTACCCCCCAAGAAGACGACTGACGAGGTCACCCCTGTTGTGGCCCAGGGTGACGGGCAAGGACAACCGGGCAGCCAGCGGCCTCTCAGCCTCCCCAAGGGTGGGCTTGGTTCTCCTGCAGCTAAGGTCCTGCAGGCAGCAGAAGTGCATGCAGGGAGAGGAAGTTACACCGAGGCATGGTACAGAGGTGTGAACCAGGTTAAGGAACAAACAGGAATGCTGATGGACCCACAGCGACAGGGGGCTGCAAGTCCCAGCTCGGGGGTGGGGTGGGGTGGGTGTCACCGGACAAAGCTGCAGTCAGGTGAGGACAAAGCTAAGAAAGCCAAGAATACCCTGGCCTCAACCGTACCCACCATCTCATCCCCAGCAGCAGCTTCCTGTTGGCTAGACCCAGCAGGAAGTCAGAGGGCAGAGCCACCCAGGAAGTGCGGGCTGCCATCCCCCGGGCCTCTGAGCAGGACAGAGGGAGGCCCAGAATGACCCATGGGCTGGGCAAGTGGTGGGACATGGGCAGAGTCTGTCACCTGACCTCTGGTGGCTGGGGCATCGGGAAAAGGCTCATTCTGCATCCAGGAGATTCCCCGCATTTCAGAGAGACCGTGGGCGGGGGGAGCTCTGAGGTGGGTGGGATGACCCGGCAGGTTCAGCCCTCAGCTGGGAGCCGCTGGGAAGCCAGGCCTTGGCCTTGGCCTTGGCGCAGTTGCAGTGGTGATGGTTTCCAGAGCACCACACGGGGCAGGGGTGGGGGGCACAGGTCAACCTGAGCCCCCTGCTCAGTGCATTTTCATGGGCTCCAGATAGTAAGGCACATCTCACAGGCCTGGCGCAAGGATTACAATGAGTAAACACAATATCTGCCATTTATTGTGTGCCTCGCGTGCTACGGGCTGTACGGATGCTGCTAAGCTAGTTATTCACAAAAATGCACAAAGCGCTGGCCACGCAGTAGGCATCCGTTCCCCTTGCCAGCAGGGGCCCTGCAGTCCAGCCACACTTCATGCCACAAAGGATGACCGCTGACAGTCTGCACCATCCAGAGGAGTGACCTCACACCTCACCGTGACCACCACCCACACAGGGACTTCCCCGACCTATGAGAGACTGTGTTCCACATCCAGGTCCCCTCGCCCGGCAGCTGCAGGTTCTGAGGGCCCAGGAGGGAAAGGGAGCAGCCCGGGGCCCTCTGGCCTGTGGGCAGGGCCCAGTGGACCCCTCCATCCTGGGCTTCCCTGCCTGCTGTGGCGCAGCACCCACCGGGTGAGCAGCACAGGTGTGTTTCTGAGGCCAGTAGTGGACTCTGGATGATCATTTACAGATTGGAGGGGGAGATAAGGCTGTCATCGATGCCTGCTTATGCGGCCTTTATGGGTCATAAAGAGATGGCACTGCCGGGGGCCACCTCGCTCCTGTGCCAGCAACCCCCCCCCCGCCCCCGTCTCTTTCTGCCTCTTTTATTACCCACTCCTATCTTTCTCCCTCCCCAAGCCCCACCCTGGTGCAGATCCCAAGACCATAACCTTCCTCAAATTGCTGCTGGCTTTTCCTGACCTTCTGCCCCAGGCACAGAAGGTAACTTTATTAGCAGGGCTGGTGAGGGCTTGGCTGGGGCCCCAGCCTTGGATGGTGAGAGCGGGGGGAGATCGGCCAGCGCAGCAGACACCCAGAGCTGCCCAGCTTGCAGAAGGAAAGGGACTAAGGAATCCACACTAATAACGTCCTATCTCTTCGTGTCTTTTCCAGCTTCTGCAGCCCCTGCCCTTTGGCGGTGGGGATGGGGTTAAAGTCAGCCCGGTTCTCCTTGTCCGTCCCTCCCCTGCACTGTGACAATGGCTCTGATCAAAAGTGAGGTGGCTGGCTGGGGCAGGCGTTTCTTTTTTCTTTTTCTTTTTTTTTAAAGATTTTATTTATTTATTCATGAGAGACACACACAGAGAGAGGCAGAGACACAGAGAAGAGGGACACAGAGGGAGAAGCAGGCTCCATGCAGGGAGCCCGACGTGGGACTCGATCCCGGGACTCCAGGATTACGCCCTGGGCCAAAGGCGGCGCTAAACCACTGAGCCATCTGGGCTGCCCTAGGGCAGGCATTGCTGTGTCACCAGGGCCCATTAGGGAGTCAGTCCCAGGTGTCCTTCATCTTTGCACCTTAAAATGGACTCAGATTCTGGCTCTGTGTCTAAACCTTCTCCTGATGGTGACAACAGTGGAAGCCCTCCTCAGTTTGATAGGAAGTAAGGGGACGAGGAAACAAATGACCCCAGCTTCAGCTAGAACCCCTGTTCACTTGCATGGGGTCTGAACCTCCATTTCCTCATCCTCCAGTCGGAGCCCTGCCCCTTACCTCACAGCCATGGTGAGAGGGCTCAGGGCATGTTTGCTGGAAGGGCCCACCACATGCAGTGAGGCGGAAAGAGGACAGTTTTGTGACTGCAAAGCGACTTGGGTTCAGCTCTCGGCATCGCCGCTGGGCAAGTCTGCTCTCTGCACCACACTTGCCAGTTTGCAAAATGGAGACAGTGAGGCCCGCTTTTTGGCTGTTGTGAAAACTGGAGCAAAGTGTGTCCTTGGTGATGGCAAATGCTTAGCCATGGTGGCAGCTGGTACTGAGGCTGAGAGGCGATGTCGGTGGTCCCATTTCACAGGGAGGAAACCGAGGCTCCAGGAGGATGGTCAGATGAATGGTAGAGCTGGATCAGCTGGGCGTGTCTGATACCCACCCATCCCACTGCTCACCTGCCCCCTCTCCCCTAGACTGCCCCCAGCAGAAGTGTTGCTCCTGGAGTGGGCCCAGCCAGCCATTGCACCTCAGCCACAGGCCGGGGGTGAGCATGGCTAGTGTGGCATCTGCCCTCATTTCCTGAACCTGCAGTGACAAGCTAATAGCCATTCCCCAAGGTCCTGTGATCCACCAGCAGCAAGGGACTGATGTTGATGGCATCCCAGGCTGGGTCTCCGCATCTGAGTCCCAGTGTTCCGACCAACTCTGTGGCTTGGGGGTATTGGGCGGGCATGGCTGGGGGGGTGCACAGTTTTCTCCAGCCCTGGTTCTCTTGAGTCATTCTGTTCTGGTGCCCAACCCATGTTTGTTTTGTCTTTCTGGGTTTCAGCCCTTTGGCCAGTGGGAGGTTAAAGATTACTGAGGCAGCTGACAATAAAAGTGCCCGGTGTGCTGGCCTTTGACCATCCATTAGAAGGCAGTGGGATCACATTCTTCACAACCGCCAAAACGGTGAAAGTGGCGAGGGTGTGGGCGAGGGGCACACCCTCCTTGTATTAATATTAAGAGGACAGTGGCTGCTGCCTGGGCAATCAGGCCAAGTTTCTCTTTCATCTGAAGCCAGGGCCACAATGTGGCATTGTTCTCTGTCTCAAAGGCCACTGTGTGGCCCCAGAGTGGACCCCGATGGACTCCACCTGGCAGAGTAAACACTCACCCAGAGGTGGCCGGTGGCATTGAGGAGAGATTTTTCTCCTGGAAGAGATACTTCCTTCCAAGTGAGTCTGAAAATGAGAGACCTCGAGGTGTTGTTAGAGCCCCTGCCTGGGCCTCAGTTTCCTCATCCGGACCTTGGTGGTCAGCTTACACTCCACAGCCCAGGCAAGGTTCTTAATCTTTTCTGTGCTGTGGAAGCTGAGGGGCCCCTTCCTAGAACCATGTTTTCTTTTTGTTTGTTTTTTTGTTTTTTGTTTTTTTTGGGGGGTGTTTTCTTAATGCATAAGGTAAAACCAGAAGGTTACAAAGGAAATTGATTACATTGAAACATAATTAGTGAGACATTTACAATCAAGTTTGAGATACAGAAATACACGCGCTTCATTCTGAATGTATTAAATCATAAGAGCTCACCAACTACTTGATCTATCAACTGCTATAAGGTCAAAGTAAGGATGAATGAAAATTACATTGCGTGATATCTATAAGAGCAGAGTCACAGGCACCGTTTATACCTCTCGGGCTCCATCCCCCTGCCCCTCTTTTTTTTGGCCTAGATCTTTGAAGAAATAGTCTTTTTTTAAAAAAATATTTTATTTATTTATTCATGAGAGACCCAGAGAAGGAGGCAGAGACACAGGCAGAGGGAGAAGCAGGCTCCCTGTGGGGAGCCCGATGTGGGACTTGATCCCAGGACCCTGGGATCACACCCTGAGCCAAAGGCAGATGTTCAACCACTGAGCCACCCAGGTACCCCTAGGTTAGAGATCTTAACTCAGCTTTCACCAATGTGTGCACGTGCTGGTCTCCGGAGCATGTTTCTGGTATAGTCTCTTCTGGCATTTTATCACACATGTGAGTTAGTGATGCTACCATCAGAGTCAAGATGCAAAATTCTCCCTCATGACAGAGGACCCCCCTCATGCTGCCCCTTCTTACTCCCACCCACCCCTCTTTTCTCACTGCCCCCTCCACCCCACTAATCCATTCTTCATTGTGTATAAATAATAATAGTTAACCTGTGCCAGGCACTGACCAAGCACTTTCCCTTGCTCCAAAGTGGTCAGAGCCGAGGCTCTCAGGGGTTGGGTAATTGCCTGCGGTTGCTCAGCAGTAAAAGCAGAATGAGTGTCGTGTGTGCCCAGGTCTTCTCCCTTCATCCTCTCCTATGAACCTCAAAGTCTCCAAAAGAAACACCCCAGACACAACTTGGGAAACCCAGGCTCAGTTTCCAGCTCCACCTCCTGGGAGCTGTGTGATTGAGGACATCTGAACGTCTCTGAGCCTCAGTGCTTTCAGCTGGAAAGTCTCAGGGCTCCGGCAGCAGGAGGGGAAGGCATGATAGGCTCATCTTGATGAGGATGGATGCTGGAAGCACTTGGGGAGGACAGGCCTCTCACTTTGGTGGAGCTGCAGGCATCTCCTCTTGGTGAGCTACTGCCTCCCTGGTGGAGAGAGAGAGAGAGGTGGTGATGGTGATGGTGATGATGATGGGGCTGGTGTGTATGTGTGTGGTGGTGGGGTTCAGAGCCAGAGTGGCCTAGGGAAGCTCACTGACTACAGACACACACACACACACACACACACACACACGAGAGTGAGAGAGACAATGCTTGGTGGCCAGAGCACCTGGCCTGAGGTCCTGGTTATAGGTAGATGGAAGAAAGTGGAGGTGGGATCTGGAAAAATTCTGTGCTACCAAAGGCAGATGCTCAACCACTGAGCCACCCATGGCCCCTATATGGCCCCAATTTATTTATTTATTTATTTTTAAATATTTTATTTATTTATTCATGGACACAGAGAGAGAGGCAGAGACACAGGCAGAGGGAGAAGCAGGCTCCATGCAGGAAGCCCAATGTGAGACTCGATCCTGGGACTCTGGGATCACACTATGAGTCAAAGGCAGGCGCTCAACTGCTGAGCCACCCAGGTGTCCCTATGGCCTCAGTTTAAAGAGGCCAGGCCAGTAGACTTCATCCATCCATCCATCCATCAAACGTTTGTTGAGTGCTCACAATGTTTGAGGTGTTGGACAGAAACTGGCAAGTGAAGCAGACATAGCTGTTGTCTCGGTTTGCCTCACCAACCTGCCAGGGCTCCCCACTGCCTAAAAGTAGAGTGGAAATTGCTCAGCCTCACATTTCCAGCATCAGCTATCCAGCACCCACCTTCCTTTTTAACCTTATCCTCACTCCCCACATGGGATGCCCTATGGTTCCCTGCAGTCACCTGCCTTTGCAGTCCTCTGTGCTTTGGTTTGTGCTGTTCACTCTGCTTGGCATGTTTTCCTCCAGTCCTTGCTAACCCTGTCTGAAGCCCCCTCAAGGCCTGGCTCCTATGCCCCCTTGTCTTTGAAGCCCGTGTCCCCACAACTCTTTGCTCATAGGGAATAGAGTGTTGTGGCACTCAGATGCTGAGGACAATGCAAAGCGTCTCTGTGGCATGGAATGACTGCTACAGGGTTCTCAGCGTGGGGTTCACTTGAAGCCCTGGACTGTGGGCCTTCATGTGCATTCCCATTGCTTTCTGAGATGTCTGACCCTGTTTTCTCATAGTGAAAATGCTGCTTTATAGCTTATTTACAAAATTGTTAGCTTGTTTGGTCCTCCAACTAACCTGGAGGACCAAACAAGGGACTGCAGCCCAGTTTGGAGACAGAAAAGCTGAGGCCCGTGAATGTCTATTTCTGGCAACACTGTGGACCAAAAGGACAATTCTCTTACTGGAATCAACTAAAAATCTTGGATTGAAAGAATCCTAAATGCATATGTGAGTTGGCAAGAAAATAAGGTATACTCAGCCAGGAAATAAGTGAAGACAGAGTCTCAGGAAGGTGAGCCGAGGGCTGAACCTAGCTTGGATGTGAGGATATTTGTTGAGCCCAGTACAATTGAGCGCTGATTTTACATATTCCGAGATGAGGAAGTAAAAGTGTAAGAGCGAACTAGAAATCAATGTCCCCTCCTAACACCACAAGGAACACTACCTGTCTTGGATCTGGGGACTGTGTAGAAGTGAAAACAAAGCTTTAGGATTTGTAGCCTGGATTAACACAACCTGGGAACCCAGAAAACTTCAACCCAAAACTTTATCTTAAATTGGCCCCATGCTGGTAGTCATCCCAGGTACTTGACAGAGAGAACACAAATTCTCTCAAAAGGAAACCACTTTTGTCCTAGGCTTTAAACACTTTCTATAAAGTTCCATAGAAAATGAACAACTCTGATTTAAAAATCACTAGACATATAAGGTAACAGGAGAGCGAGGGAAAGAGAGAGAACAGAGTCAGACAATTGGACTTTGAAAAACTTCACATGTTAGGATTATATAACGAATGAAAAAATACATTTAAGAAATAAGAGGAGGTTTAAAATGATTAAGTCTAAAGTAGATTAGAAAATGAACTCCTAAAAATGAAAAATATACATAATAATTGGAGTTACAAACTCGATATTTAATACCAGTTTAGATACAGGTTAAGAGAGAATTAGTCAATTTGAAGATGGAAATAAGAAAATTATTGATAATCAGCTCAGATAAAGAGACAAAGATGGAAATGTGAATAAGAGGTTGAGACTTAAAAGATAGAGTGAAGAAGGAAGTGTAGCCTAATTACATCTCCAAAAGCAAAGGAGAGGGGATCCCTGGGTGGCGCAGCGGTTTAGTGCCTGCCTTTGGCCCAGGGCGCGATCCTGGAGACCCGGGATTGAATCCCACATCGGGCTCCCGGTGCATGGAGCCTGCTTCTCCCTCTGCCTGTGTCTCTGCCTCTCTATTTATTTATCATAAATAAATAAATAAATAAATAAATAAATAAATAAATAAATAAATAAATAAATTTTAAAAAAAGAAAATAGTTTAAAAAAAAAACAAAAGCAAAGGAGAGGAGAGAGAAGAGAAGAGGAATAATAGGAGGTTGAGGGGCAAATAATATGAAGAGATACATGGCTGAGAACTTTCCAGAACTAAGGAAAGAACAATCCTCAGAAGCCAAATAACTTCTAAGCAAGTTAGAGGCACCTGGGTGACTCAGTGGTTGAGCGTCTGCCTTTGGCTTAGGGCATGATCCCAGGGTCCTAGGTTCAAGTCCTGCATTGGGCTCCCCACAGGGAGCCTACTTCTCCCTCTGCCTGTGTCTCTGCCTCTCTCTGTGTGTATCTTATGAATAAATAAATACAATCTTTTAAAAAAATTCTAAGCAAGTTAAATTAAAAGAAAAAATGTAATAAAACTGTAGCAAAAACAAAAGACTGCAAGCAGGAGAGTAAAATAGGTTTAACATAAAGGAAGGACAGGGTGACTTAACAGAAACAAAGCCAGGGTGTATGATACCTTAAATGTACTGGAAAAAAATTTGCCAATTCTATAACCAGCAAAAGTATCTCTTAACAATGGGAATTAAATACAGGTATTTTCAGATAAACAAACCCCAGAAAATCTGCTACCAATACACCTTCACTACAGGAATTCTAAAAGATATACTATAAGCAGATAGGAGATGATCTCAGATGAAAGGTGTGAAGTGAGGGAAGGAATGAAGAAGAAAGTGCTAAAATGTGGGTATAGATGGCTTTATATGGAGTACATAAAACAAAGTATGGGAGCACCTGACATGTGCATATGGAATAGGTGTTCATCAGTGGTTTTGATGATGAGGAGGAGGAGGGAGATGATGATGATGATGATGATGATGAACACAACTTGCAGGATGGGTACATAGAACGAGTGCAGGTTAACATCAGAAAAACTTACGCTTGATCATAAAACTTTAATTTATGGGCTGAATAAGTTTGAGAAAATTGAACTGCCTGTGTTTTTGTAATATATTAGGGGTAAAAAATAGTGTTCACAGGATTCTTATGAGAAATAAATTAGATAATGTGATAAATAATCAAATAATTAAAACATTAAATTACAGGGCTTGGTGCATATTTGGAACTTTGATCTCAATTTGAATGTCAGTTTCTCAAAGTCTAGAAATGGAAAAGAGGTTGAGGAAGATGGACCAATAATTTATGAATGCTAATAATGAAGGCTACCATGCACTGAGTATCTATATATACTAGGCATTATGCCATGACCTTGTATACTTTTTCTTACTGAATACTTGTAGTATCCCTGTGAAGTAGGCAGTAGTATTCACATGTATTTACCTTCTGAAGCAGATGATTATTTTTTAACACTTTCCCTCCTCAAATAATAAAATTATTTTCAGTAACAATTACATAATAATCAGTAATACTCATTATTTTCTTGATTATTTTTTAGTTCTAAGACAATTAACAATTAAAAAGAAATACCAGGGGATCCCTGGGTGGCTCAGTGGTTTAGTGCCTGCCTTTGGCCCAGGGCGTGATCCTGGAGTCCCGGGATTGAGTCCCACGTCGGGATTCCTGCATGGAGCCTGCTTCCCCCTCTGCCTGTGTCTCTGCCTCTCTCTCTCTCTCTCTCTCTCTCTCTCAGGAATGAATAAATAAAATCTTAAAAAAAAGAAATGCCAATGTTAAAGCAATTAACAATTAAAAAGAAATACCAATATTAAACATATTTAAATTCAATAAAAGATTTGTGAACTAAAAATTTCATTTATCAAACAAAAGTGCTACTTCTCTCAGTGTGCAAGCTTGAACAATTCCCCCAACCATTATGAACTCACTTTCCAAATGAATACATGTAACTGAGAGCATGTGTGTGGTGTGCAAATCATTTAACTAGAAGTACTTTGCATTAATTTCTTTGTAGGATGCAATATTCAAGAAAGTAATAAAAATGTGCTAATTTGAAACTTGTCTACATATTATTAAAACTCAAATGTAATAGCAGCAACTTTTTAGAACATAGTCCAACGGAAATTTTTTTTTTCCAGAGGAAGTATTTTATTACTGGCATTATTTAGAATGGCCAATGCATGGTGTTAATAAAAAGCAGATCAACTTTTAGTTGGTTTTATTATTGTTTAAAATTATATGTAGATAATTGCCTGTACACAAGGTAGACTATGCTCATGAATTTATACTTGATATGCCATGATATGCCTTTGTTAGATATTTTTTTTTGAAAATTTTCCTATTGATTGGGACTCTTTTGAATTTCAAATTTATTATATGTTTGTGCTTCATTCAAAACTATCAATTCAGTATCTATTTTTTCAGTTATCCATCCTTCTATAATGAACGTGTGTGTATACATACACACACATAAGTGTATAATAAATAGATCATCCTAAAATTTAATATCATGCTATATGATTTATTTTGGTTATTTTCCTTTAAGATGTGTTATAGACAGTTTCAAATTATATATATAGCGACAGTTACCTCACTAAAAAATGGTTATGTGACATTTCATAGTGTAAATGCACCAACATTTTTGTCCTTTAAGTTTTTTATTTAAATTCAATTTAATTAACATACACTATATTATTAGTTTCAGAGGTAGAATTCAGTGATTCATCAATTGCATACAACACCCAGGGCTCATTACTTCAAGTGACCTCCTTAATGTCCATCACCCAGTTACCCCATCCCCCCACCTGCCTCCCCTCCAGTAACCCTGTTTTTTCCTGATCATTAAGAGTCTCATATGGGTTGTTTCTCTGTTTTTGTCTTCTTTTATTTTTCCTTCCCTTCCCTATGTTCATAGGTTTTATTTATTAAATTCCACACGAGTGAAATCATATGATACTTGTCTTTGTCTGACTGACTTAATTTGCTTAGCATAATATCCTGTAGTCTATCCACATGATCGCAAATGGCAAGATCTAAGTCTTTTGATGGCTGAGTAAATATTCCATTGTGTGTGTGTGTGTGCGTGTGTGTGTGTGTATCACCTCTTCTTTATCCATTCATCTATCAATGGACATCTGGGCTCTTTCCATATTTTGGCAATTGTGGACATTGTTGCCATAAATATTGGTGTGCATATGCCCCTTTGAACTACTGTTTGTATTCTTTGGTAAAATATCTAGCAGTGCAATTGCTGGGTCATAGGGTAGCTCTATATTTAATTTCTTGAGGAACCTCCATACTGTTTTCAGAGTGGCTCCACCAGTTTGCATTCCCACCAACAGTGTAAGAGGGTTCCCCCTTCTTCACGTCCTCACGAACATCTTTTGTTTCCTGAGTTGTTGATTTTAGCCATTCTGATTGGTGTGAGGTGAAATCTCATTGTGGCTTTGATCTGTATCTCCCTGAGGCTGAGTGATGTTGAGTATTTTCTTATGTGTCTGTTGGCCATTTGTATACCCTGTTTGGAGAAATGTCTGTTCATGTCTACTGCCATTTCTGGACCAGCTATTTTGTTTTTTGGGTGTTGAGTTTGATAAGTTCTTTACAGATACTGGATACTAGTCTTTTATCTGATAAGACATTTGCAAATATATTTTCCCATTCCATTGATTACCTTTTATTTTTGTTGACTGTTTCCTTTGCTGTGCAAAAGCTTTTTATCTTGATGAAGTCCCAATAGTTCATTTTTACTTTTGCTTCTCTTGCCTTTGGAGACACATCTAGAAAGAAGTTGCTTCTCCAAGGTCAGAGATGTTGTTGCCTGTGTTCTCCTCTAGGATTTTGATGGATTCCTATCTCACATGTAGGTCTTTCAACCATTTTGAGTTTATTCTTGTGAATGGTTTAAGAAAGTGGTCCAGTTCCATTCTTCTGCATGTGGCTGTCCAGTTTTCCCAACACCTTTGCTGAAGAGATTATCTTTTTTTTTTCCCATTAGATATTCTTTCCTGCTTTATCAAAGATTAACTGATCACAGAGTTGAGGGTCCATTTCTGGGTTCTCTATTCTGTTTCATTGATCCATGTGACTGTTTTTGTGCCAGGACCATACTGTCTTGATAAATACAGCTTTGTAATAGAGCTTGAAGTCTGGAATTGTGATGCCTCCAGCTTTGGTTTTCTTTTTCAACATCCTTCAGGCTGTTCAGGGTCTTTTCTTGTTTTACACAATTTTAGGATTGTTTGTTTCAGCTCTGTGAAAAATGTTGATGGTATTTTGATAGAGATTGCATCGAATGTTAGACTGCTTTGGGTAGCATAGACATTTTAACAATATTTGTTTATTAATGTGGTGTATCACACTGACTGATTTGTAGATATTGAACCACCCTTGCAGCCCAGGAATAAATCCCACTTGGTCATGGTGAATAATCCTTATAATGCATTGTTGGATCCCATTAGCTAGTATTTTGGTGTGAATTTTTTCATCCATGCTCATCAGGGATATTGGTCTGTAATTCTCCTTTTCAGTGGGGTCTTTTGCTGGTTTTGGGATCAAGGCAATGCTGGCCTCATAAAATGAGTTTGGAAGTTTTCTTTCCATTTCTATTTTTTGAAATAGTTTTAGAAGAATAGGTATTAATTCTTCTTTAAGTGTTTGGTAGAATTCCACTGGAAGGCCATCCAACCCTGGACTCTTGTTTGTTGGGAGAGTTTTGATTACTGATGCAATTTCTTTGCTGGTTATGAGTCTATTCAGGTTTTCTATTTCTTCCTGTTTCAGTTTTGGTAGTTTATATGTTTCTAGGAATGAGTGATTTTTCCTCCAGATTGCCTAACTTGTTGGTATATAATTCTTTGTAATATTATAATTGTTCATATTTCTTTGGTGTTGGTTGTGATCTTTCCTCCCTCATTCATGATTTTATTTATTTGGGTGCTTTCTCTTTTCTTTTTGATAAGTCTGGCTAGACTTGTTAATTATTCTTATGAATTGTTTCAAAGAATCAGCTCCTAGCTTCATTGATCTGTTCTACTGTTCTTTTGATTTCTATATCACTGATTTCTGCTCTTATCTTTACTATTTCTCTTCCCCTGCTGGAGGCTTTATTTGCTGTTCTTTTTCCAGCTCCTTTAGGTATAAGGTTAGGTTCTGTATTTGAGACTTTTCTTGTTTCTTGAGAAAGGCCTGTATTGCTATATACTTCCCTCCTAGGACTGCCTTTACAATGCACCATAATTTTTAAAGTAACCTTTCACCATTTACTGTCAAACTGTCTATGTCTTTCATCTAATGTACATCCATTACAGAAAGCAGTTAGCTAGGTTATGCATTTTTTATCTAGTCTGACAGTCTTTGCCTTTTGGTTTAGTGTGTGATACATTCATATTTAATGTAATTACCAACTTGGTAGCGTTTAGGTCTATCATTTTCATATTTGTTTTCTACAGGTCTCTCCTATTTGTTCTTTTCTCTTTTTCTGTCTTCATCGTGTTAATAAAATTTTCTGATGTTTTACTTAAATTCATTTGATGGCCTTATAGCACTGTATTAGCATTATTTTTAAATGGTTGTCCTAGAGATTACAATAGGCATGTTTAATTTTCTACTTACAGTTTATATTGAAATACTTCCGGTAAATGTAGGACTCTTGAAACAATGTTTTTTTTCTAAAGCTATTGTCACATACATCACATCTGTATTCATTATGAACCCAACAATACAGTGTTGTTAGTTTTGCTTTAAACAATCCTATGCCTTTTAAAGAGATTAAGGCAAGGAAAAAAAATATACATCTTAGAATATATCCACACATTTGCCATTTCTGGTGTACTTTATTCTTTGCTATAGACCTAAATTAACATCTATTGTCATTTCCCTCCAATTTCATTTATTATTGCTTGTAATGTGGAACTAATTACATATTTTTTTTGCCTCTATTCTGCTCTCATTTTTGAAGAACAGTTTTTTGGTCGACAGTTTAATTTTCCTTTGAGCACTTTGGATATGTAATTTGAATACATTTTAGTTTTCATTGTTTCTGATAAGATGTCAGTACTTAATTGTATTCTTTTTCCTCTCTATGTAATGTGCCACTTTTCTTGACTGCTTTCAAGAATTTCTCTGTATCTTGGATTTTAGCCTTTTGAGTATGGGGTGCTTAGGTGTCATTTTCTTTGTATTAATCCTGCTTAGGGTTTGTTTAGCTTCTTCGTCTGTAACTTAACATTTTTCACCAGATATGGGAACTTTTAGACCTTTGATTCTTCAAATGTTTTTTCAGACCACTTCATTCTTTGTTCTTGTTTTGAACTCCAATTATACATATGTTGGACTTCTTGATATTTTTCCATAGTTCTCTGACGTTCATTTTCCTTCAATCTTTTTTCTCTGCTTTGGATTGGATAGCATCTATTCATTTATTTTCAAGTTCACTGATGTTTTTCCTTCTGCCATCTCCAATATGCTGTTAAGCATCTTTAGTAAATCTTGGCTTTTTATTTCAGTTATATACTTTTCAATCATAGAATATTTGACTTTTTAATAGCTTCATCTTCTTCATTAAAGTTTCCTATTTGTTCACTCATTAAGTTTACATTTTTAAAATACCACCTTTCTGGGGCCCCTGGATGGTTCAGCCAGTTAAGTGTCTGACTTTTGATCTAAGCTCAGTTCTTGATATTAGGGTCATGAGTTCAAACCCCACATTGGGCTATATGCTGGGCCTGGAGCCTACTTAAAAATAAATAATAACAAAATACTACATTTCCTTTTATATATCTTAAATAACTATAATAGTTAGTTGCTTTTAAGTCTTTGCTTGCTAACCCAATGTCCATGCCCATTTGGAGTTTCTGTTGGCTGTCTTTTTACCACTGCATATGCATCATATTTTCCTGTTTATTTGCATGTCTAGTACTTTTTTGTTGAAAACTAGACTTTATAGACAATACATTGTAGTGATTCTGAATTCTGCTATGATTTTTAAGGATTGTTACTTTTTTGTTCTAGAAGGCAGTTAATTTGGCAGGACTCAGTCTTTGAACACCATACCTTTCATCCTCAATTTTTCAAATTCTAGCTGTACTTTTAGCTTGGCTTTCTGGGTGCACCCCTGCACTACCATAGTTTAGTGGTGGACCAAGGATCTGAAGAGAGTTTATACCCATATTTTGGCATTCACTTTTTCTTTGACTTCCTTGTTCATTTGGTTTCTCTCTTAAATTTTTAGCTGTCTGCCAATCTTGAGCTGTGACCTCTAAAGCCAGTAGGAGTCACTTTCTGCTTCCTGAGCTCTCAATGCTGAGGAATGCCCTTAGTAAAAAAATGCAAGAAACTTACAAATCTCTTCCAGTGTAGTTCTATCTTTTAAAGCAGACTCTTCTATGATTTCTGCCTGCTTTTTTGCTGGGCTCCCTCTACACATATAAAATTAGCAATCAGTCAGGGACTTGGGCCGAATTTACACTGGTGTTTTTGAGTCTTGTTCCTTCTATTGCTCTCTTGCTTTCAGGATCCCCTTCCCCATCAATTCCCATCAATAAATTTCCAGCTACTCTGCTAGCTCTGAGCTATATCCCCCATGTCCTCAAGCCTGCAAGTGTAAGGTTTTCTGCCATAGGATTTGTGAGGATTGGAAACCACCTTTAGTCACCTCAGAGAAAAAAATCCATATATTTGCAATTCTTTCACATTGCAATGGTCACCTTTTGTGACAGAAGTCTCTGGTTTCTGCCTTCTTTTGATTGCTTTACAATACCTTCAAATGGGGGTGGCTAGGTGGCTGAGTCTGTTGAGTATCTGACTCTTGATTTTGGCTTGGGTCATGATCTTAGGGTCCTGAGACTGAGTTCTGTGTTGGGCTCCAAGTCTGGGTGTGGAGCCTGCTTGGGATTCTCTCTCTCCCTCTCCCTCTGCCTCTCCTGTAGTTTGTGCTCAATCTCTCTAAAATAAATAAAAATCTTTAAAAAAAGCAATACTTTCATACATTGAAATGTTTTTTCTTTGCTAAGTTTTGCCTGGACCTTACAATTGTTACTTTTCCAAGTAGATGCCCAACCAATTCACTTTGCCATTAAGATAAGCCAAAAATCTAAGTGGTATTCATTTCCAAAATGTTATTTTCTGATTGTTTGCTGTTATTTTAGAGAAATAAGAATTATATCTATACTGAGCTAGTACCTAGCAATCTTCCTAATTTCCCTTATTAATTTTAGTGTTTCACCTATGGATTATTTGGAATTTTTACACAGGCTTGTGTTGTCTGAGAAAATGAGAGCTTTATTTCACCTTTTCCAATTCTTTGCTGCACCATCAAGGACCTTCAGAACCATGTTGATATAAATAGCAGTCGTGCTATCCTTGCCTTCTTTTCAATATTAAGGGGAAAAGATGATATATATCATCTTTTGATGATATAAAGATGATAATAACTGTAGATTTTAAACTATATATTCTTTACCAGAGTTTGGAAGTTTATTTTTATCCTGTGTTTGCTAAGTTTTTTTTAAGGAAAGACTGTTGAATTTTAGTAAATGATAATTTTTTAATGCATTTTCGAGAATGTTATAGGTCAAATGGGTTGATTTTCAAATATTAAACCATCCTTGCATTTCTGAAATAAATAATACATGGTCATGATATATTATCTTTTTTATAAACCATTTGATTCAACTTGCTTAGATTTTATTTACGATTTCAGCATTTATCTTCATGAGAGGGACTGGCCTGTAATTTTCCATTCTTATGTCTTTTGACAACAAGATTATGCTGGTTTCATAAAATTAGTTGGAAAATATTCCTCTTTTTTTATTCTCTGGAAAATTTTTTTGTTAATAGTGACACTATTTCTCACTTAAGTATCTGAAAGAATTCACCAGAGATTCTGTATGTGCAGGACATTCCTTTTTGGGAAGATTTTACATTACAAAATAATTCTAAAATATTTACATACTAGTCACATTTAAAATTGCTTCTTGGAGGATCTCTGGGTGGATCAGTAGTTTAGCGCCTGCCTTTGGCCCAGGCTGTGATCCTGGAGTCCCGGGATTGAGTCCCACATCAGGCTCTCTGCATGGAGCCTGCTTTTCCAACTGCCTGTGTCTCTACCTCTCTCTCTCTCTCGCTCTGTGTCTCTAATTAATAAATAAAATCTTTAAAAAATAAAATTGCTTCTTGTATCAGTTTTGAACAGTTACATTTTTCTACAGCTTTGGATATTTCATCTCAATATTCAAATGCTTTGCAAATATTGATAATGAGTCCACAGAATCTGTAGTGATTTCATTTCTAAATTGGTAATCCATTCTTTGTTGCTTGCCTGATTTTTCTGAATGTTTATCAATTTTAATAATATTTTTCAAAGGAATAATTTTTGTCTTTGCTGATTTCCTCCATTACATTTTTTCCTTTTTCATTCATTTCTACTTTCTTCTTTATTAATTCCTATTTTTGTCTTTCAGTCTTTTTTTGTTGTATCTGCTGTAAGGCCATATATTTCCCTCTGACCACAGCCTTAGGGCTATGACATGTTGATATGTGCTGTGTTTTTTTTTTTTTTTAAGATTTTATTCATTAATTCATGAGACACACACACACACAGAGTGAGAGAGAGAGGCAGAGACATAGGCAGAGGGAGAAGCACGCTCCATGTAGGGAGTCTGAGGTGGGACTCGATCCTGGGACCCTGGGATCACGTCCTGAGCCGAAGACAAATGCTCAACTGCAGAGCCACCCAGGTGTCCCATGTGCTGTGTTTTTATAATCATTTCATTCAGAATATTTTCTGAGTTCTTTTTTTTTTGTTGACCAAGTGATTATTAAAAGTGTTTTAACATTTTTTTTTTTTTTTGGTTTTTCTTTTGTTACTGATTTCTGGTTTAATCCCCCTATGGCTCCAGAACAAACTTTGAACAATTTCAATCTTTTCACATTTGTTGGGAATTGCTTTATGGTCTTCACTATGGTTCTTATGTCTTAAAAAATGTTGTTAAACTTTATCTTGATTTTCTACTTGTTCTTAAAAGGCACATTGGTCTCCTGAAAGCTATTTAATCCTAACTGGAAGCAGAATTCCATTACCTCATAATTTAATTAATCACATTTTTATTGGTAAACATTTAGTTCATTTCCAGTCTTCCGTGCTATTAAAAATCCTGCAATGGACATTTTTGTGGCTTTTTGTGCACTTCTGTGACTCTATCAGAGGATCAGAAACATATAGCACAGTGGTTGAGGGCATGGGCTCTGAGCCAGATTCCTGGGTTCAAATCCTGGCCTTTTATCTTGCTAAAAATACACATTCCTGGGCTCTCCCTCAGGCTGATTGAATCAGTAGTATCCCAGGAGATTCTCATGCTTTTTCAAGTTGGAGAACTACTGCTCTAAAATAAGGGGCTGAAATGATGCAGATATATTGACTAGAACTGCCAAAGCACAATAGCTGATTATGGATGTTCTGGAAGGGAGGCAAAAGAGAGGAGGGGGAGAATGAGACAGAGGAGGGGATAGCTATCCCTGGTATTTTCTTGGTAGCCTTAACTTAGAATTCCTTGCCTCTTTCCAAGTTGTTCCTAAACCTGTGTTATAAACCAGGAATTCTGGAATCTTCCTTTGTCCTCCAGTCATGGAGGACATGCCTATGGGGAAGAGCAGAGTATTTTCAGAGATAATAGGGACTTTTAAGCCATAGTCCTGGGTCTTGGTGGGTTCTGGTGGCTGCCAGAAGAATTGATTTTCATTTCACCTTGGGGGCTAGGGAGAGCCATGTCTCAGGCATTTCTCACATCTCAGGCATTTCTCTTGGGGCCATGCCAACATCAGCCTCATTCCTGTTGGAGGTGGGAATAAGCTCATCAAAACCAGGTTAATTCACAACACAAGTTCCAATGACAGCCTGTGGGGGATCCCCTATCAGGATCTTCCCATTAATATTTGGTTTCAAATATTAATTCTGTGATCCTCACCTGAGACATGTCTTTCGCTAGAGAGGACCTCATTTTTCAGGCCCAGCTTACCATTCATTTTTTTTTCCCATTCGTGTACTCAATAAACAGACATGAATCACAACCCTGCAAATCACAGATTTAACAAATATTTATTATTAAAGTTCTGTGGCAATTACTGTGCAAGTTGCTGGGCATACAGTAGGAAACAGAAGAGATCCAGCTCTCTGTCTTCATGGAGCTTATATTCTGGTAGGTGAAGATAGATGGTAAACACAATGAGTGAAATATGCTGTACTGATTTGTCAAGAACTGCTACAGAAGAAAATAAACCACAGGAAGAAGGCAGGAAGTGACAGGAATGGTTTGCAATTTACTGCATTCATTGACTAATTACTTGCCATTGTTTTAGATTTACAGAAAAGTTGTGAGAATAGTACAAATATTTTTTAGACACTCTTCATCCAGACTACCCACATGCTAATATTTTACTACATTAACTTCCTCTCCCTCTCTCCTATTTCTTTCTCTCTCCTCCCCTCTTCCTCTTTCTCATGAACTATTTAAGAATAAAATGTAGATATTATGCTACTTTACCTCTAAATATTTTGGGGTTAGTACTTCCTAAAAACAAAGATTTCTCTTAACTGACTTCAGTCCAATGATCAAAATCAGGGAACCAGCATTGGTACAAAACTATTATCTAAAATTGTCATCCTTATGTGGATTTCACCGATCATCCCAAAGATGTCCTTTGTGCTAGAACACTCAAGGTCATCCACTGTACCCATCTGTCATTGCTTCTTCAGTCTCCTATTTCATGAGGCTGACACTTTGGAAGAGCACAGGCCAGTTATTTTGTAGGATGGGTTTGTTGATGACTTCTCACATTCAGATTTCAGGTTAGGCACTTTTTGTGGGAAGATCACAGAAGGGATATGTCCTCAGTGTGTCATATAAGGAGGCATATACTTTCATTTAATCACATTGATGGCGATGTGAGCTTTAATCATTTGGTTAAGATGATGTCTGCCAGGTTTCTCCAGTATGATTACTCTTTTTACCTTTTGTAATTAAAAAGTATCACATGGGGACACACTTTGAGACTATTTAAATATGTTGTTATTCCTCAAACTTTTATCCACTGGTTTTGGCAACCGTTGATAACTCCTGGCTGAATTACCTACTAGTGTTCCTATCATCATCATCTTTATTATTACCAGATGGTAATTTTCTAATTATGTCACTCCTTCTACTTTCTTAGTTGGCTTTCTACTGTAAGAAGGTTTTACCTCTCATTTATTTAAAGACGGTTTTACCTCTCATTTATTTATTTTTTATTTACAAGTCAGAATGGCCTCATAGATTCTTACTTTATTCTGCAGGTTATTATCCCTTGTTGCCATTATTTATTTTGATGCTCATTATTTATTTTGATGCTTTGTCTCAGATTGGTCCAGTGAAAGCCCCCCTCAATCTGGCTCTGTGTTTTTCACATATTTCCATCATTTTGGGGGTACTTCCTTACTTTTTGCCATGAGAAGATATTCAAGCTAATCTGGTACCTTCCCTGCTCCAGTCTGAAATCAGCCATTGATTCCTTTCACTGGAAAATGGGAGTATTTATAAACCAAGATCTTGTCTATACATATGCTCATTGCTACTCAGCTCTGTTAGCACAGAGAGCTGAGGAATTTCATGCACACACACATACACACACCCATACATGAAGTCATACACATTTATATTTATATCTAGATCTAGCTATCTATGTATATTAAAACTATGAGTTCACATTAATAACTCCAAATCCAAACGATGCATCATGGTCCATTTATGTTTCCCCTCTCTGTATTTGTAATCCCTTTCTTGACAGTGAAGAGCCTGGCTCCCATTATCAATATATTTGTTCTATTCTGGAATGTGCAAAGAGTAGTTTCAGAATTGATAACCCATTCCTCTGCAAAAAGGAAGACTACTAATTAGAATTCAGTATTTGTTTAAACTTCTTATTTTCTATTGTCTGAGGGCATATAATGCAAATATTGGGTTCAACACTTAGCTCTCTCCTTCCGGTATTGTTATATTATTTGTTTGAAGTATCTCTCTGTATTCTGTTTGTATTCTCATTTAAGTCCCCTTCCTCTTTCTAGTTCATTTTCTTTTCTTTTTATGAAAGAAACATTAACATGGTCAGGATTATACAAAATATTACAGTCAGAAAAGTAAATTCCACTGCCTCTTATCTTCTCTGTTCTTCCCACTGCATTCATGTCCCAGCCCTGCATGTAACTGCTACAGACTGAAAGTGCACCTCAGGAGTTTAAATGGTGAAGCCTTGACCCCTGGTAACTCACAATTTGACTGTATTTGGCCATAGGATCTTGAAAGAGGTAATTAAGGTTAAGTGAGGTCATTCAGGTGGGCTGGTTCCTTTTAGAAGAGTAGATTAGTACAGATAAGCACAGAGGGAAGATGGCCATCTATAAGTCAAGAAGAGAGGCCTCAGAAGAAGCCAACTTCACCAACACCTTGAGCTTGGATTTCCAACCTCCCTGCTGTGAAGAAATAAATTTCTGCTATTTCAGTCTCCCACTTTCTGATACTTTGTTATGGCAGCCCCAGCAAACTGATACAGTAACCAACCTCACCTGTCCTTGGTTTCTTTCTTGTTTCCCTTTGTTCCAATGAGCAGGTTTGTGCATATTTTTCTATTTCTCCTTTTCTCTTAGAACAAATGTAGTATTCTATAGAATGCCTGCATTGTTTTCATGTAACACTACATCCTAGAAATCACTCCACATCAGTATAGCAATTGCTAAATAATAAGTCAACGATACATTCCTAGAATAAACCTCACTTGATCATTGTTTAATATATTATGTACTAAATTTTCTAACAATTTAGTTGGGATTTGCACATCTGTGTTTTTTTTTTTTAAGATTTTAATTATTTATTCATGAGAGACACAGAGAGAGAAGCAGAGAGGAGTCTCTCATTGTGTCTCATTCGCAGAGGGAGAAGCAGGCTCCTTGTGGGGAGCCTGAAGCGGAACTTGATCCCGGGACCAAAGCAGATGCTCAACCACTGAGCTACCCAGGTGCCCTCTGCACATCTGTGTTCATAAGGGATTTTTAAAAGTCCATAAGTTTCTTTTCTTGTGGTACCCTTGTCAGGGTTTGGTGTGTAATTTGTCCTCATAAAAGGGGTTAGGGAGTGTTCCCTCTTTCTCTACTTTCTGAAAAAAATTGTATAAAATTGGTGTTATTTCTTCCTTAAACATTAGGAAGAAACTGCCAGCGAAATAATTTGTTTTGTTTTGTTTTTTCTCTCCTGTTTATTTTCTTGGGGAAAGGTGAGGAAAGAGGTAGGAGGGGAGGAAGGTTTTAAATTACAGCTTCAATGTTTAACAGACATGACTGCTAAAATTTTGTTTCTTTTGTCAATTTTTATTTGTTGTGTTTTTCAAAGAATTTGTCCATTTAATCTAAATTGTCAGTGTATAAATGTAAAATAGGCTGGTCCAGGAGAACCTCTCTGAGAAGGCGATATATACGCAGAAACCTGAAGGAAGGAAGCACACCATGAAGATGTCTGGGGAAAAGTATACTACAGGGGCGTCTGGGTGCCTCAGTTGAGTTAAGCATCTACCTTCGGCTCAGGTTGTGACCTCAGAATCCTGGGATCAAGTCCTGAGTCAGGCTCCCTGCCCATAGGGAAGCTTACTTCTCTCTCTCCCTCTGCTCCTTCCTGCCACTTGTCCTCTCTCTCATTCTCCCTATCTCAAATACATGAAATCTTTAAAAGAAAAGAAAAGAAAAGAAAAGAAAAGAAAATTATACCAGAGAGAGAAAAACAGAAGGCACAAAGGCCCTGAGGCATGCATGTACCTGGTTTGTTCAAGAACAATAAACAGGCCAGTGGAGAGTGAGAGAGAGAGTGTGTGTGATGATGATGAGGTCAGCAAGGTGATGGAGCTCAGACCACTTAAGACCATCTAAGCCATTGTAGGGTCATTGGTTTTTACTCTGAGTGACTGAAGGCTTTGAGCAGAAGAGTGTTGTGATTTGATTTATGTTTCTAAAGTTAAACTGACTATTGGGAATAGACTCAAAGATGGAGAGAGAAAGACCAGATAGAAGGCCCTTAGTCCATGGAGGTGGTTACACAGGTGGTGAGAATTGGCATACCTGGAAAGCCTTTTATTTAATTATTTTTTTAAAAGATTTTATTTATTTATTCATGATAGACAGAGAGAGAGAGAGAGAGAGAGAGAGAGAGAGAGAGGGACAGGCAGAGGGAGAAGCAGGCTCTATGCAGGGAGCCTGACACGGGACTCCAGGATCACGCCCTGGGCCAAAAGCAGGTGCCAAACCACTGAGCCACCCAGGGATCCCCTGGAAAGCCTTTTAATGAAGAACCAGTAGGATGATAGACTGGATGTTGGGTGTGGGACAAAGGAAAAGGACAAGGAAAACTTGCGGTTTTAACCTGAACAATTGACCATTAACTGAGTTAGGGAATATTGTGGGAGGAGCAGATCTGAGGGAGAGAGTTCAGAACTTGATCTTGGAGAAGTATTATTAGGCACCCAGTGAGGAGTTAGAGCAGGTGGCTGGGTACATGCAAGGAGAGTGCAGGGGGTAGGGATGTAAATTAGGGAGTGATTCGCACCTGCATAGTATTTAAAGCCATCTGACATGTGGATGTCACCAAGGGGTTGAGTGTAAATTGAGAAGAGGTCTAAGGGATGATTCTGGAGCTGTCCTATGTCCAAAGGTTGAGAGATGAGGAGGGACCAGGAAAGAAACTGCTGACCAGTGAGATGGGAAGAAACAAACAGGGGCACATGGCTTCCTTGAAGCTCAAAGAAGAGGGAGAGGTCAACCTTAGTATAGGCTGTTGATGCGTCTGGTACAGTGAGGACCAAGCACCAATCATTGGATTTAGCAATGGAGGTGACATGTGACCTCGAAGTTGATCAGAGCTGGAGAGCCAAAGCCAACGAACAGAGTGGCTTCAAGAGGGAATGGGAAGACAGTAATTCAACCGGGGAAGTGCAGACAACTCCCTTTGAGAATTTGCTCAACCAGGTAAGTGCAGACAACTCCTTTTGAGAATTTGCTCTTCTTGGAGAAATGGGGTGGCACTTGGGGGGAGATGTGGAAAAAAGTACAGCATATTTTAATCAACGCCACCAATAAGAGAGCCATTTTCTCCATGCCTAGAGTGTGTCATTGCTATAGCACCCTGGGGACTCAGAGGCGAGGGAGATGCCATCCCTGCTCCCATATGGTTCAGGACCAGAGATGGGT
Source organism: Canis lupus baileyi (assembly GCF_048164855.1). Classification (NCBI taxonomy): domain Eukaryota; kingdom Metazoa; phylum Chordata; class Mammalia; order Carnivora; family Canidae; genus Canis; species Canis lupus. Next base: position 69,193,508 of record NC_132846.1, on the reverse strand, counting down.
CTAGAGAGACTGATGGCCCAGTGTGAGGTGCACTGTGATGCGTGGAGCCCAGGGACTGGTGGGAGCCCTGCAGAGGGACCTGAACTATCTGAGCAATCAGGGAAACCTTCCTGGAGGAAGTGGTGCTGGGCTGAGGCTTGAAAGGGAGGTAAAGGGGCCTCTACCCTTGGGAGGGTCATGGAAGGCTTTCCCGCGACCTGCGTACTCAGTTGCCTTGCTTGAATCATTGCACAACGTTCCCCATCCTTGTCTCCTCTGAGCTGCTTCATCCTGCCTGGTGCCGGTCATTTACCTGGGTTCCACGGATGTGTTCCAGACACCCTGCGTGCCCAGGGGCGAAGCCTGGTACTTCCCCCTGCATTATCTCAGCAAGTCTTCGGAGAAGCACCGAATTGCTCCTCGCCTTCCCTGATGATTGAAGATTCCCACCTCGCCCCTCATTGCCCCGTCACTTGGCGTCGTCCTGGCCGTGACCAGGCCTCCCGGACACAAGGTCTTACCCGTTCCCAACACCTTGCATCTCGTTCGCTGCCGGACAGGTTTAGGGGAGAGCCGGGGAATGGCTGGGGCTGCAGCTGCAGCCACACCCCCCCCGCGGGGGGAGGGCTCGTGCACCCCCCTGGGCTCGTGCCTCCTCCCCTGGCCTCACTCTCTCCCGAGGTAGGTGGACAGCATCACCTCTCCGTTCCTCCCAGCTCACACGTTCTCTGTTCTAAATCCATCCATCAAACACTATTTTGAGGGTTTCGAAGTGCAGCCTGGGTGTTTTACATTATCCCACACACCTACCTCACACCTTCGAGAGTTCAAGAGTCTCTTTTGACTGGCATGTCGGACCCGACGGGCTGAACGGCGGCCTGGAGGCAGGCTGCACGGCGGGGCCCGATTCCCCCGCGCGGAGACCTCGCGGCGCCCTAGGCCCCGACTCCTTCGGTGTGACGCGCGCAGGCGCAGTAGGCGCCGGAGGCACACGCAGCGCCGTCAGTAAACAGCAGAGCATCGAAGGAAAACAAGGCCAAACCGCATGTGGCTCACAATTAGTGGCCTCAGTACAACGGTGTCACAGGTCAGGCGCGTCATCACCGACGCGGGGCCACCTTCCTGCTCCCCAAGTCGAGCGGCGGAGGAACTCCGAGCCAAGACGCCTTCGCCCTCCTGCAGGCCACGCCACGTGCGTGCGCCCGCTTCCGGGGTACGGTGGCCGAAAGGTCCGGCCCGCCGCGATCCCACGGCGCATCCACGACTCCCAGACTCCCTTGCGGCACGGCGGGGGGTCATGTGACCGGCTGTGGCCAATGGGTTGTGAGTGGACGTGAGCGGGGGGCGGGGCCGCGGAGAGCCAGAGACACGCCCCCCGCCGAGTCTCGCTGCCTGCGCTGCGGCCTCGAGGTGTGGCTGCAGCGGAGCGGAGGCCTTCGGGGGGGGGGGGACGCGTGTGGGCCTCCGAGGGCTGGAGTTTGGTGTGTGTCCGCCGGCATGAGGGCGTGGGAAGGTCTCAGCCGTGCCCGGGAAGAGCAGCTGGCGGGGCCTGCATCTGCCGCCGCGGAGGATGCACTGGCCCAGCGCCGAGGCCCTGCACACATCCCCCCCCCCCCCCGCCCCGGAAGCTGGGATGCAGAATCTAGGGCACGTCCGGCCGGGCCCGGCACCCAGGAGCAGCACGGACCATGCCAGTTCTCGTCTGGAGCTCCAGCGCTGCAACCCCGCTCCCTCCGGGGCTCCAGGGGGCTCGCAGAGAGACAGACCCCGTCCTGGGCTGCGTGGCTTCGGCCCTGCGTCCTCCCCAGAAGCTGGGATGCAGAATCTGGAGCCACATCCGGCTGGGCCCGGCACCCAGGAGCAGCACGGACCATGCCAGTTCTCGTCCGGGACCCCAGCGCTGCGACCCTACTCCCTCCGGGGCTCCAGGGGGCTCGCAGGCAGACAGCCTCCCTCCCTGGGCTGCGTGGCTTCGGCCCTGCGTCCCCCTCGGAAGCTGGGATGCAGAATCTGGGGCCACATCCGGCCGGGCCCGGCACCCAGGAGCAGCACGGACCATGCCAGTTCTCGTCTGGAACCCCAGCGCTGCGACCCCACTCCCTCCAGGGCTCCAGGGGGCTCGCAGGCAGACAGCCCCCCTCCCTGGGCTGTGTGGCTTCGTCTTGCCATCCCCGGCTGCGTTTGGTCACAGGTGCAGATGCCCGAGTCTGGGCGTGAACCCGGCCCTTCTCAGAAGCGTGCATTCTCCGCTGGCCTCCCCCGTGGCAGCCCACTAGGGACCAAAGGAGTCCGGCTTGCCCGCAGCCCTGAGCTTTCTTGAGCCGGTAGGTGGATGAGAAAGGTAAAGAGGCTTCTTTCTTTCTGACCTTCCACATTCAGGAGCCAGGCTGGTTTTATTTGCCTGAATAATTTCAGAGGTGTGTGTTTGCGGAGAGAGGGAGAGCAGAGCTGCTTCCCTCGATCACACCCAACACGGTTTCCGTAAACCTCCAGGAGACCCCATTTTCCTTAGCGCTGGATGGTCAGCTACCACCACTGCCACTAAGCAGTTGGTTCTTGTTGTCTCTTGTCTTTTGTTCCTTGCTTGCTAAACCCCAAAGTGAAAACGAAACCCAAACACCCACCAAGCTAACACCTCCAGTGACTGAAGAGTTTCGAAGGGGTGCTGGGTTATATCTTCCAAGTGTGCTGCAATCTGAGGCTCCTGGAAGGACACTTGGGCTCGAGGGTATTCCCTCCACCCAAGTGTGGCTTTTCCCCAGCTTTGGCCGTTGTAACTGGCGTTTGAAGTCTGCACCAAGCATGGAACTAGGATGCAAAGTTGGTGTGGGATGTATCAGTGGGTTTCGGGATGGAAGCGGGGAGTCTGCCTTCATTTTGGCCTTGAGGATTTATAGTCTGGTCATTACTACTCTTTTTTAAGGGTGACAAGGAGGGTCAGCAGGTCTCATTAACATTCTTTGCAAAAATGACATTCGTACTTGCAGGTATGTATTGGGAAGGCCTGTGGCCTCTGAGTCCCCAGAGTGGTAGGGTCCTGTTCAGCTCTGCCGCACTCACAGAGGAGGATTATTAGTTTCCTACGGGTGCTGTGACCAGAGTATCACAAACCAGGGTGTTTGAAAACAACAGATATTTACTGTATCCCAGTTCTGGAGGCCAAAAGCGTGAAATTGAGGTGTTGACTGTGCTGTGCCCCCTCTAAAGACTAGGGGAGGATGCCTCCTTGCCTCTCCAGCTTCTAGTGGCTGCTGGGCATCCTTAGCATTCCTTGTCTTTGTGGATATATGACACCACCACCACCACCACCCCTGCCGTGTGTGTTTCTGCCTGCATGTCCACTCCTTTTTGTATAAGGACAGCAGTCATTGGATTAAGAGTTCACCATAATCCAGTGTAACATCACCTTAAGTAATTACATCTGTGAAAAACTGATTTCCAAATAAGGTCATATTCACTGGTCTAGGGGTAAGGACTCAACATCTTTTGTGGGGGTGGGGTGGGGTGGGGGGGGGAGGACACAATTCAACCCACAGCAGAGCACAATCCATATTCACCAAGTGGAAGATCAGATGCCTGGGACAGAGAGGGCATGGGAAAACGATGCAGAACGGGTCACAGAGAGGAGGCTTTGCATGTCAAATATGCTTCTATATCCATCCACGCGTCGTATGGTACTGTGATGCATGAGAAAGAAATGTTCTCACCACTTTGCTGAGGCCCGGAGCCTTTCTTCTAAGGGCCATTGTGCACTTTTGCTGGCCATTCATTCATTCAGTGACTATACTGAGGCTAGACGCCAGGCTGAGAAGGCCAGATCCTGAGGCCCCTCCAACCCCTCCCCCACGGCCCCCCTCCCCAGGAGCTCCCCGCTAAGGAGGAGATACAGAACCCGATAAGGAATTTGGGGAAGACGTGGCAGAGCAAGAATTTTCTTTTGAACCTGCCCCCCTCCGTTTTTAAGTTTTATTTTATCCAAATCAGGACCCCTGGTCAGAAAACTATTTGACTTCATGATTGTTGGGGGGAAAATCTGGGTGCCCTGACCAGGGTCCAGATAGTCTCTGCACTATCAGGGAGGCAGTGCTGATGACAAGGGCACTACCCCGTGACTGCTCAGGGCTGGAAGCAAAAGCTTCTCAAACATGGGTTGTGAAAGTTCCAGGGGCGAATGTCCTCTGCAGGAAGAATAAGAGCCATCCTGTAGACTTCCCTGTTCTAGAAGGCTCCGTGGTGAATACATAATTAGGCCCTCTGTAATTACCAGTTTGAATCTGCCTAGGACACTAGGGCTCCCACCCCCTAATTTACCTTATAAATTTATTCTGCTAAAAAAGTCGAAAATGTCAGTCTTCTGTGAAAGCTGCATAAATGAATTATCTCCCCGGATGACAGAAGGTGGGAAGGAGGGGGAAGCTTCAAGAGGACATTCTTCTTTGTGAGTGTCTAAAAGTACCCCACACTTAAGCATGCACCCAGCACACAGCCCAGCCAGGCTGGCTTTCTGAGGCCCCGGGCAGACGGTTGCTGTGGGGCAGAAGCCTGAGCTCCACCTGGACCAGGAGCATGAGCTCCACATCCCTGGTGGGTGGGGGTTGGGGGGTGGTGTTTAAAACCAGCCCCTGTGGACGTTAGAAAATCTTAGCTCAAAGAGCGATTTCAGATGCTGGAGGCCCCCACAGAAAGGAATGAGGGAAAAACAAAGCTTCTTGTAAAGGTTCTCCTCCAACCTCTTCCAGCAGTCTCCCTGCACCCAGGATGGCACCCAGGACAGGGTCTTCCTGTGACTGCACGCATCTCAAGGCCAGATGCCCCCATGGAGCTCATCACCACCAGGTGTCGGCTTCTTTGATTCTTTCCCAAACCTTTATAAAAAAACATATGGTGGATTTTTAATGACATTTTGGGAGGTTTGGGAGATGAAGTTCTTCTAAAAACCCTTCTAATCCTATAATCCTAACACAGTAGTGCCACCATTCTTGTATTTCCTTCCAGTCTTTTCTTTTTTTCCGTAGGAGGCTTGTGTATCCATCCCTCTTCCCACCCCCAAAGCACTCCTGCTGCTGCAACTTCTTTTAACTTTTGAGGGGCTGACCATAAAAGGTGTAAGTGCTGATTCTGGGGAGTTTTGAGACTATGAGGAGGGAATGACCCGTGACTCTGTGGTCTCCATCTCTCAAGTGATACCCACTAATGTACTAAGAGGCTTCCATCCCAGTCCTTGTTCTGTGGGCTTGGCTTTTCAGCCCCCATGCCAATATGCAGATGTATTAGTCTTGTACTGAGGTCCAACTGGCTCATTTGTTGATGATCTACTGTGTGCCTGCCACAAGCAGGAGAGAAGAGGCAAGCCCTGGCTGTCTGTTTGGAGATCAGGGCCCAGTTGATGTGTGGCATCCCACTGGCTGATAAAGACTGTGATGTTTTCCTCTGGGTATTTCCAGAGGTTAGCTGGGTCTCTGGCACACAGTAGGAGCTTCATCAGTATTTGTTGAATTTACTTGCGAGCGAAACCTGGGGGAGAATTACTCTTTTCATGCCTGAGATGAAGTGCCGAAGTGTATGCCACAGAGTGGATGAATGTGGTTCTCCTCCAGAGCTCAGCACAAGGCCTCCAAATTAATAGTGTATATAATTTTTTAAGTCTCCACTATGTGCCAGGCCCTGTGTCAGGGGCTTTCATATGGATGGTCTGATGTAATCTTCATCATAGTCTTAGATGTAAGACCTGGGATGCCAAGAAAAGAGACTACGTGCATGAGGTCTTCCAACTCCCAGTGGGCACAGTGGAGGCCCCGTTCTGCCCCTCTCGGATGTGTGCATTGAGCTGCCTCTGCCCTGCCCTGCATATCTCACAAGGTTGCTAGAAGGGCAGACTCAAGCAGGGAAGGGGAAGGCTTTTGTCTCCTGGACACTCTGAGCACCACTACGAGTTACTTGTCTATTCCAGAATCTCTCCGGGAGAACTGCTGTCTACTCCACCCCCTCTCACTGTACAGGCCCTTTTCTTCTGATCAGCCCTCTTTGGGACTCCACATCTCCAGATCTCCTTTATTTTTCCTTCATCCTGCTTTACGCTGCCTCCGTTATTTGGTTTCAGGGCCACGGGCATGCGTTTCTGGATTTTGTTGTCCAGAATGAAAAGAAAAAAAGCTTCTTCTGCTGACCCCACCGTAGACCTTGCTTCTCTTTTAATTTTCTCTTTCTTCTTCTGTGTCCTCATTCTGCTTTGACTTGGCCTTTGCTGTTCTAGGTCTGTACTGGTGGTGTCTCCAGCTGCCTGATGCTGGAAACAGTCTGGGTGGAGACTAGTATGGTTGTACGCAGAGACAGCCTGGGGTTCGTTCTGGCCCTGCCTCTTAGCAGCTGGCCCCCCGGGTTTCCTGGGGAGGAAGGTCTCTGTTGTCCCAGGACTAATAAGATAAACCACCTAACGATGTCATTAGACCATCTCTCTTTGACCTAGTAGGCCTTGGGGGTCTTGGAGAATTCTATCATCTGTGACCAGGACCCCTGCCCCCTTTTCTTTTGCTCTCATGACACTTCGGACACACAGGCTGGAGTACTTTTAGTGGGCTATATTAGATCTAGAATAGTCCTAGCCCTGTGTCATTGACTTCTGCTTTACCTGGTATATTCCTCAGAGCAGGGGCGGTGGGTTAAGTTCAGGTTTGTCTGAATAAGGAATCTGGGTACTAACCATCACATGGTGCTGCCATCTTTGGGCCCCAGTATCCCACATTGTGGCTGGCACAGAGTGGACTCCCTGTCAGTGTGTGCTGTTGAAAGGATGAAATCACAGCGATGCTTATGAAGTGACTGCCCGGTGCCAGACCTTGGGCCAGCCTCAGTTACCTCTGCTTAGACAGCCAGCCCACAGGTGTTCTGAAGCCCCATCTGACAAGGGAGGTCACCTAGTAGAGAAATGAATACCCCCTCTCCTTTCTCCCCAGACCATGCAGTCATTGGGTGCCTTTTGCATAGCTCGAGATACAGGTCTGCACCCCAGGCTGCCTGCAGTGCAGGATTGTGTGGGGGTGGGGGGCCCCGACACAGCAAGCAGCCCTCTTAGAGCTTGACAGTTGGCCTGGCTATAACTCCTGGCAGGCAGGGTTTAGACCCAGCGTCCATTTCTCACTCAGAGGAACCCCATCATGGGTTTTGGTGCTGGCTGTCGCTGATTGTGTGGTGCTGGGGGTTAATGCGGCTTCTGTAATCCTTGTGACCTTCTGAAAACTCCGTGGGAGCTTCCACTGGATTATGTGGATGTTCAAGGGCCATGTCCGTCAGTGGGGGGTGTCACCAACAGAGGCCGGGCAGGGCACCAATGCAACCAGGGAACCCTTGCCACTGTGCCATGTCTTTAATTAAAGGAGGATCTGTGTGACCACTGCCCAGCCTAGCAAGTCCTTTCTCATCACCGGGAAAGTTTCGGTGAAAGACTTTGACAGGGAGCAACAGCCAGGCACAGCCCAGCTCACCTCAACAGGAAATCGTGTTTCCTAATGCTCCTGGGGGAGAGATCGCTGACTGGCACAGCCATCCTAGCTTTGGGGGTCTCCCGTGGTCTCTGCCCAGGGGTCCGGGGGCTCACATGCCTCTGCCCTGTACTTGGGAACTGTAACCCTTAGAGATCAGAAGGAGCAGGGGAATAAGACAATTCAATAAACTCACAATAAAACATCCAAAGCCTTTCATACTTTTTCACTTTCTTTAACTCAATTTATTTTTCATTTTGTGGACAGAGATTTAGTCCGGGTATTAGTTTATGATTTTTTTGCTGAAGGAATTACTCAACACACACACATATAAAAAGGAAATATTATTTTTATCATTTATTTTGTGCCATGTATACCATAGGAGAAAAAAGTGGAGCGAAATCACTTCAGCACCGCTGTGTTTTTCATTACAAAGTTATTACATATAGAAATTACTCCAAATTATCTGAAATGAATGGAAATTATGAGGTTTAAATTCCCCAGGTTACTGCAGGCACCGCTCTGGAAATTTATTTTGTCATCTTGCTGAACATAATTGCTACAACAGAATTTCTTCCATTTTACAACTGCAGCATAACTTATTTATACCGGTGTAGCTGTAATTTTACATCAATAAGTTGAATGGGAAGGAATACACAGGTGGTAATTGAAAACAATAATTTGTGCCGAGGTCCAGGTGGAACGGTTGGCTGAGGAAAAGACTCCAGTTACCGTGGGCAACAGCTCCATGTCACTGTGGCCTCTTCCCATCCCATTCACCAACACCTGACACACGGTCCAGACATCCTCAGCCGGGTCCCCCAAGGCTGCCCTGGTGAGAACCAGGGCTTGTCCCACGTTGGACCGTGGCCTGGGCACCCTGGTCTGGAAACTGAGGCCACCAGGCCCCTGGAGAGGGTGTGGGTCGGGGACAGAGGGGCCCAAGCTGCCTCCTCCTTACAGCCCCTGTCTTTCCTCCTCCTGCTTTCCAACTTTGGGTTGAGCGCTTGTAGGTACCCGCAGCTAATTAAGGTGTTTGATAGATTTCAATTGGAGTATGAGTTCTTGCCAGAAACATCGACAATTCGATTCCCCAAACACAACGCAGAGTGTTAAATCCACTAATGCTTTCTGCATTACTGTGTTCCTTCCCAGCCGGAATGTGTGGTCTGGGTACAATACCGAAATGGTCCCCAAGCAGGCGTCCTCACTCTTCAGTTCTCTAATTGTTCCTGTTAAGCAGATACAAATAATGAAACTGCAGATGCCTGTGCTGAATCCCCACAGCTGAGGAGTCTACCCATATGAATATAGAGGTCCAAATTCAGATTGAAGAAAAAAAAAGGGACCAAAAATCTGCCCTGATTTTATGGCACCCCAGTGGAGACAGGTAAGAGATGGGTATCCGTGCTCCTGACTCGTGTCCCACTTCAGGACACATGTGGGAGGGAAGGAAGGGCTTTGTCTCAAGTTCAAATGAGAAATGGTATTGCCAGAGCCGTATTTTCGAAGCCATTGTTGTTTCAGTGATCCCAGAGGCTTAAAATCACAGTGAAATCATCTTTTTTTAAAGGACCCAGATTAAACTAATACCAGAATGCACAGCAACCCAGCGTCTCAGTTTTCCCTGGGTGGCATTAATTATCTTTTGTTGTAGCAAATTGTCTGCCTTGTAAATTGAGCCGAAAGTGTGTCTTCAAGCAGATGCAATGTTTTAATATGCACACAATGAAGCAACTTTTATAACTTCCACGTACTCTAGATATATTATTCCATCCTCAATGATGTGCCTGCAGTTCAAACTTTGTGTTGTAGAGACTTGTTTGTCATCTTGCACTCTGAACCCTTCCCTATTAAACAGAGGGGAAGCCACTTAAGTGTTTTCTAGGATACAAAGTACCTTTGTTGAACTCACTCGAAAGCATTCCTGGCTGTTTCTGAAACTACAAAACAACAGATGAGACCTCCCAGATCCCCTTTCTCTTTTCCAGCTCTGGAAGGCATATCTGAAACAAGGTGTTGGCTGGTTGGTTGTTTTTTGTTGTTGTTGTTGTTGTTTTTTGTAAGCGCCCCCTTGCAGCATTTTCATTAGCTGTGCCTTGGGAGGGCTGCTGAGCCTGACTCATGCCTCTCTCCCCTTCTCTGTTTTTCCCTAAGTGAGTACTTCCCCCTCACTTCCCTTTCCACCACTTCCTTTGTAGAGAGCATCACAGCACAGACAGGAGTCTTCAGAGCCTGGGATTGGGGGTGGGGGCAGAGCTCGCAACTGAGTCACACTCACCTACAACTCCAGTTTAGCATTTACTGAAACTTCCTTTCTCCAACTGCTCAAGGATACAAACTAATTAATCCTCACAGCCTCATAAAACCCTTGTTAGGAAGGTGATCATTAATGCCTCCATCCCCAGCTCCTCCCCATTTCCTATCACCAGACACCTCATTGTAGTGCCAGTCCTGACGACAGCGGCTGACAGCCAGACTCAGAGCTGAAAATCCCCTTCTGGATCCTGGTTCTTTCCCCAAATGAACCATTTCGGCTCTCTTTCTCTTTTTGTCTATGCTCCAAATAGGGTAGATTGACGGTCACTAGACCACTGAATTCAAACTAGCATATGTGTGTGTGTGTGTGCACGTATGTATGTTTTGCATCTTCAGCTACACAATTTGTAGACTCAGTGACTAGAGGAAAAGCAGCAGAGAGACCCTTTCTGTGCAACACTCACACATACACATTCTCTCTCTCTCTCCTCAGCCACTCTTATCTCTGTGTACGTGGGGGTGGGGGGTGGGATTTGGTAGAGTTTGATCATCTTTGTGAACAATATTTTTTTCCAAGTCGACCAACTGGGTGATGCCAGTCCCTACCAAATTTGAATTGATGACTCAGAATTAAAATTAGCAAGGCAAGAAAATTCCAAATGAGGTGAGAAAGCAGTAGAAATAGTTCCAGATCCCCTAGTACTGAGCCATTCAATATCATTTCTGATGACAGGGACAGAGCTAGGAACATTCAATGTGGGTGTGAGTCTTTTTCATATACGGAGAGTTGGGTAAGTATTTTTAAGGAAAATAATACATGAATCAGGAACAGCGACTTTGGTTTAACCCCCTGCAGGCTGCAGCTATAAAGACAGCAGGCAGCGATGCCTCTTAGTTTTCCTAGAGCTTACCTATGCTTCATGTCCTTAAAGCAATAGTCAGAAATCTACCATGGTATCAAGCCCAAGTGTTACTTGCAGAAACAAGTAAGCTGCAGTGATACCATGTTTTAACAAAAGCAGTGTTGCTAAATTCATTACTTGGAGCAAATCAACCAAACAATTGCTAGAAGGCAAGTTTTGTGGTCTTGCCTCTGCTATAAAGTGACAATGCAAAAAACCCCTCCACATCCAGCACAGCCTTAATTGAGTCCTTATGGCATTTAGAAATTTGCCGTAATTTTTGAAAATGGCTTAAAATAATTCTAGAAGATACGCCAGGAAATGCAAAAGGCCTCTTTACGTCTTTTTAAGCTTCTGGATTGGAGAGCTCCCAGAGACTCTAGAATTGTAAGGAAGGAGATAAGGGCCATCTTGAGAGACTTACTAATATGTATATTAACATGATTTGCTTGGTACCTCCATCACAGTTTTCCCCCAAATTAAATCAGTCCACTGATCAGATTGGTGCATTTTGTTTATCTTCATCTTCACAGTCAATGGTGTTTATAGATCCTGAGGTATAGAAATTAACAGGCAGTTTGCTTCTGAGTTTTGCCTTACACCCATGAGTATAAGATTTGCCTCCTCTTTGCAGAGTTCTTTTTTTTTTTTCCTTTTCTTCTTAAGCACCAGAAATGAAGCCCAAAGTAATTTGGTAAGATGTGTTGCTCAGTTTTTGTATTGCTACAAAGTTATTTGACTACATTTTAGAGGGGTGGATCCCTGTTTAAAACACAGACACACACAACAAATGTGGATTTTTTTTTCTGCAGAAACATTGGGAGTTCCCATTTCTATTGACACTACTTATCTTGGTTCTTTCCAGATTTTTGCAAAGACATAACATCAAATATAACCGTTCAGAAGACAAAGATAACATTGTAGGATCTCTAATAGAGCCCCACCTCAGCTAAGAGCTAAATATTGAGAATCATTCAAAGAATTTCAAACAAGAAGCCTGGCTTAGAGGGTCACGTGTCTATTTAATCTGTCCCCACTGCATGGAGTGCTACATGCAGCACACACAGGGAATTAGAACCCCACACGAGGTTAATAAAAATGCACTCTGATTTGATGAAATGATTTATGATTTCTGAGCTACTCCTCTATAAAGAAATTTAAAGTGACTGAGAATATGGGGGATTATCTGCTGGAATGCACTGTGAGGCTAGAAAAAGAAGAGCAGGGAAATATTTGTGAGTTCAAAAAGCTTTTTGACATCTGCTGCTTTTCTTTTTCTTTTCTTTCTCTGAGATAGTGCAGAAAATATGGCATTTCTTTGCATCTGATTCAGTCTGCATAAATCCCCAGTCCTGGGCAGGCACACAGTAGGCCTACAGCAGGTCTGCCTGCAGAAATGAGTCTGGGGTATTGTAATATCACTTCCGGAGCACATTTGTTCTGTACTTTTTATATTTTCCTACGTTAAGCACTTGCACATGCACACCTCTCCTCTTTTTGGGGATGGGAGTGACTTTATTCTTTACAAAGGTTTGGTAGACCAAGGGGTGGGGTGGGGTGGGAGCGTGTGCAGGGGGGCCTGGTGACCTTCTCGGAAGGGTACTGGACACCCTGCCTGTCTAGGGTCCTGAGGAAAGAGTAGGGCCCAAGCTCCATCACCGCTCCCACACCGCCTGCCCGCTGTCTGGGCATCAAGAGAGGGGACATATTACCGGGGGCCAGCTGCCAAAGCCAGGCGGGGTCGAGCGAGAGGTTAAGGTCGGGGAGAAGCGGCTATTGATCCGGCGTGGAACGCGAGACAGAGAGCGCAGCAAGACTAAAGGGGGAGCTGTGAGACCAGACATTAACAGCTTTCAGCGCTAATGATGCCCGTGCCAGACGGGCAGAGGGAAAAAAAGGAGACTGGAGCGGCAGCTGGGATTGCTCCCTGCCTGCACCCGGCCGCCTCTCGGGCGAGGAGGAGGAGGAGGAGGAAGGGGAGGAGGAGGAGAGGGCGAGGGGGCCAGCCGGGCTGGGCAGGCGCAGGGGCAGGCGCAGGAGCAGGGGCAGGCGCGGGGGCAGGCGCGGGGGCAGGGCGGCCTCTCCCGGGCCGCCGCGAGGTGGAGCGCGCTGGCGGGTGGCGGCGTGTCCGGCCCTGCGCCGGCCCGCCCGCGCGTCCCTCTTCCCGCCGTCGGGGCAGCGCGGGGCCAATGAGGAAGTGCTCCCCGGGTCGGTCGCGGCCCGCGCCGCCCCCTGCCCGCTACTTCCTGCCCGGGGTGGGGCAGGGGTGCCCCGGCGCAGACCCCGCCGCCCGCGCCGAGCCCGGGTTCCGAGCGCCCCGCGCAGGGCGCGGCGGGGCCCCCTGTCTGGCGGGGCTGTGGGCCCGCCCCGACCGCAGCCCGCAGCCCGCAGCCCGGCTCCCCCCGGCGATCAGCGCCCGGGCCCGGGTCGCAGCTGGCATCGTGGGCGCCGGGCCGGCGGGCGACAGGCTCGCGGCGCTTGGAGCCGGACCTGCCCCGGGCGCTGTGTGACCTTGGGCTACGCGCGCGCCCTTTCTGGACTTGGCAGCGCCGCTTCTCAGCCGGGGAGCGGGCCGCCCTTCCGAACTTGGGAGTCTGGGCGGGTTGGGGTGGCCGGTTTATGGTTTTCTTAAGAACTTTATTAAAGGTGCGTCTGAGCATTTTTTTTTTTTTCTTACTTAGGCCACTTTCCTGGAAAGATTTTCACGGTGGGAAAGAGGGAGCCGTGCTTCTGGACTTTGGACCACGTGGAGCGGGGTGGTGGGGGTGGCGGGCAGCCGTGTGTAGTCGAGGTGGGGGGAATGCCGACCCCTGCCCACCCCCGCCCTGCCCAGTCCGCACCCCCTCGGACGCCGACCCTGCAGCCCAGTCCGCAAAATTGCGTGCTAGGGCACATTTTATTGTTACTAAATTTGGGGGTGGTGGTGTGCTTGGCCAGGGAGTTCTTTCTGTTCTTCCTGCGCTCTGGTTGCTGGTGCCTTCGCCCCACCCAAGACCTTGGGGGCGAGCAAAAACTCCCAAGTGTCCCCCAAGGAAAAGGACCCGAGGGAGGCGGCGCGCCCGGAGGCGTCACCGCCCAGCCGCTCGCTCGAGTGCAGCCGCCGGAGCCCGGCCTGGGGGCGGGGTGGGGTGGGTGCAGCTGGGCTCCGGCGAAGCCCAGCCCTGAGCCAGGCCCTGACCCGCCCTGGCCGCCTCCGGGCCCAGACCCGAGGAGCCCGGGGATGGGAGAGGGGTCCGGCGCGTGGCGCGCCCAGCCATGGAGGCAGGTCACCAAATAGACGAAGTTGGCCGCGGCCTGGGGAGGGACGGGGCGCGGGGTGGGGGAGATGTCCACGCGGCTGCGGGCTGGCCTTGTCCCCAGGCCACGGACAGGCCCCCACAACTCCTCCTGTCCTCGCCGGCTGGAGATCAAACGGCTGACAAGGCAGCTGTGTCCTTCCCAGTCTGACGGGTGATTTCAAGTCCTGCCCTGGGCGGAGGCACACGGGGGGTGGGGGGGGGGAGTGTGTGCGCAGGGGACGCGTTGCTCACAGGTTTCAGTGATTCGCAGGGGGGTCACCGGGACGGGTATCTTAAGGGATCTGGCCACGCCCACTCCTGGGTCAGCCGGTGCGGGTCCCTCTCCCACGCGGACACTCCTGTCCCCTGACCCCCAAGCTTCCAGCAGGCCCAGACCTCCGGGGGGTGGGACCCGTGTTTGACCCCAAGGGGTTAATGGGGGAGCGCACAGATTCGGAGGAATATTCCTTCCGGAATAGGACTCGCACAAGGTCTCACGTCCCCCCCCCCCCCCCCCGTGCTTTTAATTCTTCCCTTCTTTCAGTATCCTTTATTTTGTCCGCTTGGCTCTCCCAGAGTTTGTAATATCAAGATTTCTATGGAGATACTTTTTGGAAGTTTAACCCTGACCCCCCAATAAAACAAAAGTAAAACCAACCAAACTGCTTCTCCAGGGAGGTGAAACAAGCTGACCATCGCCCCCAGACCCCTTGTCGCCCCCCCGCAGTCCTCTTCTACAGCCCCTCCCCCTTGCAACCCAAAAGAGGTCTTTCGGATGGGTGGGTGGGGACTTGGGTTGACTCAACTTACTTCCACGCACTCAGCACTCCTCCTCCCTTCTCTGGGGGTCCTGCTCCCAGGAGGGGGGAGGAGGGATGAACAGGATTTTCTTTTATTTAAAAATATCCTCCTCCCCTTCCCCCTTTTGCGCTGCCAGCGCACGGGGAGAAGAGGAGCGCACAAAAACGCTGTTTGCACGTGTGCCCGGCCTGGACTGCGGGTGTGCGCACGGGCGAGTGTGTGTGTGTGTGTGCGCGCGCGCGCGAGTGTGTCTCTGTGTGTGCTTTCTTGTTCTCTTACAGGGTACAATGTTAAAAAGCCACCGCTAGTCGCCCCCAGTGCTCCGACTCTCTGGGTCTTTTTGTCTCTAGTGCAGATTAAACGTCACGTCCGCACTTGAACTTGAATTTTATCCCATTGTACAGAGGCAGCCCCAGCCATAGAGAGACCGAGAGCTCCCAGAGAACCCGGACTCCGCCATCTTCACGTTGCAATCTATAGCTCCCAGTCCGCGCCCGCACCGACCCAGGCGCACTGGGCGAGCCGCCCCGCAGCCCCGCTCCCCTCGGGCCCGCGGCGCCAGGGGAGCGCTGGGGAGCGCTCGCGGGGACCCGGCAGCTTCTCCGGCCGGCGCCAGCCTGCCAGGTGAACTGGGAAGGAGCCGCTTCTGGAGTCCCCCCAGAGCCTCGGAAGGGTCAGTCTCCGAGAAAAAAAGCAGGCAGCCCGCAGAAAGCCCAGAAACAACCGAACCGGGGCAGTTTTACATTGCTTTGGGTTTTTTGAGGGGGCGGGGTGAGGGGGTACGAGACAAGTCCCCAAGTTTTCTTTGCTTTTTTTTTTCCCTTTTTCTTCTTTTATTATTATTATTTTTTATTTGTTTTCATTTTTTTTTCTCCCCCACCCCCCCTCCTGGTGGAAGTGCGCTTTCCACCTACCAGACCCTGAAAGAAAGTGTCAGGAGCCGGTGCAAAATCCGGTTAAGTTCAAGAAGACATTTGGAAGTCCAGGAGGCCAAGCAGTTTGAAGAAGTGTAAGCGATTTTTTTTTTCCTTCAAAAGAATATATTTTTTAAAGAAACCAGCCAGTCCGCGAGCAAGCAACAGCAGATTTCTTTCTTTCTCTCTCTCTCTCTCTCTCTTTTTTTTTTTTTTTTTTGGCCTCTTTCTCCTATTTTAGATCGAGAGATTTTCCTTTCCTTTTTTTTCTTCTTTTTCTTTTTGCAAACAAAGCAAAAAACAGCATTGAAGAAAGAGCAAAATACAGAAGAAGACGAGGAGGAAGAGAGGGCAAGAGAGGAAAGGGGGAAAAAAAAAAAAAAACAAAACACCAACCCGGGCAGAGGAGGAGGCGAGGAGGCGCGGCGGCGGCGGCGGCGGCGGCGGCAGCGGCAGCGGCGGCGGCGGCGGCGGCGGCGGCTCGGACCCCCTCCCCTGGCTCCCCCCATCAGTGCAGCTCTCCGGGCGATGCCAGAATAGATGCCGGGGCAATGTCCCGCCGCAAACAGGGCAACCCGCAGCACTTGTCCCAGAGGGAGCTCATCACCCGTAAGTGTCTGCGGCGTGCGCGCCAGGGGCCGGAGGATGGGGCTCCGGGTGCCCGGGGCTGGGTACACCGAGCCTGGCGCAGCCGGGCCGAGCGCCGAGGCCGCCCGCGAGCTCGCAGCGGCGGCCCAGAGCAGGGTGGGGGGCAGGGGGGGCCATAGCAAAGTTTCTTTGCAGCCCCGGGAGTCGCAGCGCTGCGCAGTCCGACGCGCCTCGGGCTCGAGGGCCTGCGGAGCGGGCTCCGGGCCGGGGAGGGGGCGTGCAGGCTGGAGGAGGTGTGTGTGCACGCGGAGCCCGGCTGGACGCTCGCCCCTCCGAGCGGCGTGTGTGGCGGCGGCGGCGCTGGTGGCGGGGTTTGGAGAGGAGGGGGAGGGGGCTGGGGGAGCGGAGGGGGAGGGGGGAGCCGGGAAGTGGGGAAAAGTTGGCGAGCGCGTGGGTCCGCGCTGGAGGCGCGGGCGGAGGAGAGCGGGGTGCGCTCCGGCCTAGGGGAGACGCGGGGCGAGGGCGGCCGCCGGCTCTGAGTCCCCGGCCGCTGCACCCGGCCGGGCAGGGCGCCCGCCACGCCGGTCCTAGGATTCCGCCGCCGCCTTTCTCTCCTCTCCTCTTGCTATTTGCAAAAGAATCCAGCTGCGCGGCTGTTTGCTGGGCTCATGCCCCCCCCCCCCATTTCCCCACCTCCGTCTGTCTCCTGGGATGATCTTGTCTTCTATCCCCCACTCCAAAAAAAAAAAAAAAAAAGGTGGGGGGATTGGGGGCTGGTGAAAAAGCCCCGCCACGGGGAAAAAGGATTGTCAGCTAGGATTAGGGAGACGGGGATGTGCTTGTAAAATAGAGGGGAAAAAGAAAAAAAAAAAAAAAGAAAAGAAAAGAAAAGGAGAGAGACCTATCAATCTCTTATCCATCTCTCTGTCTCAGTATCTTTCATCTTCCTTCTCTAAATAAACAAGGCAGGTCGCGGTGGAAATCCACCGGCTGAAATCGTGCAGATTTCAAGCAAGTGGCCCGGCAGGCAAAGTCAGGCAGCGGGGCAGAGACGCAGCAGCTTCCAGCGCCCCAGTCGGGTTTATTTAGAAAAGGGAAGAAGCGAGCGCGAGCGGGCCAGGTACGGTGTTTGCAGGGGAGCTCGCCCCGAGTCCCCGCACACTTGCACGGCAAGGTCGGCTCGCAGCGCTCCCTGCCCGGCGCTGCCCGCGGGGCCGCTGCTTCGCGGCGCGCGAACATCTCCCCGTGGTCCTTTCTCTCGCGGTGCCTAGGTCGCCGTTGCCTTTTTTTTTTTTTTTTTTAAATTGCAATAGAAATAAAACATCCTCTGGGTGCCATCGAGACCGCGGGCAGGTTGTGTTCTTGCAATCCTCCGAGCACCTCGTCGGGCTGGGGCCGGGCAGCCCGCGCGGAGCTGGAGAGGGCTGCGCGCCCAGCCGCAGCCGGGGACTGGCTGCGGGGCGGCCGAGAGCCGAATATTTATGTTATATTTTAAAAAATTTAAATAAATAAATAAATATATAAAGGGGCTCTTCCCCTCCCCTGAACACCCAGCATAGGAGCCATCTGCTCGGAGCATTTGCTGCTGCCACCTCTCCTTTGTTACAGCAGATACATTAGTAAGAATTTGTGGATTTATTATTGTTTTTTTTTTTCTGGGGAAGGGAATAGATTTTAAAGTGGGGTTCGCCTTGGGAGAGGGATGCGGTTTCCGAGGGAGGGAAGAGAACTTCTCTTTTATTTTTCACCATTGTACCCTCAAAGAATACGCACTGGTTGCGTTTTAAACAAAATGTTTTACAACCAGATTTGAGCCTGGTTTGATCAAGGTCCTTCTGGCCAGTTGACATTTCGTCCTTTAGCAAGCCGAAGCCATCCCTTATCCCTCCGGCACCCCAACCCCCTTTAGATGGTGTACTGGTTGTTACAATGTCTGTATTTGCAGAGGTTAATTTCTCTGGGAGGCAATTTGCCCCTCATAGCCTCTGTATAATTGCAAGGGTTGTTTTTGAGGAGGGGGAAGTTGGGTGGGTTGGGGAAGGGGGAGTTGTCAGGGCTGCATTGCCAAGCTGGAAGCAGCGAAAGGAGCCAGGAGTGTTTGCAGTTGTGTGTAAGGGGGGAAGAAGCAGGTAGGTTTGCTTTGCTTTTGCTCTCTCCCCCTCTGGCATTCCTGGGACATCAGGAGAAAGCCCTGCCTGGCCAGAAGGACTGGTGGCATCTGCTCGTGGGGGACAAGGCGTGCCTGGTACAATATCCTTCCATCCTTCATTTGTTCCCCCTCTCTCTCAGCCTTGCTCCGAGAGAGCCAGAGCGGTGCTGGCTTGGGAAAGCCGCTGCCTCTGGAGCAGGGAGGGAGGGAGGGAGAAGAGAGAGGCAAAGGAGAAGAGGTGAGGAGGAAGAGGCAGGGGCAGAGGATATCTCGCCTGCCTTTCAGGGGCACTGGAGCCCAGGGCATGTGCAGGGGGTCAAGCCGAGAGAGTGGTCCAACCAGTTTTCAGACAAGGCTATTTATTATCAAAAAGCAGCTGGCTTTTCTGTTTGTCCTGTGTCACCCGGGAGGTGGGAGTGCAGGCAGGGGAATGGCAAGAATTGGATGCAGTTTAGGCTGCATGGCCTGTGGAAGTGCCTCTCCACAGTGATGCAGGAGTCGTGGGTTTAGGGTGCTCTGGAGCCCTGGCCAGCAAAGCCAGTGCTGTCACAGCCCTGACCCAGGGGGTTGGAGGGAGCTTCACATTCTACATTTTAAATGTGAAGGAAACTACCCCCCCTCCCCCAATGTGGTACATCTTCAGTAGGGTGGCAGCCCCCTGGTTCTGTAGAGACAGTGTAACTTAGGATGACTGCTGGTCTGGGAAACATGAAGAGGATACAAATAGCAAATAATCTCGGGGTGGTGGGGGGGATGGCAGACAAGCTCTATAGTGAGCCTCCTTAAATGTACAGACAGGGCCAGAGAGAAGAGAAGTAAAGTATGAAACAGGGTGGGAGACAGCTGGGGATGAAAACCTGGGCTTCTGGTTTGTTTCAAGATGTTTGACCCAGATGGATATGGCTTTTAGAAGCGGAGGACAGACACAGCTATTAATAAAAACAAACACAAAACAACACAGTGACAATAGTGAGGGAAGAAGAGGGGCCGTGGCTGACCAGGCAGAGAGAAGGGCTGTGAGCCCACAATGCCAGACAGGGAGAGGAGGGGAAATGAAGTCCAGTCCACGGAGGAGCTCTGAGGCTTTCTGAGGCTTTCGGAAGAAAATAAGATGTCCATGGTAAATTACACAACCCTGGCGAAGGTGATTTTTTCCAACAGTCTACCAACAGGTTTCCTTGGAAGATCAGTAATTTTCTGTATGAATTCATGATTTTGCAAAAACAACTAGAGACCCAAGGTTTGACACGGAAGTTAGGCTAACTGTGTTAATTTCACGGTTGCCTTTTAAACTGGGTTTTGCTATAACTGTGTGTTTTGGAGGCGGCTGGATTCTCAATGACCTTAACTCTCTGGGGTATAGCGTATCTCCAGTTGTCCACAATCTTTCAAGATTGGGCCTCTGATAAATTTCGTAAGCCGTGGGGCTCTCTTTTTTAGGGGGGGGGTGTTTATAAGGGGGGAGTGAAGTTTGTCTCCCTTCTGCACAGAAGGGAACCCCATATCATTAGAAGTGTGATACAAGTCAGCTGCTCTGATTCCACGGGAGAATAAAAATGTGTTCATCAAAGGTGTTATGCCAGGCTGATTTTATTCATTTGTAATTCACACCTGAGAGAAAACAGCCGTGAGCCTATTTTAACAACCCTTAATATTTTTAAAGGGTATTCTTTCCCTCCCTGAATATTATGTACATATGCATATTTCTTTCTTTGGTTGGAGGGGGCTTGCTATCTGCCTGTTTTTTGGCCTTGGCGATTTTTGCGTGGCCTTCAAAATATTTCACACAAGAAAACGAGTCCTTTTACTCAAGTACTAGAGTGAATGCAGTTGCTTTGGGGAAGCCAGCCTTGGGAGCACAGAGGGAGGCTGAGGTCAGATGGCTGGGTGTGGCGCTCCGCTGACCACAGTGCGGGACCAAACGGGTCTCACTGACCCAAGAGAAAGACCAGCTTTGGGTGCCTCTGACAGTAATTAGCGGTATGTCTCAGGTGAGATGGAAGCACGCGGAACAGTTCGTTTACAGATACCGCTTCCGACTGTAGAGAGCACCAGTTTCTAGCGCCTTATCAGGCTAGAGCTCTTGGCGCTGTCTTGTAGCTTAGAACACGTCTTGCACCAGGCCTTCCCTTTTTCCTTTCCATCTCCTTCCCTGATCGCTTTGCATTCTCTGTTGCTTGTTGTGATAAAATACTTTCCAAAATAAACTTTCAGTTGAATTGGCTTTGGGTTGATGGCAAGCCTGAAACGCCGAGCCGCGCCTGGTGCCACTTGGCAGCTAGGGGGAGCTCGGTGCCCGTGTCATGGCTTGGCGCCTTCGCTACAATGGGCCAGGAACGGGCTTCCATCAGCAGCCGACAACGCAGTTTGCCTTGCTGCAAAATGTCTTAAGTGTGAAGTTGTAATATTGATTTTCTTACAGAGATTCGAGCAGGACAAAATGAGAATATAAGTTTGAGAAATCTATTTTCAAGCTATTGGCATTGATTTACAAGCCCTCGCTAGGCAGATGGGGGCATTTTTCTTTTTTTTTTTTTTCTTCTTTTCCTGATTTTTAAACAATTAAAATGGTTAATTTTGAATGGGCGTGTTTTCCCCTATGAGTCTGTGGTGTTGACTCTCTGAAAATCCCATTAGGCTGTTAAGGCATCCGCGATGGAATGAGGGGGTCTGGGAAGAGCATACATCATTTTGTCCATTTCTGTGTTGTATGTCACAGACCCAGGGAACGGTGGAGAATAGCTGCTTTTTGGGAGTCGTGCTCCTAAAACAGCTTGATGAATGGAAATCCTTTTAGCTCAGGTTTTATAACACTTGGATTCTCAATTCCATTTATTAGGTAATGTTCCCACTGTACTAAGGGAAATAGCACCATTCCCCAAAGATATCAAATGCCAACTCAAATAACGTGTAAAACTTTGTTTGGAAGGAGTAGAGGCTCGCTAGACCCAGCGTTGCTAATACCTTTCACCCCAAACAGTGCCCTTAATGGATGGCTTTTAATGAGACTCTTTCTCTCCTAACCGTGTAATTTAGTGCTGGGGAATATGTGTGCTTTTGATCACGGGATTTCTGGATTTATAATGTCTTCTCCAAGTTCAAGAAATCTGCAGACAGCACAGTTAACCCCGAGTCTCATGCCTGAGTTCAATACATGGGCAGAAGAGGTTGCCCTGAGACAGGAAAGAGTGCTTTATTCTAACCTGAAAGAGAAATAAATCAGGTCAGACGAAAGCCTCGTGGCTGTCATCAGCTGAGAAAGAGCCTTCACTCTCCAGTACAGAGGGCCAGCAATTTATCTGATGATTTCTCTACTTCATTTAATGTTTGAATCGAGCCAGTTGTAAGCATATCGCGGCAGCGAGCTCATTTGACGACTCAAGAGACAGAAGTGGCACAGTCACCTCACAGCCTTGGGCTGGGCAGTGGCCTTTGGCCTGCAGAGGACCGTTAAAAAAATTCACTTTAGAAATCCCCAGTCCTTTGCCTTGGTACTTGGGAGAGTCTCACAAGCTGTAACTAAATACAGACCCCAGATATGATGATGCTTGACAAAAAACAAAAACAAAAAAACAAAAACAAAACAACGATCTTTGTAGGGAAGGGTAGAGATGGGGTTCTTTAGCTTTGGGGGCTTCTTCCTGCATCTCCTGTGGCTTGGGGGAGGTCCCTTTGGCTGTCTGGTTAGGGCCCACCTTCAGTAGGAGCTCTCTGAGGACTTGGGATTCCAGGTCTGATGCTGGGGTCACATCTGGGGAGGACAGGGGAAAATAAATGCTCTCTGGGGACTGCACCCAGCACCACACGGTCAAGTGACTATGCTGGCTGAGCATCCTTCTCTGAAGATGGTATTAGCTGTAGGCATGCTGACAGATTTTTTTTTTTTAATGGGGAGAGGGCACAGAAGAATACCGGGAAGGCATGCTTGTCATCCAGCTGCTCTGAGTATGGCTTTGTCACGTCTTTATTTACTCCCATGAGTGGGTCTGGGGACCTCAGTGTTCTGCTCTGTCCACCCCCATCCTACTCCCACTTCCCCAGACCTCTCTTCTTTCCCAGGGAGCCAGATGTCTGTGAGACCTGCTCATGTTCTGGTCCCTGTTTCTCTAACTCCTCCCCAAGAAAAGCCGTGTGTTGCCTTCCTCCCTCGAGCAGTTAGTTTTCCCCAAGGCGTGTATAAAAAGTGCCAATAGCAGGCTATTTGCAGACCCACGGAAGCAGAGGGACATACTTCTTCACACTTCTTGCATCTTCTGCAGGAGCCATTGGGGGGGTGGGTGGGGGGACAGCATCGTTTTTTTGCTGGCAAAAGTGACACCAGATCGAGGTTTGATTAATGGTGCTACATTCACCGGGACTTTTTCGTCGGGCATTTTGACATATGCAAGTCTTTTGTGTTGTTGCTGAAATTCAAGAAATTCATTCTTTATTTCTTTTTCCAAGAGAGCTGATAATCTGCTTGGGTGTCGAATTAGCCAGCCTGAGCTATTTTAACTATAATGAAATCCCAGACCACACAAAATTAGTAACTTCAAAGAAAAAAAAAAGCCTCTGTTCTGTTCTACACAACTTTTTTATGACCCCCTTCCACTGAAATAGAAATACATTTGCGGATGTCCTGATGAGTTCTCTACTAAAACAACGTGCAAAAATGACTCAAAAAAGTTGAATGCCAATGTTACTGTGATTAACGTGTGCTTCAGAAATGGATGTGCTGCTTTTTCTCTTCTTCTTCTTTTTTTTTTTTTTTTAAATGAGGTCATGTTTAAATTTCTACCTTGGACATGAGATACTGAAATGGCTTGTGTCCTTGCTATTTTGCTCCCATCCCCAGAGGATCCTCCAGCTAAAGGCTTGGAGTCCAGTGTCCTGTGTGGAGGGTCCTTCTTTCTTCTGCTTTGCACCTTCGAAAAAAAACACAGCATTAAGTAAAACAAATCTCTTCATTTGGCCTCAAAGAGTGCTTTTATATCCTGTCATTATGATCCCTGTTGTGGCTCTGAAGATTTAAGGCATTTGCAGCTCTCTGGACTCTTCTAAACATGCTTGGAAGGGTTTCTGTGGTGGTAAACTTTTTTTTTTTTCTTTTAAAGCAACTATTTTATTTATCAAAACATAGGTCGCTTTATTCTTTGGTTTTGTGGACTTGGGTTTTTATTAGTAACCTCTTAGTAATGGACAGGATCTGTGAATGCACCTGAACACTGTTTTCCTTATTCATTTGGCCTTTTTTACCCCCTGCTTTTGAATGTGTGAGACCAGGCTCCCTGAGCTCAGTTTTTGGAGTTCTAGAGAGGTGGATGTGGTGTGGGGAAGGGAAGGTTGGACAGTCCATGGCTCAAGTCAGGGTATTTTTCAAGGAGCTGTTTTCAATATGCCAAAGTATCCTGAAACCAAGCTGGGGTGGGTAGGGCAATGCGTATCTATGGGGATCTTCCTCCCGCCTTCAGACTTCCCCATTCAGAATCTGCCTCTGGGCTGTGTGACTGAGGTTCTTCCCGCACCCCACACCATGTCCCAGATCAGGAACCCCTGCCTTTCTGGAATGCAGGCCAGGCTCAGGCTTTCCCCTGCAGGCCCCCTCAGCCAGACCCAGGTCATTTCCATGAGTTGCCAAGAAGGTCTTGCACCCACAGTCTTCCTTCTGTCTTCAGCCAGATGCCAGAAATCTCGACAATTTCATTTGAGGCTTGTTCAGTGGTTGGCATGGAGCAGACAGGGCCTCCTGGGGTGGTGGCCCCGGTGTGCCCCCATTCTTCCACGGATCTGAGGCTGGTAGGGAGGAAGCCTTTGGAGGGTCTTGGGGAGAGCAGCTCTGAGACACCTGGCCGGGCTGCACTGCTCAGCCCTCCTCCTGAGAGGGCAGGTGGTCAGGGGAGGGAGTTCATCTGTACGACGACGAGGAGGCCTGCTTCCCCCTGCAGGCTGTGTCCTCCCAGGGCCAGTAGTGGCCCTAGGCATTGCTGGTTGTGGGAATTCGTGGCCAAATGGGGCTGGGACCCGGACAGTGGGTCCCACCCTCAGACATGTTCTGACTCCTCCTGGTCCTGTGAGGACGGTCCTCCCAATGCCTGCATGGCTGGGCTGACGGGCTGCTCTTATCTCTGCCGCCTCTGCTGGGCACTTCATTATTCCCGATGTTCGGAGAACTTCATAAAACCTCTTGTCGTGCCTTTAAGCGTCATCTAGTCATAGATTATTTTCTCCACCAAGAATTGATTCCTTCTCTCTGCCATCCACTCGTCTCCCTCCTCCCCTCCCCATGGTTGTTATTTTCTCTTGGATCCAATAAATTAAAAATTGATGGCAGCTCCGAAAGTGTTGTGCTCTGTTGAGTGTGCGTGTTGGTGGTGGTTCAGTGTCGCCTGGAGTCGCAGCCCCTCCCGGAATGTTCGCGGGGAGGAGAATGAAAAGATCCCTTCGCAGATTATTGGTGAGCATGGGCTTGCTGGCAAAGGCTCCGTCTTCGTAGGAAGCAGGTGTAAAGTCTCCAGTCGGATGCGGAGCTCTGGCGGAGGGATGCTGAGCATTTCTTGTAAACATGCGTACACATCATGATGGCGGCTGTGACGTTGGTGGCACACGATTTTAAGAGCCTGGCACCCCTCCCCCCACATCCTTCTCCTACCCACGCCCCCCGTCACTGAGACAATAATTCTTCATATGTTTCTCCTGGACTGTGACTTAGCCGTTAGAGATTTGGGATTTGAATCAGTGCAGGGTAAGGGGGACATGGGCCTGTGTGCTGTGTGTGCAGCCGTGCACATGCACTGTGCTCTGGGGACAGCAGGCAGTCGGCCCCTTGGCTGGAATTCCCCAAAGGGCAGGTGCAGGGGCAGTTGTTACAGATGGACCAGGGCGGGTGGGGCCCTTGGAGCCCTGCGTGTGGGGGAAATCACTGGCCAGGTAAGGCCATGCTAAGCCTTTGCAGCTGCCGGGGGCCTCTTGGCTGCTTGGCTGGGTCAGTGTTAATGCTGTCTTTCCATTTCTGTCTTCTGCCCCAAATTCCTTCCCAGCCGAGCTCAGGCATGGGGGAGTTTGTCTTAGGATCAAGTGCTTCCCCATCTACTTAACAAATATCCATTATTATTTGTGAACCCTGATTTCATTGCTTCTAAATGCGTTTCTCAGCTGGGAGGAGGCCTAGCCTTGTAAATAAAATGTGGTTTTGCTGTAAAAGAAAATTAACTCTGTGTGTGTGTGTGTGTGTGTGTGTGTGTATGTGTGAATATATATTTGTCCACGAGCTTTAGGATTTCGTATTTCAGAACCCACCCCAATGTGATATCTGACATTTGAACAAGTTGCCTTCTGCATCCATTCATTTTGCCTCTTAACGAGTCAAACATTTTAGCAATCCCTGTACTTTATTCGGCTCATAATAGCGAGAGCAGCAATATTTTTTCCGGAGCCGCCTGACACTTGGGGAGCTTTTCACGAAAGCAGAAATCATCTCAGAGGAAAGACCTCATCTTTGCCTTCTTTATTTAGGGCCTGAGTTTGCTGGACAAGACAGCCTGAGGGGCTGGTTTGTTGGGTCTGGGAATTTGAAAAAGCTGTTTTTGTTACGTGTCTTTTCTCCTTCCTGGTGTTTTCTTATCTCTGGGTGGCAATTTGGGCTCCTCTGGCTCTTCCAGCAGAGGCCTGGTTCTCCGAGCTGCGTGGGGCTGGGGGGCCTCGGGTGCCCGCGGGGCAGCGAAAGGAGGGTACCAGGAGGCCAGATGCCCCTCACCTTGCCGTTCTCTGAGCTGGGCCAAGGGGCTCTTTCTCCTTTTATTTCTTCCCTCATCGATGCGGTTCTAAGAAGGGCCGCGCGCGCACACACACACACACACACACGCGCGCGCGTGTGCACACACACCCCATACACCCAGCTCGGTATCCGCCTGCCAGCGGAAATGAAACCACAGCCCGTCTTTTGGGGGTGTCTCCGAAGGCCATGAGCATGAGCTTCCAGGCTCAGCAAGTTGTCTTGGTCTACCCGCCGTGACCCAGAACTTGACAGTTGAGGGGTTCATGCTGACTCTGCCGCCTGAACTTTTGGGGGGTGACGTTGCCACCTTCCTGGGATGTATGTCACTTGGCAGATGAAGCCCAGAGCCCCGCACCCCCCTCCCCGGGGTGGGGGGGGAGAGGAAACCCCATTCTTGGAGTAGGGTGAACACTGCCTGTCATCTTGAGTTTTACTTTCAGCGCCGATAGTAAGAGGGAAGATTTGTTTGTTTCTTTTGCTCCTGGGCTCCCTGGAAAGCAGCGAGCTGGGGTCATGGGTCCTGGGTCCTGGAGCCCTGGGGCATGGGGGACTTGGCTGCCAGGGTCCTGGAGGCCCGAATCCCAACAACGGCACAGCGAACAGTTTCGGATACTTTTCAGACTCAGTGATGGGGGGTGGGTGTGTGTGGCTCACAGAGCCTGCTGCAGCAGAAAAGTGAAAAGGCAGAGAGAGCCAAATAAAGGAAAGAATACCAGATGTTACCAAAAAAAAAAAAAAAAAAAAAAAAAGAGAGAGAGAGAGAAAGAAAAAAAAAAGTGTTGGTACCAAGTCCTCAGCAAAAGATGGAAGGCAGAGAGGCAGGACTGCTTGTGAACAGGCTCACAGTGACCTCTGCTAATTTTTAAAGTAGCCTGTGTTTCCTTTGAATGAGAAGGGACGAGTTGAAATTATGTAGCTTAAAACCTCCTAGCAGAGGAGGTATGCGGGTGCTTCCTAGAACTCCTCCCAGGAGAGCAGACAGGCCTGAGAAAGTTAATGAAAAGCAAAACAAAACAAGGACAAGAAAGATGAAATTATTAAGCGGCAGGAAGCACCTCCCCGTCTTCAGAAAGGATGGTCACGCTGGCAGCGTGGCCGCCTTGGTGACGCAGCAGAGTGCCAGGCCTGCTGGCGAGTGGCCGCTCAGGCAGGGCCAGGTACTGCCGCCCTTCCCACCACAGAGCTTGCCCCTGCTCCATCTGAATTCTCTGTTTCATTTTGTCCTTTCTTTTTTTTGCTTTTCAGCTCATTTCCTTTGTGCCTCTCTCCTTTTTTTTTTTTTTAACAAAACAATATTTTGACATCCTCCTCCCGTGTATTAGAGTTCCCTCTCTAGAAATGGCGCACAATACATCCTTATATTTCTAAAGAACTGTTTTCACAGCCCTCTCCTTTGGCTCTGAAATTATGTATATGTAATTGGTAATTAAAGGTGCAAGCTTTTCAATATAAACAGTATTGCTCAATGTTAGATCATTAAAGGGAAAAGAAGCACCGAGTAATTACCTTTTCCATTCTGACAAACCGTTCGCAGGAATCCGGTCCCCCTACCACCACTGTTCGGCGTGAGGGTTGTGATTACATTTCAACCATACCAAAGCATCTTTTCATAAAATAAATTAGTAAATTAATTATGTGGCATTGTCTTCCAACTCCTTTTTAAGTAAACTCCTGATTTCTTTTTTAAAGTGTAATTAATGGTTCCCGGGGTCTGGCTCGGTGAAAACTGCTTCTCTTACCTTATAGGTTTTTTTGTTTGTTTTTGTTTTTGTTTTGTTTTTGCATGAGAGGTGTGCAGACAACAGATTTAGGATTTCCTCATCTTTGGGATGTTTCTGTACTGCCATGGGTCTAATCCACGTCTGCATGTAACTCAGGAGGGCTCTGTCTACTTGTCTGTAACCACAGGCAGGATCTCAAATGTTAACTTCCCTTCCCAGCAACACCTATGCATCGACTGTATACACGTGGTTCCAATGCGTTACCTGTCATATACCGTCCGTTCTAGATTCAGCATCACACATGGCCTCTCACAGGCCCTAAATAAGCTGTGTTCAGAAAATACAGAACAGGGATTTATATGTAGGATGGAAGATGCCACAGAATTTTTTCCTTAAATTATCTGTTCTTTGGCTCTGGCCCGTCAATAACTTCACTGCCACGGAATGTGTTTTCCTCCCTTCCATCCCTTTTCTCTGTTCCTCTGTGGTTTTCATTATATCTTACTGAATACCACACAGCTCAAAATTTACCTGCCTCCTTGGGTTTCAGACCTCTGCCCCCCTCTTGGCTTTCTCAAGCACCCTGATGCTAGTCGTCTACATGAAGACCCCAAGGGGATATGTAACCTCACTGTCCACTCCTCTTATTTATGACACTTACGGCTGCCGAGTCCTCCTGCTTTCCCCTTGGGGCTTGCTGCTGCTTTTTTGAGGCATTGATCGGCTTCAAAATATTTGGGTCCCATGTTCCCTACCAAAAAAAAAAAAAGGGAACTATATCGGCTGCTCAAGAAATATGAAAATGTACAGTCCATTGAAAGTGTGGTTTGTCGTCTGCCAAGAAATGCTTTTGGAGCCTGAAAAGGTTTTTTTCCTTTCTTTTTCTGGAGTGAAAATAAAACCAAAAAGGACAGTGGGGAGCTGATGAGTGCTGGGGAATCTACAAGGTGATGGAAATCCGACCAGGAGCAGTGTCTGGCGGCAGAGCCGGCTCCCTCGTTCGGGGAGCAGACTCTCAGTGTCCCTTCCCCTGCCTTCTGTTTTTTTTTTTTTTTCTTCGATATTTCTCTTTGAACCAATGCTCACTTGTTGCTTTCTGAGCCTGTGGGCTTCTTTCTCTCCGAAGGACTGGCTGCCTGACGCCTGTCGAGGGTTCTGCTTTCTTGTCTGGTGTGCGGCCAGGTCCGAGGTGGAGGAATGCGAGCAGGGCTCCCATGAATGGGGAGGACATGAATGAACCCTGGAAGGGAGGGGGTGGCGGATGGAGCCCAAGCAGGGTGAACCGGCTCTGGCTCTGGCTCACGGTTCTCAGCCTTGGCTGGCCACTGGAATCACCTGGGGAATCTTAAAAACAAGAAGATAATGTGATGTTTGGATCTGGCTGTAATTAATTTGGGGTGCTGCCTGGGCGGGGTGGGGGTGGGTGTTGTGGGGCGGGGGGCTTGGAGCTCCCCAGGTGATTCTCAGATGATGTAAAGTGGGAGAGACCTGTCTCTAGCTTGGAGTACAGGCCTGTGACACAGCCTCGTGTGAAAGCACGCCGGGTGTCCTGTGCACATGTGTGTGTTTATGTGCTATGTTGGGGGGTGGGAATCAACAGCAGATAAGCTACAAAGGAGTAAGTTCAGCATCAGTTAAGCAGCCAATCCCCAGGGGCTATGCAGTTGCTCCTGGAGCCTCAGTTTACCCATCCATGGCCCCCAGGAGTCAGGCAGGGATGTGGTGACTGCACCTGCCCCCAGGCAGTGTAGGGGCCTCCTCTCGGTGGGGAAGGGTTGGGATGGCCAATGGGTGCCTGTGATTGCCTAAGCCCATCTCTGTCTTCTCTGCCCCCTTCTCCTTTCTCTCTTCAGCAGAGGCTGACCATGTGGAGGCCGCCATCCTTGAAGAAGATGAGGGTCTGGAGATAGAGGAGCCCAGCAGCCTGGGGCTGATGGTGGGTGGCCCCGACCCTGACCTGCTCACCTGTGGACAGTGTCAGATGAACTTCCCCCTGGGGGACATCCTGGTTTTTATAGAGCACAAGAAGAAGCAGTGTGGCGGCAGCCTGGGTGCTTGCTATGACAAAGGCCTGGACAAGGGCAGCCCGCCGCCCTCCTCGCGCTCCGAGCTCAGGAAAGTGTCCGAGCCGGTGGAGATCGGGATCCAGGTCACCCCCGACGAAGATGACCACCTGCTCTCACCCACGAAAGGCATCTGCCCCAAGCAGGAGAACATTGCAGGTATGGATTGTTGCACTGGCCAGGCTGCTGCCAAAGCCACCTCCTGGGTCCCACGCCCGCCTCCCCCTCTGGTTGTGCCGGTGTTGGTGCTGGGAGGGGGCCCGGGGGCTACTGGGATAGGACCACCAGCCAGGGCTCGCCCTTTCCGAGGGGCCACTATCTGGGTGACCCTCAGGACGAGACAGGCCTGAGGCTCAGAGAGGCACAGCTGGCCGATGGTTGCTTTGCTTTTGGCAATGAGACTGTTGTGGGGCCTAATCCATAGGCGGCTGGGAGTACAGAACGGAAATTTGGAAGGCTAGTTGGCCTTCGGTTTGCTGGTATTCTTGGCTTAGTCTCTGGCTGTGCAGTCAGACAGTCTTGGGTTGGAATCTGTTCCTTACAACATGGACAAGTCAGTTTTTCCATCTGTGAAATGGAGCTAATGGGATCTATCTCCATAGGGTTGTGGTGAGGTCCAATGAGATGTGGCCTGTGGGCAGGACCTGGTGGGCCCTTAGGAACGGGGGCACTCATTTCCTCCTCTTCCTCTCTTTGGCCTCAGTCTCCCATCTGCAAAAAGAGGTGCCCTGGTCTCAGAGGCCCCTTCTGAGGTTGGCTGATCCGTCTGGTAGGTCTAGGGAAGGGCTTGTGGGAGCTTGTTGGAGCACTGCACCCCTTTCAGGAGGTTGACATTCCTTTTGGCATGCCCACTCAGCTGACCACCTGGATTGCGGACTTTTACCACCTGAAGAACAGATGTAGGGGTTGTGTCCTCCAACTGGGCCTGTTTGCTGCAGCGAGTTGGCGCCGTGTCCCTCTAGGCCTCGGCTGTGGCGTGCCAGAGCCTCCTCCAGGGAGCCCGTGCTCTTCGAGCCTCAGTGTTTGCTTCTTCTGGTCATACCTCTGAGCCTGGGAAGCCCAGCAGAAAAAGAGGGCCCTGACAACCTGTGTTCCTGCAATAAGTGGCAGCCTGCCCTGCAGCAAGATGGTATCCGAGTGCGTGCAGATGAGGGTTCAGATCCTGACAGTTGACTTTGGACAAGCTGCTTCATGGGTCCAGGCCTCAGTTTCCTTATCTGTCAACAGGGAGCGGGAATACTGGCAGGCCTGGTGTGAGGATTGAATGAGTAAGGGCTCCGTCAGTGCTTTGCCGGTGGAACCTTCTTTTCAGAGGTCCCCTTTGGTGCTACAGTGTGCAAGTAGGTGCCGGCTATGTTTTGGGCATGGAAGCTAGTGGAGACGCTGGAGGGACTGAGGCTTTGGGTGCTCCTCCTTGGAGGGGGAGCCTGGTGTAGGCCAAGGTAGGATGGAACAGAAGGCGCCATCGTCCAGAAGGCAGGCAGGATAATGCAGCAAGCCACAGGCGACTTTGAGACCTTGGGCCTCAATTTGCCTACCTGTTAAATGGGATTAATGAGATCTCTCTTGGGAAGAGACTATAGTGGGGATGCAGACTCCTGCTGGCACATGCTAGGTCCTGGGGAGACCCCATCAAATCACGAGGACCTGTGGGCCTTGCCATCTGGTGCGTGAGCTAGGGGGACATCTCTCATGCTCTCAAGTTGCCAGTGGCTTTGAGAAGATTGTCTGACGTGTTCAGGGCCATGGTCATGTAAACCCGGCTTCTCAGAATGTCCTGCAAATGTGGGTGACGCTGCCTTCATGAGGGCTGGAGCCTCTGGGCAAGAAAGGTGCAGAGTCCCTTTTGTTGGTGGGGTTGGGGGTCCCCCTGCCCTTTCTTCTCTTTGCCATTGGAGGAAACGTTTTTTTCTCCAGTAGAATAAACACCCAGTGACCACAGACCTTGCCCATGAGACTCTGGTCCCTACTTATATTTCCATGGAAAGGCATTCTGCTTTCACCAAAAACCATCCGAATCCTCATTTCACGATGAAGGTATTTCCCAGCGAGAGGCCGCCGATCATTGTGGGTAGGTTTGTTTAAGAAAGCGACTAGATGTGATTTCATAAAAGGCAAAGTTAATCTGCAAGGCGGCTTTGTCCTCCCCGCCCCCCACCCCCCCCTGCACCCCTTTTCTTGGGCTATAATACTGCAGCAGCAGCCTACAGTATTTTTATTTTATGTGTGACGGAAGATATTCTTGGCCTTTTCTGTTCAGCAAACAGGACGAATGGATTTCTTCATTCTCGAAGAAATATGTAAAATAATCCCTTAGAAGTCTAAAGAGATATGTTTGTTCAAAGAATTTAAAATGTTATTTTAATCAAAGGCACCAAACAGTCTCCATGCTGTGTCAGCTGAAGACGACCATCCCATTCTAGCAGCACATCGTGCCTTCCCCTACCAGTCCTCTTCCCCTTCTTCCCTTCGTGCGTTGGCACCAACTTTTCTTTCTTTCTTTCTTTTTTATTTAATAAAAAGGAAAGATTAAAGAATAAAATTTCAGTGGCTCAAATGTATAAAGTAATTTAATATGGTGGGAGCATTAATTATTTTAGCTTAATTGAATTCTGAGGACTGCAGTACTTGCATTTTTGTAGACAAGCCCTGTTTATTATTTCTCTGCGTAGATTAACAGTAAAGGAAACGCAGATAACTTTCAGTTATTTATTGTAAAATAAATGTGTCAATTCATGTGTAAAGCAAGCTGCTCAAAGATAATTGAGTCTTTATATTTTAAGAGGGGGACTAGGAATCACAGGCGCTTCTCCGCCCGGGCTGCCGGAAATCCGCACAGCTGCTGCCCAGGCCCCTGGCACCGCTGGCCTCGCCCAGGCCTCTCCTGTTCCTGCTTCCCAGCCGTGGTGGGGAGGGATGCTCCGGCCTGCCCGAGCCCTGCTGTTGTCCCTGGGGCCGGCCGCTGGTGAGTGGGTGGCTGCTAACTCTTGGGACTTTGGCCTCTGGCCTGGCTGCCCCAAGGGAGGTACCTGTGGTGACCATGAGGGCCATGCCTTTCCGGGAAGCAGCAATCTGAGTGTTGTCCACACGGGTCCCAGCTCTCCTTCCACCAGGTGCATCTAGAGGCAGGGCTCCAGAGGTAGGAGGGCAAGGCCGGCCTGTGGGATAGGTGGGATCCCTTCCACCTTTAAGGGTGCCCTGGGCGTGAGATCGGAGTTGGAATTGTGTAAGTCATTGCATCAGGGGCTGGACCCTGGATTAGCCCTTTTCCTGGGACTCCGGAGTCTGGAGATAGGCATAAAAGAGTAGTGACTCCCTCCCTCCCTCCCTCCCTCCCTCCCTCCCTCCCTCTCTCTCTCTCTCTCTCTCTCTCTCTCTCTCTCTCTCTCTCTCTTTCTTTCTTTCTTTCTTTCTTTCTTTCTTTCTTTCTTTCTTTCTTTTCCTTCCTTCCTTCCTTCCTTCCTTCCTTCCTTCCTTCCTTCCTTCCTTCCTTCCTTTCTTTCTTTCTCTAATGCTAGAAAAGTAGGAGAGTAGAAGGAGGAACTTTCTGGAGCTTTGTATCTTGGAGGGTATTCATTCATTCATTCTTTTGTTCATTTAATAAACAAGCACCTACTGCCCTTCCCCTGCCCTGAGCATCGTCATTCCCCCTTCCTGCCACCACAGGTGACAGGACCCTCTAGGGGTGGGGGGAAGTGTGGCGGGAAGAGAGCCATTTAGGCTGCTGCTCTGTCTCCCTTGGGGATCGTGGCCAGAATGTGAGCAGGTGGCAGCCCCACCCTTGATGTGTGCAGTTGTGCCTTGGCTGTGAGCTGTGGGCAGGGAAAGGTCCATGGATCCTGTGTCTGAGGCCCATCTGGGGACAGGGGTGGGGTTGAGTAGAGGTCGGGGCTCTGGCCTGGAGACCTGACTCACTCTGCCTGTATAGGAGTTCTTTATCTTTCCTAAACTCCCTTCTTACTGCATTCTTCGACTTTTGGCACTGCTGGAGGAGATGGGAGTAGCCAACCCTGGGGTGGGGGTAGGGGGAAGTGAGATGGGTTTTGGGGTTTGCAGAGAGCAGGAGTCTCAGACCTCTGATGTGGGCTGGGTGTCTCGAAGAGGGATGGAGAGGAGGGGGCTGTGCCAGGGAGGCCGAGTGCTGCCGCGTGGGAAGGGACCCAGCACATGTCCTCACCCTACCCTGACACCTGCCAGCCTTGGGCCACGTGGCCCGACCGCCTAGGCGGCAGTTTGCCCCGTAGGGGAGCACACCCAGCAGTAACGGTGGTGTTTCAGTGATGTGTGCCTGCCTGGCGTGTCAGATACCTGCTGCAGAGATGAGCACCTTCCCCCCTTGCTGGCCGCTTCCCCAGCTCCATCATTTCCTGCTGGTAGCTAATGTGGGTCTTCCAGGAACTGGGGGAGAAACTTCCATTGGCTTCGGGGAACTCCACCATCAGAAACGTCAGAACAACTGTCGTGTGCTCCCTTCCCCCAGCATCTTTGGCCACGTCCTTATACTGTCCTGCAGTGGCCACTCTAATGGTGGGTCCCTCTGTGGAGGAACCTGGGGTGGGGTGGGTAAGGATCAAGGGAGCATGGGCTTCAGTGTCAGTTGGGAGAGGTGCGACTCCAGTGCCTGCCCAGGCCAGCCATTTCACTTTTCTAGGCCGCAGTTTCCTCGTCTGTCCCCACCTGTCAGTCCTGTGCTGAGAATGGATGACAATGAAACATACAGAGCATCCACCTAGCCCAGGGTCTGGCTGCAGCCCAGTGACTGAGAGGTCGAAGCTTTCAGAAAAGCTTTCAAGAGCCTATGGACCCTGCTTAGCAGCATGAGGGAGGGGTTTGCTTCTCAGTCAGAGTCTTGAAAACTTAACCTCGGATTTCTCTCTCAGCCATTTCCTCCTTAGAATCCCCATTTTATAGCCACTGGAGGGAAGGCTCTTGATCACAGGTAATTCGTTTTTGCATGTTATCACCCCTTCCATAACCAAATGAAGCTATAACTGGAGGAACGAGCCATCAGCTGTCAGTCATAGGTTTGCCTTTTGCCTTTTCTTCCTCCTCCCCCCATCAAACCCCAAATGTCAGATTTCTGGAGAAATGCAGGAGACAGGCAGCGGGTGACAGGAAGTAGCAGATCCCCCTGGGCTGGAAGTGGCAGGCAGTTCCCTGCTGCCACGGCCCCACCCGCCCTGTATGTCTCCATCTGGAACCTATGAGGGGTCAGGGGTGTGCCTGGAGGCGGAGGGGGGGGTGCTTGGTTTGGGGTCCTAGTGACCCATCGCCAGGCAAAATGTGTTGGAGAAACTGGCTTCTGATCAGCTGGAGGATTTACATGCCGCTCTGCAAATGTGCCTTTCAGACTTCAAAAAATAAATAAAATACATGTGGAAAGAAGAGAATATTAGCCAGGCTAGTGGAAGAGACTAAATAACTTGCCTGTGCTGGAAACTGGAGATAAACCCCACTTGCAGGTTGTCTTTAAAAACTTGCGTTTGATATATTTAGAGTTGTTATTTTGCCTCCAAATTAAGATTAGTTAAATCCGTGCGTGTTGTAGCATGGATTATCTTTATGTATTATTAAATCGTGACAGCTAATTATTAGTTCTGTCTGCACCAAGGAATAGTGGAGTGTTCTGTCTCAGAGACATGGTCCTGGGGCTGGGCACTATGGGGCTGGCCCCAGAGCTTGGGCAGGGCTGGCAGGTGGTGGGGAAGAGGAGGCCTACCTGGTAACCCCACATAGTCCGTAGGGGCTTTTCTTGGTTTATCTCCTCTTGAAATTTATATCGACTTTCAAACAGATACCTCCAACCCCACTTTGAAAGAGATGTTTCTAACTCTACTTTGAGCTAAGGCCCAGAGAGGTTAAGGGACTTGTCCAAGGTCACACAGCAAAGTGGAGAAAGACTCGGGTCTGCCTGGCTTCCCCGGATGACAGGAGCAATGGAGGGTTTTATTTTTAAAGATTTTATTTATATAGTCATGAGAGACACACACACAGAGGCAGAGACACAGGCAGAGGGAGAAGCAGGCTCCACTCAGGGAGCCTGACATGGGACTCGATCCCAGGACTTGATCTTGGGACTCCAGGATCATACCCTGGGCTGAAGGTGGCTCCGGGCCTGCCCGGAATGGAGGCTTTTAGGGAGGGGTAGTCTAACTCTGCCCAGCTGGCCCAGCCAGTGGGGCAGGCACTACCTCCAGGCTCCATCCAGGGTGGTCTTTGAAGCCAGTCCCAGGTATGACCCTGTGGGTATGACCCCGGAGGCCTTGACCCACGGTCTGTGGTAGCCTCCCTCATACAGTTGCCTGTATTTCTTCGTGAAGGTTTTGGAGAGGTGGGTGGTGGGAAAGAAAAGCAATAAGATGCGAATTCAGACGGCTGGATCTGGGCCGGGATTTGGGGTTTGCCAATGACCTGCTGAATGACCTTCAGCCAGTTGTTCGCCCTTTCCAAGTCCCCGGTTTCCTGTAGAATGGAGATAATCTTTCTTATCTTTCAGGCTTGTTACAAGGTTTGATTTAGACAAGACATGCATGTATTAGGTCC
Organism: Canis lupus baileyi; assembly: GCF_048164855.1. Lineage (NCBI taxonomy): Eukaryota > Metazoa > Chordata > Mammalia > Carnivora > Canidae > Canis > Canis lupus. Next base: position 69,157,080 of record NC_132846.1, on the reverse strand, counting down.
CTGTGGATCGCTAGCTGTTATTAATAATAGAGAACCACTGGAGGGATCCATGTGGGGATTCTGGCCTCCTGGCCTGAGCTGGGAGGATCTCCTTGCTGACCCTCCCATTCTTACCTGATCTTCTGGAACTGGTGACGGGCGGGGCTGAGTCCAGACCCCAGTTATCTTGAGCCAGGTGCCCTTTTGCCTTGAGGCAGGTCGTTTCCCCTGGCAGAGTCCTGGTGTCCTGACCCGGGAGCCGGGGTGAGCAGTCCCTGCCCTCCCAGCCTCCCCAGGGAGGCAAGAGACTGAAGGTAGTGTGTAAACTGGACAGACCACAGACCGTAGCAGTGTCAGCAGCTGCCCTCTGTGACTGTTGCACTGAGTTGTGATCAAAAGTTTTACTGACTTAAAAAGAAGACAAGAAAACACTAGTCCGCTACAGTGTGATTTTTCTTTTTTCTCTACCTTCTTAGGTTTCCTTTAGGTTTGGGGCCGTTGTTCTCTGTGACGGATATAGGTGGTTTCATGCTTCCAGCAGCAGTTCAGGGAGGAGGATGAGAAGTTAGGGCAGGGTCCTGGGTTCCCAGGTGGGAGACCTAACCAACTCTGAGCCTCTGTTCTCATTATTACTAGGTTTTTAGTTTGACAGTAAACAGTTAGTACTTGGCTTAAATTTTTTATTAGGCACTTGACAGCCTGGTTGGTTTTTTTTTTTTTTGGTGCTCATTTTCATGCCTGACTAATACATAACCACTACCTCTAGAATCTGTTAGGAGTGGGCTCTGTGTCAGTTAACTATATAAATAGGGCAGCCTGCTGGTTGCCCCTGCACCCTTGGGCTCATCTTTTTTACTGAGGAAACAAACAAGAGAAGAGTTTTCACATTTCGGTTTTTAACTGAACACATATTTATGAGAACTTGCTCTGTACTGGTCACTGTTTGAAGGGCTTTGCAAACTGTTCACTGATTGAATCCCCCTAATACCTCCATGAGGTGTGCCTGGTATCAAGCCCACATTACCAAAGAGGAAACTGAAGGCCAGAGATGTTAAGTCATTTGGTCAGGGTCACACAGCTGGTGACTAGGGGCCCGGGGTGTGAACTCTGGCAGTCATGTTCCTTCCTGTGGTGACGCAGTGCTGCCCGTGGTTGTCTTTTATCCCACGTTCCCATCCACCGTCTCCGTCTCCGCCCCATGAAAGGTGGTAAATCAGTTATTACTTTCATTTTGTAAATGAGGAAACCGAGTCTTAGAGAGGTGAGGGGACCTTGCATCGTTACCCTGTGAGTTGGCATAGTTGTGCCTGGACGCCAGGCTCCTGACTTCCAGCCAGTGGCCCTCACGGGGAGCCCAGGCCCGTGGGGTCATGTGGGTCTTTAACCTGGGCTGGCACCGGCCGTTTTTCGCTCCTGGCCAGGCTGTGAATGACTTCTCTAGGGTGACACCCCATGATGGGATCTGGGGGTCTTGTGTGAGCAGAAGAAAGTGGGATGGGGGACCTCCACCTGTCCTACACACATCTGTGAATTTCGCGTGGACTGCTGTCTTGTGCAGAGCTGCCTTGTTAGAAGCCGACTGCCAACCCAGTTGGGTTGTAGGAGGCAGCTGGGCCTACTGAATGCAGGGTGGGGAGGGGCAGGCATGGTGGACTCTGGCCTAAGACCTGGAGTTGGTGTTTAGGCCCTGTGGCTGATAGGCCTTGTGACCTTGAGCAGACCCTCCCCCTCTTTGGGCCTGAGCTTCCTGAACTGAAATAGGAGAAGGAGCTAGCTACCCAGTGGTCTCCAACAGCTGCAAGGACCCGGCAGGGGGGTGGGGGGTAAGCTCCAGCTTCCTACCTAAATCCTCCTCCCACCCGGCAGCCCAACCGACTTCCCTCATTTGTTACATTTTGGGCTTAGGAAATACATTTTCTTTGAAGAAATTGGTGGCTGAAATGAAAACTACTATACTAAAGGATAAAACAGGGTCTCTTTCAGCTTCAAGCCGGGAAGATTCCTCTGGGAGGATTTGGTGCAGAGTTTAGGCCCAGGGCCCCTCCTGGGCCTCTTGCAGGCGCTGCCCCTGATGGTGTAAATGTGGTTTGGTATTTGTTTTTTTGTTCAGAGGACCTCCCGAATTGTATCAACCTCAGGCCTCACGAAATCGGAACCCACTCTGAGCCAGGTACTGCTAGGTGGTGACCAGTGACTAGGGGTGTCGGCCTTGCCCACATTAAATTAAGTCCAGAAAGGAGCTCCAGATGGCAGAGTGTGATCAGGACCTTAGAGGCCGCCCTCCTGAGCTGGACCCAGGGACGAGGAGGCCTTTCTGGAGAAAGCAAGGCTTCTAGGTTTCGTTTTTATTTTGTTTTTACGTGAGTTTCCTTAGAGTCCTCCTCCTGCTGGTCTGCTGGTTTTGAGCTGGAGGTGGGGGTGGGAGGATAGGAGTGGCTCATGAAGGAGGAGTCTGTGCTGAGTAGGGGGTGTGAGTGTATGAGGGCGAGGTCTGGTGGGGAGAGGTGTGATCACTTGATGAGAGAGAGGTCTGGGAAAGTGGCTGCGTGCTGCTCCCAACAGCATGAAAACTGGGACCCCAGGCTCTTTTGGGGTGGGGGAATATTAACAAAATGGCCTTTTGTTGGAGGTGAGAAGTCAGACCCCCTAACCCCCCCCCCCCCCCCCCCCCCCCCCCCCGAGTCCTGGTGTGAGGAGGAAAAGGTAGCTGTTCAGATGCACTGCCAAGGGTGGGGTGAACTCCCCCAGCCCAGGATAGCCAGCTAGTTATCTAAGCCAAAGCAATGTTTGCTCAGGGCTGTTGACCCCCAGGAGCTGAGTACCTGCACAGCTTGCATGCCTTCAGGTTGCAAGTGTGGACAAAGCCCTAGATGCAAGCAGATAAATCCAGACTCAAAGGTGCAAACAGGTGTGAGGGTCAGCGCCCACCCAGGATGAACCCCCATGCATAGAGCCTTGCCACCTGACAGCGCCAGCACCAGTGCTGTGATGAAGCTCCAGGGAGGACATCTGTCCAACCTGGCCGGGTCCAGAGTGCACAGTTCTGCTTTCCTGACTTCAGGTACCAAAGAAATCCTTGAAAGTGGCGGAGAAAGCACTGGCTCTGTTTTAAAGACTTTTCTGGGCAGATCCTGGCATCTGGAGAGAGCAGTCCTGCAGCAGCTGAATTGGGGGGGGGGGTGTCCTCCCTTGAGGCTGAGGGCCAGAGAATGCCTGTCCTGGGCTCTGTGTGGAGCAGCCATCCAGGGTTCTTTGTTTCCCTTAAGGAGAAACAGGACAAACCCCTGATGACCCCTTCCCACTCCAGCAACTGGTTTGAGGTTGGTAGACCCCACAAAGCTAAGTTCTCCGAGGGAGCCAGAGTGGATTCTTTCCCCCTCCCACCAAGAGTTCAAAGCCAGCCAATTAAGAAACCTAAACAGTGTGGTCTTCTCCTTGCATCATTGACATCATTGGCTTGTAAAACTTTCCCTGCAAAGGAGGCGCCTTTATTCGCTGGGAAAAAGAAGTATGTAATTTTCTTGACCTGGCCTTTGCTTTTGGAGGGGAAGGAAAAGAGAGGGAACTCGTTTCCAGAAACAAACGGAGCCCGGGACAGCAAGCAAAAAAGTTCCACATTCCGGGCTTGGGGCCCTGCTGTCGAGAGCACGGGGTCCCGGATACAGAAAACGGTGTTCTGTGGGGACCCGAGACCGGGGCAGGGTGTGTGTGTGTGCGCGTGTGTGCACTGCGAGGAGGGTCTCCAGTTGAGGCCGCGTCCTGAGACTCTGGAGGAGGGGGGGAGGGATGGACATCAAAATCCTCCCAAGTCTGAGACTGCACTTCTCCCGCTCGCATGAAACCAGGCGCCACCGGCCTCACCACGACCGCGACTACCCGTGTGCCCCGACGGTTGCAACGTGCAAGAGGAGTCTTGCCCCCTCTCCGGATCTCCAGCGACCCTCCCCCTTCCCGGCCGCCATCCTCCCCCCTCCCCACACCCCTCCCGAGGGTGCCACCCCCAGCAAGTCATCCCCTCCCACGTGGGAGGGGGCAGGGGCCGAACTCCTCCCGCCACGCCCGCCGGGGGACTTGAGGCTCCGCCCCCGGGGGCTCCGAGGTTGGGGTCCGTAAGTCTCCCCTCCCTGGCAAGCCCGGGCGCACAATGGCCCTTTGCGAGGCGCGCGGTGCAGAGCTCGGGCGGGGGCGCGAGGCGGCCCGCACCCCGCGGACCCCGCACGGAAACAGGCGGACACTCCGGCAACTCGGTGACTGCACCGGGGGCATCCTCGGCGGTCGGCGCCCCCCACCCCCCCCCCCCGCCTCGCCGGCTGCGGTCCCGCCGGGGGCTCCCAGGCGCTGCTCCCCGGCCCCGGGGCGCGCCAGGTCCCCTCGCCGACTCGCCCGCGGCCTCTCCAGCCTGCGCCCCGGGGCGCGCGGCTCCGCGTCCCTGCGCCACGTCTCTGCTGCTGGCCCGGCCCGGGCGGGCCGCGCACGCTGGTTGTGCCTTCCCGGGGCGGGAGGGCCGAGGGGGCTCCAGGCCCATGCATAATTCGGGGACTTAATGGGCCAGCTGCCCGAGCGGGGCGGCGAGGGGCGGGCGGAGGCGCAGCTGACCCTGCCCGCGTCTGGGCTCGCCGGAGAGGCGCGCTCCTTTCTTCCTCCGGTGACAGCTCCCCTCCCCCGCCTCGGCCGGGTCCGAGGGGGCGGGGGAGCGGGCGAGTCGTCGGGCCAGCCCGGGGAGGGGGCTTCCGCGGTGCATTCCTGCAACTTTTGCTTTGGGGCGCGGAAGGCGGGCAGTGAAACGGGGCCTCCCCGGGACCCGGCTCCCCAAGGAGCAGGGGCAGTTGGAATGCAGGTTTCCTCCGAGCGTTCTGCCGCCCTCGAGTGTCCCCCCGCCCCCCCGCCGCCCCCCGCCCCGCAGCAGCCCAGCGAGCTCGCCCTTGGCCCCGGGCCAGCCCCCTTCCCTGGCAGCCGGCGGAGATGGATGGAGGCGGAGACCCAAGGTCAAGGGCGGGGAGCCCGCCGGCCTGGGGCCCCTTTGTGCGCTCGGGCCCGCCCCTCCTCCACCCGCCTTCCCCCGCCGGACCCCGGGGCGCGCGCCCGCACTCGTGACCTTCCCGGGCGTGGGGAGTCGCGTTTCAGGACCCCTGAAAGCCGCCCGTGGCCCCATCCTCAGAATCGGCGCGCGAGGGGCGGGGCTCCCCGCTGGGGTGGCGTCCCTTCCTGGGCGTTTGGCTTGGGTCCTGGGGGCGCCCGGGGATCCCCTCTCCAACCCGCCGCGAGCGCTCAGAAAGGGTCGCGCCCGACCGAGCCCGGCATCAGCCCACCTTGGCCCGACAGAGCCCGGCACTTCCCCGGATCCAGGTGAGGCCCGTTTGGAGGGAGCCTCAAAGAGTTCCTTTGTGCATTTTGCGTCCATCCAGGGCAAACAGTCCCGTCCCAAAGTGGTTTTCTTTGTAGGGTATTTTTTTTTTTTTCTTTTCCCCCTCCCGGGCGTGGTGGGGGGGGGGTGGAGAGGGAGGAGAGGGAGCCTGCTTTTCTAGAGGGAATTCCTGGGGGCTGGGATTTTAAAACACTCAAGAACAAAAGTGTTTTCCCAATTGTGTGGGAATGGAACCCTCTACTAGAGTGGGACACAAAGCCTCGTGGAATTACAGGGAATTAATGTCAGCCCTTCCTCCAGCCCGACTTCTCTTACAATAACCCCCCCAAAGAGAATTTGTATGCAAATGGTCACCTTGCTAGGAGTCTCTCTTTATTTTTGATTCTCAAAAATTGGCCTCCAATTGTTTAAAGCACTCCAACAGACCCTTAAAGACTCAGAAAAGCAGTGGTTGGACGCCCAATGTATTTACCACAAAGCTCTTAAGAAAATGTTCAAACATTTTCCCAAAGCTGTTACTCCAGAAATAAAAATGTATGCTGTTTGCCTATAGGAGATTAAAAGTTTACCTTCACTGTGACAGCTTTTCTAGGCTAGAATTGGAGCCACGTCTCTATTTTCCATTATTCAGAAATAGGTCTGAAGCACACAGAATGTGTTTGCTGTAACAAGAGTCAAGGTAATTTTAAAAATGTGTATATATATACATATTTATTTATGATTTGGGCTGACCCAAATCATAACAGAATATTGCACTTTCTGTGCTATCAGAGGCTAAAGTATTTTGTAAACAATGCTTTCATGGCATTTAGAGTGAGAGTTGATCTTAAGAAAATCTCAGATTTAGCTAACCCGAACTATGAGCGGCTAGCTTTTCTTCTGGAGGAATCTGAAGGCATTTGTCAATTTATTTTTTTGAAAAGGTAACAAATTCAACACTTGGGAACTCAAAGCTGCTGGCAGTCCTGGACAGGAAGGTTTTCATATCTGCCCGAACTTGCTCGTTGATTTCTCAGACGTCCATTTATAACAGTTCTAACAAGATAGAATCTGCCTTTGAATATCTGTAAATACGGGTAAAGATCACAATCCGGCACTCATAATGGTCCAAGACTGGAAAGGCAGATTCTCATGTTTGATTAATATTTATGTTACCGGATTCCTTTACAGAAAGAACCGATGGATGAAACACTAATTATGTGTGTGTGTGTGTGTGTGTGTTTCAGGGGCCCCATCCTAGCAATTCCTGAAGAGGGCTGTCATAAATTCTAGGATTTTTGAAAACAGGGTGCTTATGGGGGAAACTGTTCATGTTTGGCTTGAAAGACAGACAGGTAACTGTGTGGCTGGCTGACATAATGTCTATGACACGGAGAAAGAGGAAGCCAACTTATCTCTGCTTTATTTTGACGACTCAACAGTGATAAAAATTATGGGTGATTTCTCCCTCTAGTTTCAGGTTAAGGCTTGGGGCAGAGTGATGGAAGTTTCTTGTCCAGAATCCGCCTCAAAGAGAGTTTCTGTAGCCCTGCCTGGTGCTCTCCTGCCTTGAGGGGACACTCACCCAGGGTGAGGCTGCTTTGTGGTGCAGTATTCCCTGCCACTGGTCTGCAAGGTACAGGTGACTTGCCTTGCTTTTGTTCAGGAGCCACGTGTGGGAGATTTGCCGGGGAGTGGAGACTTTTTGTTAGCTGGATCCTGTTGGAATACCAATGGAATTGTTATCCAGAGGGATCCCGGGGAGGCGGTTAAGCAGTCAGTTTTATTCCTTCGAGAAATGGAGATTTTCTTATAGGATTTTCTAGAAGTCTGGCCTTCCAGAGCTAGCACCCTAGCCCTGGTTAGCCTTCCCATCAGTATTTGTTGCCGCTGGAGCTTTCGGGGTCACCTCACTAGTTGAAGTGCCACAATCAAGGTGTGCGTTCACACAGCCTCTATCTGATCTGTTTGTTTGTAAACAGCCACCGCTGTGTCTCAGTTTCTTCGTCCATAAAATGGGGATATCCAATTGTTTATGCTCCTGCCACGATCCAGATATGAAAACAAACCATTCTATGAGAGTGAAGTAATTGCTGATTTCAAAGACGTCATAAAAGTATATAGACTCTTATTGTTCAGTCCACGGGGGCAGGGTGACTAATTTGCAAAAGGGAGAGGCATCAAATAACTACTTGTGTAGCATGTCATTTCCAGTGCAAGGGGGGAGAATTAGGGGATTTAGCGGGGAGCCCAAGGAGGAGGACTTGAATTTTCAATCTCATAACCTAAGACCAGTAGGAAATACCTCTCCCTCTTTCCAGTTCATTTGGGGGGACTGAGACTGCACACCACCCCAGCTCTTCGTTATTGCTGGGGACTATCACGTGATTCTGAATCTTAATGTGGAGTGGGTTTGCCGTCACTCTTGATCCGAATATACCAGAAAATGTGTCTTACTGACATTTGGCATTTGCCCCCCCTCCCCCATAGGAGTTGGGCAGAGGGGGTGTAGACTTGGGGGGTGGGAAGGAATGCATACAGCAGGCCGCCTTTAAGTGCACAGTCTTGTTGGCTGCCGATGAGGAAGGAACCCCGTGCATGCTGGTGAGGAAATTCTCCCCCTTTTTGGCCGCCACCTCTTAAAGCTAACAAAAATGGGCATTTACACCCCCAGAACGCACAGCTGGCTGCTCTGAAATGGCCCCTTCACTGGGGAAATGGGAGGCCCCAACTGGCCTTTTGGGACTCCATCTTACTTTTGTGTTGTTTTTCTTTTGATGAGCCTTGGTTCATGTTTTTTTTTTTTTCCCTAGTCAATGCTGAGTGAACCTGAATTAGGTTTTTAAAAGGAATAACCTCTGGCAGGGCCCGAAACCTCCCGTTTAAGTCTTGCTCGTTAGCAAATACAGATGCTTGCTTTATATATTTGGTCGGTTCGCCCCGGCAGGGCCAGAACCTCAGGCTTGAGTTTGGGGGTGGGGGTGGGGCTGGGGGAGCGTGGCACTCTGCCTTCTCCACGGGGGACTTGATAGAGTCCTTGTTCCCTGGCATCAGAGCCCGGGGTGGGGCGGGGGCACAGCAGATACCCATAGCCTGCGTCGGTGCCGGCAAGGAGCCAGAAGCTGTCTGGTGCTCCTTAATTGAATACAGAGCTCCGTCAGTTCCACGTGGCCTTGTGAGGATGGGCAGGGAGGGCAGTGATCCTCCCCCCCCCAACCGTGTCTGCGCTTGGAAGATTGGAACCCCCCCAACCTGAGGGGCCTGGGTGCCCGCCTCAGCCCCCAGCCCTCAGGGTTTGCAAAAAGCCAAGAGAAGTGGGCACTGAGATCGTGCGACGCCCGTGGAAATATCTTTGGCGTGAGCTGGGTCTTCTATCTTTGTTAGTGGCGGCTTGTTAATTAACCGGCAGATTAGCGTTGCCTCCTTTTGACACCTGCGTGTATTTTGGGGCAGAAGATTCTTGTTCTCCTAAGACTGAGCGGAACCGTTCAGGAAGTCCTTGTGCGGAGCCGCCCGCCTCTTCTCTCTGTCCCCGTTGTCGTCCCCCTGCTCCCTCTTCCTGTCCCCTCCTCCCCGCCCTCCCTGCAACCCAAGTGGGCTCCTAGTTGCGTGGAGGACAGACGCGTTAAACACAGCTAAATAAATCGTGTTTACGCTTGGCGTTCTTGGTAGTGAAAAATCTGTTGCCTGTTTTTACTTCCTTATTTCTCAGCATTTGCTTCCTACCTGTTTTTGAGCACATGCCCAGAAATAGTAGTTTTGTCAAATGAGAGGATAATGCCAGCCAGCCTCTCTCGCTGCCAAGGAAGCTGCTGGATTTTGCAAAACAGAGTGACGTTTTTTTAGTGACACTGATGTTTTTTTTTTTTTCCCTTCTTCCCCCCCACCCCCCCGCAAAGAAATTAGGATGTAGAATAAGAGTATTAAAATGCACTTAGGGAAGGAAAAAAAACAACCAACCCCCACACAAGCCCCACACAGGCATCCCCATGGCACAGGGACACGCGTTGAGCAGGTTTAGAGATGGGTCTCACTTTTGTTAGCACTTGGTGGTTCCAAGGGCAGGAGGCGGCCTTCAGAGGAGGAGAGGCTGCCCAGGGCCCCGAGAGCTAAGTCAGGTCCCTTCCTTTCAGCCCCAAGACTTAATTTTCTCTGCCATTTTGGATGATGTGGTGTAAAGAGGTTGATTTTCTTTTCTTCTGGTTGGTTCGGTGTGTTTCAATTCTGGGGCCTTCTGAGAGCAGTGCCGCTCTGTGCTCTTCCTCTGAGGTTACAGTTAGATTCTAGTCCCGATCCGGGTTTGAAGCTTGTTGGGATCCTAGCCACGCTATCATTGTTTATATAGAAGAGCAGCCAGGGAGACACCTCCCTTGTCTTTATCCACAGCGTTGTTTGGGTGGGTGGGGGTTTCTGAAAAGTCATTATCGTGATGTGGTGCTGTTTGCTGGGCAGAGAATTACAGACAAAAGTAGACAGCCCTTTTTTTTTTTTTTTAAATATTTTCTTAACAGTTTCAAAAACAACAACAACAACAACAAAAATGACAAACGCCGAGTGCTCCTGCCAGGAGCCTAGGCTTGTCTTATCGGGCAGTCTTTGCAGGGTTTCTGCAGAGGGTTCCGGCTGAGGCCCAGCACATCGGCTCTGTTTCAAAGACAGCCAAGGGAAAAAAAAAATTACAACAAAATCAAAGTCCGCGTGCTATGATTTCCCCCAATTTCTAATGGGAATACCCTGCAATAGAAATGATATTTCCATGGAGGACTGTGCTACCGGCTTCTTTAATTACATTAAATAGTGGTATAAACCTCAGCTGATGTAAAGCCCTGTTTCAGTGGCAGCGGCGCCGGGAGCGTGGCAAGATTGAATCCGAAGGAGCAATGTTCCCCGTGTTAATGTGCTAACAATCTTTATTCAATTAATCCCGCGAAGTGTTAATTTTTACACATTTTGTTGTGCACACACTGTACCTCGCCGCCGGTGCATTAGGAGATGAAAATGGATCCCACGTCAAAGAAATGCGGAAGAAGGTGGCTGTCAGAACTGCGCCCTTAGAAGAAAATTTGTGATTGTAGCCGTCAAACGCTACCCATGCTGAAAGGAAGGCTCACAATATGTATATTACATGCCATCTACATGCAGGAAACTCCGGTAGAGGAGCTACTTTGTTGAAAGTAATTACAGGCCTGCTCAGTGTTTTAGTCAGTGACATTTCAGACTTGGCTTGGGAACATAAAGAGGCCACAGAAAGATTTTGTTCTTACGTGATGCGAAGCAACGCACCTCAGTGTTCTGGATGTCCATTAGTAGGAGGTAAAAAGAATGAAAAAGGGGGAAAAAAAAGACTCCGTCAACTACAAAAGCCAGGGGAGAGCTGGATTTTTTTTTTTTTTTCTTATTACAATAGTAGCAATCCATTGCATGTAACTCTGGCAGTGCAACTACAACCCAAAAATGCATTTAAACTATATCAGTGACCCCTCTTCTGCAATTTGGTTTTTCTTCCTTTCCTTCCTACCTACCCTCCCTCCTTCCCTCTTTCCTTTTCTCCTTCCTTCCTTCCTTCCTTCCTTCCTTCCTTCCTTCCTTCGTTCTATCCTTCCTTCTCTTTCTACCACCTACTGACCAAGTTAAATTTCTTTCCATCCCTAAACCAAGAAACCCATCCCGTGGGCCCTTTGGTTGCACGTTCCCCTACTGGGTAGGTGGGGATTTTATGGTCACACCTGGACAGAGGGTGATGCTCCTCACATCCCCTATAGCCCCAGCTCCATCTGCACCTGGGACCCTTCTCCTGTTTCCTTGCTGCCTCTGGCATGAGTCATGGCTGTCACCTCCTTTCTGGACACTCTGTTTTCTTGATTTTGTTTTGTTGGCTGTGCTGCGTTGTTTTCATTCTCAATTCTCTGGGATCCTCAGAGTTCTGACCTCCCCCTTTTATTTACTACATCGTGCTCTCTGCGATCGGGGGCTGAGCCAAAGCCAGCGTTGGGAGTTTGTGGGGCTTGCAAACCACAACAACTTTCTGAACTCACTAGTTTGAAACATGTTCTATACAGGACCAGATTTTTAACAAGTGTCAGGATTCAGTGTTTCCAGGTCATCCCACATATGTCAGGCACAGTGGATGCTGATGGGGGCAAATAAGGAAAAACCAGTGATCTTAGTTTAAAACTCCCTGTAGGCACCCAATCTGAAGGGTTGTCTCGTGCTGTATTTCCCTCCTGTGATGTGTGGCTTCCGTCTTGACTGTGGTCCATTCCTGCCCCTCGCCAGCTCTAAACTAATGAACTCCATGGGGGTGTCCATGGGGACGTGTATGAGAGATGCTTGCCCAAGGTAGTCATTGGAGTCTGACCATGAAGTGCTGTCTGGGAAAGGGTCATGGGGTCCTGACCCCAAGTCCCAAATTCTTCCTGTTTGGAATCCAGAGTGACTTACCCGGCTTTTTATGTCAGTTTATAGACTGTGCTTGCTGTCCAGGGGGTGCCTCATGAAGTTATGTGTAGTATACTGTTAGCGGCCCCTGATGCAACATAATAGAAAATTATTGAAGGATCTTGGATAAATGGTGTTCTAGGGCAGAAAGTGCAGAAGATTGCAGCAGCTGTCCAGCTTCTGGTCAGAAAATCTGAGTCGGGAAAGGGGGACATTTCTGTGCTAGGTACTGGCCAGCTGTTTTCACTGGTGAGATTCAGAGACTCTGTCAACTGCTGTTTTGTCCTTGGCCTCTGTAGATTCTGGAGTATACATGGAGACATTTGAGCTTGTCCATGTTGCTGATATTTGCATCTCTGTGTGTACACGCATACATGTATGATCTTTGTATAATAGATGTGCATGCACACATTTTTTAAACTGGTGAAACACATGGTTTCACCTTCTGTTGTCCCCAGGCCTGCTCATTCCAAGAGCGTGGGCCCCAATTTGGTGGATCGTGGCTGCTGAGGTGTCACCCCAGAGGACTCCTATCTGTTTTCCTGTGGGCATCCCAAAACCTTGGTGCCTAGGCCTCCAGGTCCCGGCCAGAGGACAAGTGATTGCGGTTTATTTGCATTCCAGCAGCTGTGAGGGCTCCAGGGATTTCCCTGAATTATGAGCAAAAGAGTTGAAGCTGCACGTTCTCCCCTGAATGTGCCCGCTCAGGGGGTGGAATGGTCAGCCCCGAGCCCTTGGTCAGCTTACCCTGAAGAGTTTGCAGAATGTGATTCAGACACTATCCCTCCTCCCCAGTAGCGCCTGACATTTCCTATGCTACTTCACTGGGCCTTTCCATAGATGGTTTTGGAGTTTGTGATGTTACCCTGCCAATCCTTGGCTCACGGTTGCTGCCCCAGAGTCCTTGGGCTGCTGGCATCTTGAGGAAATTGCAGCTGGCAGCCATCGACACAGGTGCTTTTGGACCTGGTGCTGGGATGGGCCCGTGTGCTCGCTTCCACCTGCAGGCTCCAGTGGCCAGGGAAGATGTTCCCTTGCTAAGCCTTGGTGGAGGGAGGAAAACCGGTTTTGGTAGTGTCGTAGCGGGGCACGACTTTGCCTTTGCCTGGCCTCTCCCTTTTTGGGGAGGCATTAAATGTGTAGCATGCCGGGAGCAAAAATAGTTGGAGTGGTGATTCACGGTGACAGATCTCGGGAGTGCGCGAAGGGGGAGGCGCGAGGCGGGAGGTGGCCTGTCTCAGGGTGCTGGAAGGGACATGCTTCTTGCCTCCTCTATGCTGCCAAGCCTTCTCCGCACCCCGTTGGCCACAAAGGGCTGTGACCGCGTGTGGGGGGTTCTCCAGATGGTCATTGGGAAAGTGGCAGTTGGACCGGCCTCAAGCCCAGAGATATCCTTGGAGGCCCCCTTGCAGGCCCGCCTCTCCCCGCTGCCTGACACCCTGCAGTAGCCCTCTCTAGGTCCAGCCAGGTCCGGGCGGGCCCTCTAGCCTGCTGCAGAAGAAATCCACTCCCTTTTCAGCCCCATGAAAGGGCTGCTGTTTTCAGCATGAAGCCTGAGTAAAAAGGCCCAACCCCGGCTGGAGCTTTGTTTTTATGGCCCCTGTGTGATGGCCCTGAAGGATGTCTTTAAACCCAGCTGCGCAAACCCTGGTGAGACCTCATTTGCCCTCTGTTGCTCCTCTTTTGAAGGACACCAACATGTGCACCCCCAAACTCAAACCCACTGCAGCAAGGACCTGAGACCCATGATGGGCGCTCAGACTTGCCTGAATTAGGAGGGGAATCCAGAAGTGGGAGGTGGGATTTGGCAGACGCAGCTCCCTGCCGAGAATTTCTAGATCCCCCAAGTGGTCTGGCGCTCTGCACTGAGCCAGGCCGCACACCCACCCGCTCTCTTGGCCTTGTCTTGAGGACCTGTCCTGACCTTGCAGGTTTTCATGGTGACTTATGGTGTTCACGAATATAGCTTGGATTCCCTTTCTGCTTTGTGTTGTTGTTGTTGTTGTTATTATTATGTATTTCATAATGAAATGAAAAGCAATTCTGGTCTGTGCTCAGTGATTAAAAAGACTTGAAATAATACCTGTGGAGTGAGGGAATTTATTTTTTTCCCCCAGACCCATGTAGCTCTGAAATTGAGTAACAAAAGAAGGCTGCTTAGAATCTTTCCCTATTCCTGCTGTCTGAACCACCCTCCTCCTCCCAAAGAGAGAGAGAGAGAGAGAGAGAGAGAGAGACAAATGGTGGGAAGGCTAGGTCTTGTTGGGTGAGTACCCACTGCCTCTTTCATTTAAGGTGGCACTCTACTTCTTTCAAATAGGAAATTGCCAAAATGGATGTCATCGGCTGCTAATTAGATGTATTTTAACTGCAGGATCATTTTACCAGCTAATACTGTTATTATGTGCTTCAATGTGAACCCATGGTGGAGCTGTTAAAATATGAGCGTGCGGCCCTAGCGCACAGCTAATGAAGCCTGCGGGATCGGTGGAGCTCTCTCCTCGGGGGCCCCAAAGATGGCCAGGCCAGGCCCCAGGCAGAAGTCTGAGGCCTGGCAGCTTCTCAGGACGTGCCCCCTTGATTCCCTGTGGCCACCTTCTTTCTGTGTTTTGACCAGGGCCTGACTCCAGAGGAGGCCCTGAGCTCTCCTGAATGGAGGCCACGAGAATCACGGCCTCCTGCCCCCCAAGGTAGGTCACTGGGTCCACCATCCTTGGGCCTTTGAGCCAGCCTAGAAGCACCGAATGACCATGCATTGCAATGTGGCAGCCCAGGCCGCATCACCGTCACGCGGCCCGTGCCCCAAAGCAGGCAGGCCTGTACCTCAAGCACTGAGTTTTCGAGTCTGAGTTGGCTTCTCTCCATCCTCTCTCTCTAGCAAACCGGAAAAAGAGTCCTGATTTCCCGTCGGGGTTGGGGGAGGGTGGCTAGAATTGGGATAGATTCTTAAGCGTGAGCAGTGCATCTGACTTCATCTGCTTCCTCTCTCTCTCTCTCTCTGCCCCTCCCTCCCCCCCTTAATACATAGCATTTTTATCATCCTTAAGACAAAGTAGCTGGCAAAATATTTAAGCGATCCGAAAGAAATGTTTTTATTTGCCCGTGTGCGAATTGGGTTATCTGCCGATCTTGTTTATGAAATTTGGGGCTGCCTTTCCAGCAGTCTGTTCGCCTCTCAAATCTTTCCCGGCTCCCATTTCCATATTTCTGCGTGCATGTTCTTTGTTAATCACTTGGCAAGCGCTTATTTGAATATTAAAAATTTCTTTAATCATCAAAGGCAGGAGCACAGTCTCATGAATATTCATATTTTCCCCCCTCCTCAGACTGGATTCTAGTTCATTACCCTGCAGTAAAAGCCAAACAGCCATCAATCGCCCTCATTACAGGCTCTGGCGTTTTGATTGGCTGCC
Source organism: Canis lupus baileyi (assembly GCF_048164855.1). Lineage (NCBI taxonomy): Eukaryota > Metazoa > Chordata > Mammalia > Carnivora > Canidae > Canis > Canis lupus. The sequence continues at coordinate 69,141,906 of NC_132846.1, read as the reverse complement.
TGCTGCCCAGAGCTTTTATTTTTTTATTTTTTTATTTTTTTATTTTTTTTCCTCTTTTCCTGTGAGCTGTCTTGTACCTGCCAACAACCCCCCCCCCCCCAAAAAAAAATCAACAATGCAAGAATAAATTTCTCTGGTTGAAAAACAACTTTGCAAACTTGTCAAACAGTCCTCATGGCTTGCTGCTGCTGAAGCGGTCACCACCACTACCTCTCCCCTGCGCCTCCCCCCCCCCCAGCACCACCTCTGTAAGAAAAAAAAAAAGAACCCGGGAAAAAAGGGTGGGGGAGAGAATTAAATAAATAAATAAAAAAGGGAGAAACTTGAGCCTCAGAGATGAATATTTGTCAAGAGAGTTGACGTAAGTTTCATTTGCATAATGACTTTGTACTTCTGCATTAATAAAATTTGCATATGAAGCCATGTTAATTACTCCTGATCATGCTTTTTGCATTCATGCATAGTAATTTTCTCCGACTTGTGAGAATTAATGTCTTGGCATGGGGGGAGGGGGCGCGGGGATTGTCAGGTTTTCTTGCCAGTGGCCCTCGCTCACAAGCGCTCGCTCCCTGTCTGTCTCCCTCCTTGATCTATGACTCATTTTTGCACTATCAGTAGGAGTTCTTGGCTTAAAAAATGTATCAATTGAAGAGCACCAGTAGGGAGAAAAATATATATCTCCTGCACACAGTGTATACCAGAGCTCCTCTCGCTGGCTGGGGATCTGTAGCCCCCTCCCCCGTGGGAGGGGCGCCCGAGGATTCAGCATCCGGAAAGGTGCACGCTCCCCTCACCACCAGGCTGGGGCTCTTCCAGGCGTGTTTTTTTATGTGTCTACACGCCGGTGGGTGTGGGCGTGCTCTCGGGGCAGTGCGCATGTGTGAGGACAGAGCAGGAACATCTGCAGGGCCCCTCTAGAAGGGAGACAGGTTACAGACACCCTCAGAATGGATGCGGCGAAAAACTGCCTCGTACCCTAATTTGGAACCGAAGAACCATTTTAGGGATCTTATTTTTGGATTTCGTTTGTGCCTCTTTGTGCAGGATGCATAGAGCAACATCCTAACCCCTGTGAGCCTCAGTTTCCTCCTTTTGTGAGGGAAGGTTGTAACACCTCCTCCTGGGAAGGCTGCTGGCCTTAAATGATATGATACATGTGTTGATTGTTTCCTTTTTTGATAATGAGAGCCAACTTCCATGATAAGGAGGGGAGCCAGCCAGGGTTTTATTTTTAAGCCACCTGGATCCTGCATAAAGCTGAGATGGCGTCTTGGTGTCCCTCCGCTGTATACCTCGGTGCTGTTCCAATTCCAGAGGGGAACCCACCTAGACCCCAGAAGAAACCATTTTTAAAAGAGTGTCTTGCAGGGCTTGGTCAGGTGCCTTCTAGAGTGAACACCGGACAGACATTCCCTGGCAGGCCGTGGGGAGGGAGCAGGAGAAGTTCCAGAGTGGAAAATAAATGGATGGTGGTGGCCGTTTGTTTGTTGACTGTTCACTGGAAGCCAGGCCCTGGCCAGACTTGTCCTGACCTTCCTTTGAAGGTGGGGCTCTGAGAAAGTGACTCACCCTGGGTCACGTGGCCAGGAAATGGCAGAGGGGATTGGGCCCAGGCCTCTGCTCCAGGGCTGCGTCTGAGCTCCGGGCTTCCTCTGTATGTCGGTCTGTTGTCACCGGGTCTCAAGGGCTCTGTCGAGTGTGTTCTGGATTTCCTGTCTGCACTTTTGATTGCAGGCACTCCTTCCTTGCGGATAGACAAGAGTTGGGACGTGGCCTGGGATTGATTGGTGCTGAGGCCAGACAGTCCTCACCTTGGACTTGGCCATCTTAACCACTTGAACGTGTACAGTTAGTGGTTTTGAGCGTTTTCACGATATTGTGCAAACATCACTACCACTGTTTAATTCCAGAACCATTCGTCATTCCCAGAAGAAACCCTGTCCCCATTAGCCTTCACTACCCCAGCCCTGGCCCCTGGCAGCCACTTGTCTACATTCTGTCTCTGTGGATTTGCCAGCTCTGGATATCTATAGTCACACAATAGATGGCTTCTAGCATCACCTTCTGCTTTTGCTCTGGCTTTGGGACTCCTGCCTTTAGACAGAGTGCTCGTGGATTAAGCTGCTGGGGCGGGGGGGTGTGTGTTGGGGAAGGACCCCCCAGGGCAGAGGTCTTCTGAGAGCAGCTAGAGTGTCCTCTGTGGGCAGCTCAGGATTAGAAGCCACTCACTCTTGCTGCCCCCTCCCCTGCCTCCAATTGAGCCAGCTCCTGGAGCAGGTGGTCCTCAGTGAGGTTGGAATTCGTAATGGGGGCATGAGGAAGCCCCTCTAGGGGGCAGCTTAGCTTGGTCCCTCACCCCTACCTGCGTTGGAGGATGGCTTTGCTTTTACAGACTATAGCCTAACCTGATCTCTCCTTTTGGAAAGATCTGCCCTTAGGTCCTTCCTCCTAACCTTGGAGACACACATTCTGCTCCCTTTCCACCTGGGCATTCCTGGGCACTCCTGTCTACTCTCTCTCAGTCCTGATAAATGGTGGTGGCTGTGCCATGGTTTTCCTCAGAACCAGGGGCCTGGATTCACTCTTTTTCGGCCTTCTGTGGCCTAACTGAGCCCAAGGACCCTCCCCCCCTCCACTTCCCTCCACCCCACATGGCCTTTCGTCTCAGCATCCCGGGGTGCCCTGCTCATCCCAGAGGGAGGCTGGGGGACACAACTGTGTTCAAGTCCCAGATCTCCCTGAGCCTCAGCATCCCCTGTGGGATGGGGATGGTTTTCTCAAACGAGTGAGGTATTGGTGGTGAACTGCCTGTGTGGTAGGTGCTTAGCACAAGGCGGTGTCAGGAGCCTTCCATGGTGTGAAGGCAAGTTGATGTACACAGGGCCAAATGTGCCGTGTCCAGTGCTGGGGGAGGGATTTAGGCAAGGACTGGCTGGGGCAGGCTTCTGGGAGGAGGTGGGTGACACTGGTCTAAGGTGCCAACTTCTTGCACTGAAGCTGTGGCCAGAACTATGTGGGGTCATTGGCCATGTCCTTCCTTCTGGAGCTGGCATGGCCTCAGCAGCGCCCTGGGTCCTGAGCCTCGCCTCATACGAGGTCTTCATTGGTGCAGAGGAGGCCATGAGGCTTTGGCTTCTTGGAAGGATGCGTGCAGGTCTTCTCAAAGGTCCTGGTGCCCCTAGTCCTGGGTAAGACACGATTTGTAGAGGCGGATGCCATAGTGAAAGAGCATTGGTTCCAGAGCCAGGTGGCCAGGGCCAGGGCTGGGGGTGGGGGGCAGTTTTCTGTGGTCAGGTCATCAGTTTCCCGGTCTGTGCAGCGGGTCTCCCAGGCCCTCCACCGGCCTGTTGGGAAGCCCACTCAGGAGGGTCCTGACAGGATCCTGGCCAGAAGTGGGCTTGCGAGGCCCCATGTCTCCCCTGGGTGCAGGGATCCCTCTTGGGGGCCCCGAGGTGGGCAGACCCCCACCTTGCAGACCCGTGAGGGGTGGTGAGTGGCGTCGGGTGGCCTCCTTGGCAGAGCCGGCCCGGGCCCAGCTGCCCTCATCTTGTTGGTGTTTTCTTTTTGTGTCTCTGATGCTTCTCCGCTCAATTATTTACCCAGGGAATTTGGGCTTCTTCACTTGTGGTTTTGGCAAGGGCTTCACACAGATTTTTGCCCTGGTGGTCTCTTAGCCATTTAAGATAAACGGCCAAATCAAACGCAGGCCCTGCCGGGGAGTTGAGGCGAACTGTGGGGCTGGGCGGAGGAGGCAAGAGAGCTCCTGGCCCTGCGGCCTGGCTGTCAGATGGGGGAGGCGTCCCAGCCGGGCCCCAGGCGTTAGGAGGGGTTCTGGGCAGTGCCGGGGGTTTTCTTGGGGGTTGGGGGGTGTTCAAAGCCTTCTGAAAGGCCTCGGGGCTTGTGCGCTGTGCTTGATCAAGCTCAGGTTGCTGAGGAGGACCGTGGGCTGGAGAGACATACCAGCTGGCCGTCTGCCAGGCCACAAGTTAACCAGTGCCCAGGTGCTCAGAGGTAGACTGAGGTGCCCAAGGCCTGTACAGACAGCCCATCCTGATAGAGCAAACGGTGGTGGCTTGGAGCTTCCCAGCTCCTCTAGAGGGGGTGGTGGTGGCCCAAGTTTTGGGGAACGAATCCCCAAAGGGAGCCAGCTCCAGAACATTCCAGAAGCCTCCACATAGTGGGTGGGGGGGGCTTCCTGGGTGCAGGGGCCCTGACCACCTCTTTTGACCGCCCCCCCCCCCCCCCCAGGGATGGGAATCTGGTCCCAAGACAGCCCAACCTGGCAGCTGTGGAAGGAGGACCCCCTCAGGCCACCCCACCCACTTACCTGCAGGGCCTGACACCCTGGGGCGCCCTCCCCCACCACCCCCCCCAGCTCTGGAAGGGTGACCTGCAGCCCTCTGCCCCGGGCCCCTGTCCCATGCCCCGGGTCCCTTGTATGGTCCAGGGCCCGACTGACCAGTCTTTTTTATTGTTTTTTCTCCAGGGCCGTGCAGGCCTGCCCAGCTGCCAGCGACGGCCCCCATAGCTGCCTCCTCCCACCCTCACTCATCCGTGATCACTCCACCTCTGCGCACCCTGGGCGCCCTGCCGCCCTGCTTCCCCCTGCCGTGCTGCAGCGCGCGCCCGGTCTCGGGTGACGGGACTCAGGGTGAGGGTCAGACGGAGGCTCCCTTTGGATGCCAGTGTCAGTTGTCAGGTAACAGACGGCCGCGGTGGCGGGGGGGCGGGCTCCCAGGGATGGCGGGGTGTGCCCGGGGCAGAGCTGGCGGCTGCCTCACCCAGGCGGGCTGGGCAAGGTGGGGGCCCAGGGAGGATGTGCCGTCCCACCCCGAGGGCATTTTGGGGGGCGCACAGGGGAAGTGCTCAAGGACATCAGCGTGCCCCTGTCCGCCATCGGTCAGGAGGTCCCCCGACGCCTCCGCCCATGCTGAGTGTCTCACTCCCAGAATGCATTCCTCCGGCTTCCAAATGTCATCTCTTTGGGCTGTTTAGCTAAAGCTTAATTGGATAACACTTAACATCTGAGGTTTTCTTCTGCCCTCGCCACTACTGTCCCCTCCTCTCCCCCTGCCCCCACCCCAGTCACTGCCCCCACCCTGGAGACACCACTGGGGGAAGACTCCCTAGTCGTCTGTGCACATCGCCGGAGCCGTCCAAAATGCTGAATTTCTCTTTGCCAGAATGTGTTGCCTATTAACTTTGAGACAAAAAAGTCACTCTGAAGGAGCCTTTCAGCTGTGACTGTGGGAGGGATGAAGCCTTGTAGGGTGCCTGTGGGGTGGGGCCATGCACATACCTACTGTGTGCCTCACTACGGGTCCGTGTGGCTGCCCAATATATGGGTGGGCAGACAGGCAGCCACAGCACAACACCCCCCACCTCTCTTCCCAAACACAACCCAGACTCCTGCTGTGGCCTAAGGTCCCTGGAATTTGTGACTAGAGGCCTCCCATCCCAGCCTCTCCTGCTCAGGGCCCAATGCCAGGACGCTGACACAGATACAGGTGGTGGTGAGTGCCCTGAGGTCTGGTTTCCAGGCAGGGGCAGGAACAGAGAAAGGTTGGGGGCGTTGAAGAGCTGGGGTGCAGAGCTGGGGCTGATTCCGTTTGTCTCAGCTTTGTCACCAGGCACATTGTAGGTTTTCTCTTGATGTGGGTAATGAAAACTATTTTTATTGGATAGGTTTTGCTTTCATCGAAGCTGTCCCAAGGGATGGTCCCTGGTGGAGCCACAGCTCGGCAGAAGGCCACAGGTGGCCCCGGCTCCAGGGGCAAGAGCTCCCTAGGCCTTCCTGCTGGTCGGGTGGCCTGCAGCCTTCAGCAGCTCCTGCTGTGATGTCTGGTGGCATCATAGGTATGGGGCTCATGCGTTGAATGCACAAAGCCTAGACTCAAACTGCCCAGGGAGCAGTTGGCACCGCCGGCAAAGAAACCGGCTCTCTGCCCCGGGCCGCCCGGGCACCCGGGATGATTGGGGCTCCCATCCCTGCTCTGTGATCCCTGCTTGCTGTGCGAGGCTGCCTGGTCCATCCAGGTGGTTGCCCTGCTCTCGTGGCTTCCTGTAATTAGTGCTGTAGCCCCTGCAAGCACGCAGGGGGTCGCTCTATCAAAGATCAGCCGGTGTTTCTCACTGCTCGGTCGAGTTCTGTGGTACAGAAACATGATTTCCCTGGCAGAGGTGCACCTGGGACTTCACTTAACCCTCTGGGGCTCTGGCTCTGCTCAGAAGCTACCATGCTGCGTGAGAACTGTCGCATCCCTGTTCTGCAGACAGGGAAGCCAGGGCTCAGGGCGGCCGGGTGGCTATCGTAGAGATGCCTCCCTCTTCCCCTGGAGCCTCCTGCCTCTGCCTGCATCCAGGGGTGTTCCCACTGATTGGCCAGTCCTCCCACACTTGCCCTCAGCCACAGTGCCACCCTTTCCTTCAAGGGACCATGTGTTGAGGGCCTACTGTGTGCGGGATTGCACTGGGCCTTTTCTGTCCATGCTTGAATTTAATTCCTATGGTGACTATAGGAGGTAGGTTCTCTCTTCCCACTTTACAGACGAGAAAGTGAGGCTCGGAGATGTGGAGTTCTCGTAGCCCACAGTCATTCGTTCTTTTATGGAAAGCCCTTTCTTGGGCACCTCGTCTGTAGGCACTGGGCAAACTGAGGTGGAGTCAGGCACAGCGGGTCTGGGCTCCCTGCACCTTGCAGGAGTGGAGATGGGGAGAGTGGGAATGGGGACCTGCAGAGAAGATGCTTGGAAGGGGATGGAGGGCAGAGGTGGGATTTGACCCTGGCTGCTCACCCAGCACCTATTTCATGTCTGGCATTGGCTCAGCTGGCCCAGAGGCCTTCTTGGACTTTAGAACGTGATGCTGTGAGGGCTTAGAGGGTCTGTGAGCAGCCCCCAAATGGATGTCAGTGCCCAGGGGGAGAAGCGAGGCGGGGTGGTGTCTGTACCTGGGGTCTCTGAGACCACCCTTCCCAACCATCCTCGGAGGCCTGCTCTCGGCCTCTCATGCTTGGCTGCGATTTCCAGCGCTGTCCTCCTTCACTGTTGGATCCCCGTTAATTAGCCTGCCTCATGTCCCCCCGTACTTTCCGATGAGTTTCAGTACCTGAAAATATCCTGTTCCGGAGGGTTTTGTCCCTTTGTGGCTTCTGTCCCTGGCACTGGGCTGTTTGCTGAAGTGTTTTTAGTGCCTGTTTAATTAGTAGTTGGAATGGAGTCATTAAATTCGCAGTAACCCGTTAGGAAGAAGCAGTCCTCTGTGAAGACGGAGAGGGGCCACCGTCCTTACTTTGTTTTGTCTCTTTTCAGATCAGGATGCACTGAACCTATCTCTTCAAATTAATGCGGAAAACCCCGGAGTAACCGTGTCTCACACGGGTTAATTGCATGCCCGCGAAGGCATTCACAGTTATTTATAGAAGGATGTGATTTTATGGGGGAGCAAGCCACACAGGTTTGCATGTTTGTGGACCTCTCTGGCTGGCAGCGTCCCAGACGGCCCCGCCTCCTGGGACCGGGACCCCAGACCTCCCGCTGGGCATGGAGGGGAGAAGGGACTTGGGCTCTTCAGTGCTTTTTGACTCTGCTGAGATAATGGGAGGGCTTTGTGTCTGGCCATTCTTGGAAACTGAAGTTTTTTCCCTGAGAAATTTCACGTAGGAACTTCTCGTGGAGTCCAGAAGCTCGGGCTGTGGTCTTGGCCCTTCCTCCACCTGGCTGGTGACCTTGGATGAGCCGGCCTCCCTCTCTGGGCCTGTTTCCTCTTCTGTAATAAAAACCATATATGTGAATACACACATATGTGCAGATCACATGATATATACATAATGTTTGAAAATGAGGCTGCACGTTTGACTTCTAAAACAGATCGTATTGATCTGCCTCAGTTACTGGCTGCTGTGGATGGCTGGGCATGTGACAGGTTCCCGGGGCAGGGCTGGGGTATTCAGAGACCAGTTCAAAAACCTCTGGGCCTTGGCTCCCCTGAACCTTTCCCCATCCCAGGGTCTCCGTGACCTTCAGGCGTCACAGAGTCTATCCACTGCCCGACTGCAGGCTGCTGTTTCCGTGTGGCCCTGTGACCTTGGTCAAGCCATTTCCTCCTTGTGCTTCAGTTTTCCCACCTATAAAATGGGGGTAATGATAGTACGTGCCTTGAGAGATTGCTTTGGGGATCGAATGAGGTCCTCCTGTATGCCAGGTGCTGAGACCGGTGCCTCATGCTGAGTGAGCCCCTTAGAGGTTGTGACTCACGCTTGTGCAAAACGGGTTTTACAGCAGGACATGGTGACGTGTCCAGCACTGTGTGGAATTTTACATCAGGCGGGATCTGCAGCTTGCATTCTTGAAGGCCTTTAGCCTCTTAGCTGGCTCAGATCATGTTACCAGCGTGGTGAGGTGGGAAAAGAACCCAGAAACTTCATTGCATATTTAAGAGCCACAAATGGTCATCAGCTACCGTGATGAGTACGTGCGCTCGGTGAAGTTCAAGGTCTCACGCAAGAACACACAGGATCCCAGCTCGGGGAAGTGGAAGTGTTTGGATTTAATAGAAGGAGTCAGTTGCAGTCATTAGTAGATGCTGAAATCACAGGGCAATCTTGTAAAGTTAAATTCAATTTACTTTTCTCCTGAAATTGTATTTGCTGTGTTATTTAACTAGTCTGGGGTTTCTTGGCATGGGTTAAAGGGACAATAAAGATAAAAGAATACCTGTAAGTAAATAGTAGGGTTTAACAGGAGAATCTATCGTGTTCTCCTCCTTCAATTATATCCCAGTGTTCATTTGTGTTGGTTTTTATACATGGAGCCATCCAATGGGACACTGTGGATTAGACCACCCTAGCTGTGGAAGCTTGATGCAATTAATACAGTCTGTCTGGAAAGTGGCCTTATTTCTGGAAGTTTTATGTTAATGATAGGGTCTGTGCTTTGCACATTTCATACCAGAACAAGAAGCACGCTGTAGTTTCATTCTGAACTGGGTTTGATTAACACCGAAGGATCAGTGGGAAGCCAAAGGGTGATGCGGACCGAGATGGCAAGTCCTCACCAGGCCCCCGCTGGCGCGCCGCCTCTGTTCTGGTGGAGGGGGTGCAGGGGCTCCTCAGTAGAGCATGAGAGCCTCCATGGAGACTCTGGAGGGAGGGGTGAGTATGGGGGTGGGGAAGAAGAGAAGTGAGTGTGGATGAACGGTTGTGGACAGAAGCACTCCGTCTGGGGAAGGTTTGAGACGTGCTCTTGTGATTCCCTCTGCAGAGTCGCGTTTGCTGTGAGTCTTCCTGGGCTAACCAGGTCCCAGTGTCAATGGGGGTTGGCTCACTGGAGGCAAAGGGCTCTCAGGGGAGTCATTAAAAATTTAAAGAGTCATCTGTACGCCTTGCGATGTCTACATTGCCGAGGGGGCTGGTGGTCCAGCATTTACCACCTCTGGGTGACTCTTGCATGCTTGCTCAGTGGATTCTACTCTGGTCTGCCTGCTTCCTGGGATCACAGCACTGCAGAGGCTGCTGTGGGCCGCCTGGCTTTAGAACTCAGATGCCTCCTTTCGTGATTAGGGGAGGTACCAGGAGAAGCCACCGAAGAGCTGTCAGGTCCCCAGCATGGAGGAAGCCGACTCTCTAGGCCGGTGGAGGTGGCAGGGCTTGGGAGAACTCCAGGGAGCCCACTGTCTGGGAGTCACGTCTGCTCCAGCACCTACGGGGAGGCCAAGAGCGTCGTGTTTCTGGGGGCCAGAGGAGTGCGGTGCTGCCTGCGGGGTCGGGGTGGGCAGGGGCACCTACCAGCGTGACTGTCCTTGGATAAAAGGGGTCCCAGCAACGTCCCGGAGAGGAGACCGCTGCAGCCGTGCCAGATTGCATTTCACTCCGAGCCGGCCCTTCAGACGTTCTGAAGGCAGAGCTAAATCAAAGAATTCTGTTCAAATCCGTACAAGATGTTGCTGTTTCTCTGCTCTGACAGGAGAGGCATTTGGAAGTGCAGTTTCTTTCTTTCTTTTCTTTCTTTCTTTCTTTTTTTTTTTTTTTTTATAGCTGTCTTAAAAAGGAGTTTGGCTGTTTAGCACAGCTGGTGCTCATTACATTATGCACTGGCAATAAAATAGCATGTGTAATTAATTTTTAATGCAGCGCTGGATGCAGCGCTTTAAAGCAGTTAGTGGATGTGAAGAACCAGCACTGGCCACCGACATCAGAGATCTCAAGGCAGGCGGCCACGTTCTGCAGCTTTGAAGGGAATCTGAAAGTGGCAGCGGAGCCTGGGGGCCCCTCCACGTGGAGCAGAGTCATCCAGAAATGGATTCACTTTGGGTGACCTGAGAGGCTTCCGTTCATCTTGAATGACCGAGGACCAGGGGTCCGTCTGACCCCTTTAGGCTCTGCCTGCAAGGCCGTGTTACCCGGCTTGAGTTCAGGCTGTAAGCTCGGGAGGGAGACCCCCTCATCCAGCTGAAGCCACGTGAAGCACATCTGATTTGGCAGCAGAGAGTCAGTGGTTGCTCTGGGGAGCCCTGCCCACTTAGCTTCTGGGACCCTCAGTTTTGCCATCTGCAGTGGGAAAAAGCCTCCGTGTGTCCGAGGTTGGAGACCCGTGGCTCCCGCGGTTGTGCTTTGATCACTGGCTGCCCCACCCCTTCCCAGGGCCCTGTGACATGGATTCGTGTTTGAAATGAAATGTCATCGTGGACACAGACGGCGGGGAGGGTTGTAGGCACCGTGGGAAGCTGAGGGCTTGGGACCATCTCGGTTGTCCTCCCTGTGACATGGAGGCACTGAGAGTATCCCTGCACTGGAAGTTCCACTGAGCGTCCACAGCTGAGCACCAGCGTGTGTGGAAGCAGAGGCAATAGGTGTGACAGGGAAGAAGGAGGAAGGTGGACTGTTGAGAAGCCTTGGGTCCCCCCCTTGCCCGATGCTCCATGCCAACTTGGCTGTCCTCCCCATGAAGTTTTGCTTCCCGGGAAATCACCACCATCACTTCCAGTGACTTGCCAGTATTTCTCTGGGGTCCTCTATGTGCCACCACTGTCCTGGGCACTTTGCACACGTCACTAAGGCCACCTCTATCTTCATCACTCCCCGAGGAAGAGGAACCTCCCCTTTTGCTCCTGAGGATCATGGGAGCTCCTGCTGCTTTCCCTTGGGCTGCAGAGTGACTCAGACAGGGGCATTGGAGATGCAGCTCGCAGTGGGAAACCAGACCACATTCGGGCATGGTCCTGGGAGGGTCCCCAAGGTCTTCCTTCACTCACTGGCCCTGCTGATGCCTGATCTGGGGCAGGATGCAGGGGTCCCGGAATGAGCTCAGTGGGGCTCTTGCCATGGTGGTCGGGCTGCACAGTACTGCCTTTCTCCGCTGAAGGAAATAGAAAGGACTGGGCTTCCAGGAGCAGGGAGGGTTCTGCAGATCTTCTGGAGGTTTTCCTGTTGGGGAAGGTGAGGTCAGATGTCGGACGGCTTCTCCTAGTGTGTGACCAGAGACAGATGTGGGTGTGGCCGTGGCCTGGAGAGGTCCTGCTGACCTGGCTTAGCTCGGGGTGTTCCCGAGGGGTCCAAGCTGTGAGTGACGGGCACATGGGAACCAACCTTCTCAGGCTGCCAAAGGGAACTTTGGCATAAAAGAAGAGCCTTGGGGCATCAGGAAAGATGTTCTTATCTCATCGCCTTCAAATTGGGTTTCTGGGGTCTGGCTGGGAGGCAGAGACCTGTGGTAGCTGGCCTCACCGTGGCATTTCCCAGGTCTCTGTAAATCCGTATCTTCAGGTTCCCAGCACCCGAGCAGGCGAGGCCCTCCCTCCCTGTAGGTGCTCGGGAAATGCTGGTGGACGGTGAAGACCCAGGAAAGGCGGTATTCTTGTCTGCAAGACAGGAGAGACACAGAATGCTCTTAGTTGCCTCCTCACTTTGTGTGTGTGTTGTGGGTTTTTTTTTTTTTTAATAATTTATTTTTAAGTAATGTCTACACCTAGCAGAGGGCTCAAACTCACAACTCCCTAGATCAAGAGTCGCTCGCTCCATGGACTGAGCCAGCCGGGTGCCGCACCTCCTCACTTTTTGTATATGGTCCCCTAGAAGCAATTTTTCTTCACTGGAGAGAAACAGATTTCTGTCCTCTTTAAAGCCTGAGGTGTTCTTTTTCTTTTCTTTTCTTTTCTTTTCTCTTTTCTTTTCTTTTCTTTTCTTTTCTTTTCTTTTCTTTTCTTTTCTTTTCTCTTTTCTTTTCTTTTCTTTTCTTTTCTTTTCTTTTCTTTTCTTTTCTTTTCTTTTCTTTTCTTTTTTTGGTTAGGGGAACAAAACATACTTGACTTTTTAACCCGAGGGCCAGGCAAGGTGGAGGGGCTGTGTACTGTACATATTTCACAATCAAACCCAAATAGTCTAAACCATGAAATAGAGTTTATCCAAACATAATCAAGGCTGGCCAATTTAATCCAAAAATCAGTGGGGAGAAAGCCTTGGTGGGCAGGGGTCCCTCTGGGTAGGATTTCACACATAGCCTGCTCTCACACCTGAGGGGGACTGTTGCCTGGGCCTCTCTGCAGCCCCCCCCCCCCCGCCTAGGGCTTGGCATGTGACCATGGTGTATGGACAGCGGGGGCGGAAGCCTCAGCCATGGCTTCCTCTCCCACCAGGGTCTTTCTTACACTTGGCAGTGGGGCCACCAGGTTATGGTCATGTTACCATTTCCTAGATAGTCAAGCTTCCCGTCACCTCCTTTCTTGGGCAGTAACCTAGTCTGTAGCTCACAGGTGAGGAGACGGACCAGAGAGGTGATGGAATGTGCCCGAGACTGTACAGCTGGTGGACAGCAGAAGTGAGATTTGAACCCGGGTCTCCTTGGGTCCCAGGGACACAGCGTGCTGCTGTCCTTGCTCCCTGGCTCCCAGACAGCCCTCCCGCTGGCCCTCCACCTGGCAGGTGTGAGTGGGAGCCCCGGAGGCAGAGGAGGCAGAGGCGGGAGCTACCCAGCCGTAGAGCGCTGCAGGCCTGGCCCCAGCCCTGGATAATGAGAATGCAGGTACTTGATGGTTTCCACAGAAGGAGTCAGAGGGCTCAGGACTTCTTGAAAGAGGTTAATGCGAACATGGAGCCACTGCCTGCAGAGACAGGGGCATGTGGCATCTCTTCGTAAATGCAGACAGTTTTAATTACTGCCGTTGTCAACAGGAGGCAAGGAATGGCCTCTGGGACAGGCCCATGGGGCGCACGCATCGGCCCTTAGAGCTGATTTAGCCAAGCTACCCGGTGCGCCCTCTTCTTGGGTTTCCTTGTGCTTTATGAGCAAGTGCGTGGTTTTGGTGCTGCTTTGATGGTAAAAGGAGCCATTGCTTGAGGGCCTACCCTGCGCCCCAGGCTCTGTGTGCACCCGTTCCTCTCCACTCATTTTTTCTCACAATGGTGTGAGGATATGTCTGTGGGATTTTTTTTTTAATTTTTTTTAATTTTTTTAAATTTTTATTTATTTATGATAGTCACAGAGAGAGAGAGAGGCAGAGACACAGGCAGAGGGAGAAGCAGGCTCCATGCACCAGGAGCCCGACGTGGGATTCGATCCCGGGTCTCCAGGATCGCGCCCCGGGCCAAAGGCAGGCGCCAAACCGCTGCGCCACCCAGGGATCCCTTTTTTTTTTAATTTTACCATGGTAAAGTATGCAAAAGTTACCCTTCTAACCACTTTTAGGTGTAAGGTTCAGTGACATGAGGTACATCCCTGCTGTTATGCATTCTGCTCCCGCCACCTGCCACTCATCTCCAGAACATTCTGGTTATCCCAAACTGAAACTTTGTTCCCCCCAGAAACATAAACTCCCCCATTCCCCTTTCCTGTGTTCTACTTTCTGTCTCTTACAAGTTTGACTCCTCTGGGTATCCCATGTAAGTGGCACGAGACAACATGTCTCTTCCTGTGACGGGCTCATGTCACCCTGCCCGGTGTCCTCGGGTTGGCTATAGTCCAGGTGAGGATGTCCTTCCTCCGTAGGGCTAGGGACACACCACATCACGTCTGTCCATTCGTCCTGTGACGGACACTGGCCATTGGGAACAGGGCTTCGGTGAGCATGGGTGTGCAGCGAATGCTTGGAGACCCTGCTTTCAATTCTTTCCGGTGTCCAGCCAGTGGAATGGCTGGACCGTGTGGTCATTCGTGTCTCACTTCTTGAGAAATTACCCACCTGTTTCTTGCAGCAGCAGGGTGGCACCATTTTACGTTCCCACCGGCAGGGCTCAAGAGTCCTGTTTCTTTACCTCCACCCTGACCCCCGAGACTCCGGGATGTAGATGACAGCCAGCCCAAGTCACGTGCTTGAACATCAGTCTGGGGTGGAAGCGGCTCCTGCCGAGTGTAGACGTGGTGCCGGTGGCTGTGCTCCTGGGCCAGCATCCTCAGTACCTACCCTTCGAGGGTCTCACCCTGGGGTAAGGGCCTCTTGCGTCTCTCCTAAGTGCTTCCCAGCGACGGCCCGTCTCCCAGGCTGCTGATTTTCAGCAGTCAGCTAAACGTTCTGCTAGCTTGAGAGTTTGGGGAAGAAAATTCTGCAAGTGGACAATTTTCACTTTCCTTTCTGCTTTGTCCTCAGGGAGTTAGCTTGGGCTTGGTTGAGCAGAAAGAGCCATGTACTTTAGCCCCTTGCTGGATTATAACACCTGGGAGCAGGGGCCAGCCGGCTGGTGTCCTGGGGCCCACCGTACCCCACCACTCCTGGAGCCTCTCTGGGTCCCTGTCTCCTGAGGGGATCATTGTGCCAGCCTGGCATCCCCAGCTGGGCTGGGAGGAATTGAAGATGGGGCATCCCCAAATTGGACTGTGGGGTGACTTGCTGGGTCTGCCTCTGTGATCAAGTGGTCTTGGGGTCCTTGGTGCAAGAAGAGGGAGAGTAATTGTGGGACTGCAGTGAGGATTATCCCATGGGGCTGTGGTTTCTGTAGCCCTGTATTAGTTCCTAGAGCTGCCAGAGCTAATGATGACAGGCCGGGTAGCTTCCAACAACAAAAATTTGTCATCTCACCGTTCTGCAAAGCCACAAGTCCAAAGTCAAGGTGTCAGCCGTGCTGTGCTCCATCCTGAGGCTCTGGGGGTGGGGGTGGCGGTGGGGGTGGGTCGGAATCTGTCCAGGCCTTCCCCAGCTTCTGGTGGCTCCCGGCGTTCCTCGGCTGTGACCGCATCCTCTCGCTCTGCCTCTGTGGTCATGGCCTCATCCTTGGGGCCTGTCTTCTCCTCTCCCAGACAATGAAAACTAAAAGAACAATTGTCATTACATTTAGAGCTCACCCGGATAATCTAGGATGATCTTTTCTCAACTCCCGAACTTAGTTACCTCTATAGTGATCCTTTTTCCAAAAAAAGGTCACAGTCCTAGATTCCAGGGATTTGGCTATGGACATTGCATTTGACGGGGGCGGGGGGGGGGCACCATCCCACCCACCATGTACCCCTTGCTGGATTATAGGCCCATTTGGAGCAGGAACCCCAGTGTGCTGTCCTTTGCGAACTACCAAGGTTGGGGACCAATTCAAATATATGCAGGGCATCCCCTGAAAGTATACTGGGTTGAGCCCACAGCTGGTCTCCCCAATGAGAGGGCTGGATGTGCCTTGCCCCAGTGATTTTCAGATGCTGTCACCTTTGGGCAAAACTCAGACCTCCAGGTTTTATGGAAGATGGTTCCCCCCCAACACCACCACAATCCTGCCCCTGTGCCAAGTCAGAACATAGTTATTAATGGGGTGAGGGGGTGGCCTTAAAAAAAAGGCTGCAGTGATTATTATGAGAAAAAATTAGCAGAGTTGAATAGGAACTAAAAATAGCTGGACACATACTTGCCTATAATCTCTTTTCTTAAAGAAAATAGAATTATTTTTGTAAACCGGGTGCGAGAAGCCAGGAGCATCTTCTAAGACGCGTATCTTTTCAGGAAGAGCAGCTTGGAGCCCACTGGAGTGTGATGTCACCAAGCCAGGCTGCAGAGGCTTGCAGAGCCAGGGGGAGGGGTGAGGTCAGAGGGTCGGGACCCGGCCCCGGGGCCCCCGTTTCGCTGAGCATGTGTTTCACGGAGGAGAGGCTGGCTGTGGCCTCTGTGGCTGTGGGTTGCCTGGGATGTTTTGCAGCCACACCCCATCAGGTGGCTAGTAGCACTTGGGAGGACGGGAAGTCCTCGGGGGGCCAGGATGGCCAGGGGGTCCTTCTGGGCAAGGCTGGCCTGCCTCGCCATCCAGGCATCATCCGGGTCTGAGCGGACCTGCGAGAAATAAGCAAGACTTGAGGGAAAACATTCCATGGCTTTTTTATTTGGAGCCAAACATTGCCTCATGTAATATCCTCCCTGGCTTTTCCCATTGCCTCTGCCAGGGTCCTTGGGCCTGGCACAGACTCGTAATAAAGGCCCTGTGTGTTTGTGTGTTTACATGTGAGTGTTTGTGTGTGTATGAGTGTATGTGTACACAGTATGTGTGTGTGTGTGTGTGTGAGTGTGATGTGTACATACGTAGGTGGCTACGTGTATGCATGTAGTTGTACGTGTGTACATGTGAGCGTGTGTGTGGGTACACGTTCATGCGTGTGTTTTTTTTGTGTGAGCACGTATGGTCTGTGTATACACGTGCGTGTGCATGTGTGCATGCATGTGTGTGGTGGCGAGGGGGAATTATCGGCACAGCAAGGGTCACCTCCCCCCTGCCCAGTGCAGGGTGTTTATGGTAGAGGCGCTTTGATTATTTTCCTCCCTGAACTTTGTAATTCTCGCTGGACTGCGGTGTGCGATCGAGTTTCAGTACCAAGGCCTGCTGAGAGGCGTTGAGGGCGGATCTCTCTCTGGGGATGAATTTGTCTTCTCGCTACCTTCCAGGGGAGGCCACAGCCCCTGCCTGCCCCGAGCTCAGAGAGAGCCCGGAAAACGTGGCTGGTGCTGGCGTGAGCCACGCAGGAGTGTGTGCCTGAGGAACACCGGCTTTGGAGCTGGGGGGCCCGTCTGAAACCCCAGCTCTGACATTTCATTTCCCAGCTCTTTGACCTTGGCCAGTGACCTAGCCTTTAGGAACCTTGGTTTCCTGGTCTGTAAAACGAGGTGGCAGTCAGTGGGATGGGCAGCACTTGGCTAGACACTTAGCGTGGGCCTCACCCTCCACATCCCTCACCCCCAGCTCTGCAAGGAATGCCCTGCCATTCCCATTTGACGGATTTGGAAACTGAGGCAGTCTGACTTCAGAATCCTTAACTGCTTCATTATACTTAAAAACCTTCTCGGGTCCCATCATGCCACCTCCAGCAGCGGCTGGCGTAGAAAGGTGGTAAGTAGTGGCAGGTATGACTATAATGTTTTTATTGTCGTTATAACTATAATTATTACCATCACCGTCACTATCATTGGCGTTTCCCTAAGAGGAGGGATTCCAGCCTCCACGTGGCTTTCCCCCTGGTGGCTGAGGCCCGCCTCCTGCAGAGGCTGCTTTCCAGGGGGTCCTTTCCATCTTTCAGACGGCTGAGATGGGGCAGTCTTACCTGGCATCCTTTGGCCCCTCTCTCTCATCTTCCCTCCTCCCTTTAGGGTTTGTGGGCATTTGAGGTTTCAGAAAGTCTTTCTCCTCTAATTGAGGTAATGAGCACCGTATTTCCAGAACCGCTGCACTAAAAGTCAAGTGCAAAATGATGGTTTTCATTTGTTGTTCTCTCTCTTAATATGCATCTCTTTAAGGAGGGATTGGCTGAAAGCAAACAGCTAATAACCTATGGATTTATGGAGTCAGCGCAAGCGGGCTTAATAAGCTTTTATACCTGGAACCAGCGTTCTGTCTCTTTAAGTTGAAACTCCAACTTGCTTGGTATTTTACAGTGCCTGGTTTCATTTATGCTGGAGCCAGACTTACTATGTGAGAGCCGTCCGCATGCTGGAATTAGTCTTAAGCTTGCTTCTGTGGCGTTGCCAAATTCCATGTTTGTGTTTTATTTAGAATTCTTTTCACGGCCAGCCGATTCTGTTCCGGCACACACAGGCGCTGTTGCGCCCCATGGAGAAAATAAGCAAGCTTGCGTTTTCTTTGGCAGAGGCCGCGGCCACAATAGACTGCGGTCTCCGAAACATTTTTTAAAAGCTATTTTAACCCATAACAGATGCATAAAGTCGGCACAGGCATGCCAGTTTTCTTAGTTTTAATTAAAAAATAATTACAGTCTAATGGGATGTTAGTGACACATTTGGATGAATGGTGGGTGACATTATCTGCAACTTATAAATGAGTGCCTCTCCCTTGGCCGGAGCAGAGGTGGGGAGGAGTTGGGAAGGAGATCTGGATATCTGTTCTTCATTGCAGGGTGGGGGTGGGGGTAGCGGGAGGCGTCCTGGGCACTGTGGGGTCCGGTGGGAGCCTTGGTGAATGGTGTGCAGCACTCGGAAGGGACATCCTGCTGCGGCCGGCCAGGTGACAGAGCTGCCAGGATGCAGCGATGAGTGGCCCAGGATTGGTGGTATTTTGGCGCATCCTCCATCCTGACGTGCTCGATTGGGAAATTCTCACCTGCAGGGGCTCATCAGCATGGTGAAGGTGGTCCCTGGGAGCTGTGGCCTCAAATTGGCTTCTTGGCCCCGACAATCCCGCTTCCCCCCCACCCCCCAGGACCCCATCAACTAGAAGCATGTGTGCACTGGGGGACCTGCTGGGGGCCATGCAAATAAGAAGATACATCTAGGAAGGTAAAGAAGCAGAAAAGCCGTCTTGCCTCGTACTGCTGCTTCAAGAAGTCTGCACCCCAGATGCTCCTCCTGGGTTCAGTTTTTATGTAAAACTTGACACTCATCAGAATCCGGAGTAGAGTGTGGTGGGTTGGGACGTCCCTGGGAGGCAGGGTCTCTGTGGGGACTCAGGGCAGGGATGTGGATGTGGGTGTGCTCACTCTGCCAGGAGGGAGGGATCTGGGAAGGGACGGGCATTATTGGGGCTTCTGTGAAGTCTCGTTACCTACACCAACTAGGCAGCTGGGGATGGCCATAGGTCTTTCTGGCCTCTGAGCCTTGGATTTATTGGCCTGTGCCTAGGGTGAGGACCAGGCCTCAAGCAGAGAGAGGAGTCTGTTCTAGGGTTCAGTATCCTGGGAGCTGGCTCTGCTGGAGGAGGGTGCCATAGGTCGGGATGATGGGGTGTACCTCTGCCACAGGCACTGAGAGCTGCGATATCTGGAGTCTTCCAGACCAAGAGGAAGATGCCCAGCTCAGTGGTGCCCTTGCATCCTTCGTGCTGGTGGACATGCCCTGCGGGGCCCCTGTGTAGCATTGCCAGATGCCCTTTGAGTGGGCATGGCTCGGGCAGTGCCCCAGAGACAGGCAGGCACTGGCCACAGGCCACCACACTGAGCTAGGACCTGTCTGGCTGACCTCAGACCCCATGCTTTCCCCCCTGGGACCTCCTGCTCTGGGCAGGCCCACGGAGGACCCATCCCGTGGCTCACAGTGGGTTCCAGGAGAAAAAGGGACAGACCGAGGACCTTTATTTTTACTTTCGCGGGGTGTTGCCACTTACTGTCGGTGGAGTAAAATGAATACTTCTTAGACAATGTTTCCCTGAATCCAAATTCCTCAGAAGTGAAAATTAAGTTCCTCTATTAAAAACATGAGTCATACCAGCCCAGATGAGTCGTTGTGGCGTTCCTCGAATTTTTGGAAGGGAAACATCGCATTCATGTTAATCCTTTCAATTATACCTCATTGCTGACAATCCGCTGGGCGTCTTGCGTCGTTGGCCTCTGCAGTCTGGTTGCTGTGGAGCCTTGCACACAGCACCTGAGAGAGGGCAGGCCCAGGGCCTCAGTTTCCCTCGGTGCAGGCGCTCCTAGGTCGGGGAGCCTTACTGTTACGTAACTCAGGGCTTCTTCCTTCGTTCCCTCTGCAAGGCCTTGGGTATCTCATTGCTGCGAATGATTAATGTCCAGTTGAAAAAGGTTCCACGTCTGTCTGTTCATGTGAACTGGAAGCAGATGGGAGTGGAGTGGGTTCCCTGCTCCATGCCTGGTCCCAGGGTCCCCTCTCTGTGGGGTTCCTGCTCAGGTGACGACAGTGCAGACAGGCTAGGTTTTGTTCCCTCTCAGAAACTGGTCTATAGAATTGGTATCCTTCCCAGGAACCTCCAGGAACCCAGTCGGGGACCAGGGCAGGGAGGTGTCCCTGGTAGGGGCCGGGAGGGGACAGACCCAGAGACTTCTTACTCTGGGGGGAACAGCTGGGCATGCTGCCAGGGAAGTGAGAGAGTGCAATGAGGCTGTCGCCTCTCACTGTGACCAACCAGGCCTGGGCCACAGGTAGGCTGACCTTTGGCCCCAGAGGCAGCTTGCAGGGGGCAGGCAGGGAGGGAATGTCCTCTGGGAAACTGCAGCTTTGTGTATTTAAGACTTGCAGCTCTGCAAGACACAGCCCGGAGTTTGTCTCTCCCGCTTTGGGTGTGCCACTTGAGTTTTGGAAATTGCCCTTTGGAGATGGTGGGAGGGGGGGTTCCATTTTGCTTTTGCTTCTCTTTATTCAGCAGGATGCTCCATCCTGCCTACCGCTCAGGTGAATCCTCCGGTGGGCGGAGCAGTGAGTGCTGAGGGATGTACCTGACGACAGAGGTGAGTGGGCCACATCAGAACAAGGGAAGTCATTGGCCGGAAGGGCACAGGCTTTTGGATTTGGAATCCCATGCAAAGTGTGGTTTCCGAGTTTGGAACCATCACTTTGAGGGGGATATGGAGCACTGGGGAATTGGGGTGGGCAGGGCTTCAAGTTCATTTACTTCTATTAAGTTGAAGTTTCCTCTTTTTATAAGAAGAGAAAGCCCACGTAGCTGATGAGAAAGAAGCAGGGGCTAGAAAACAGGATTTGCTTACTCGTTATATTTCCCAGGAAATAAGCAAAGGTTTAGAATGGATGGGACCAGCTGCGAGGGACTCCAGAGAGTGGGGAAGAGTGTGATGAGAGCCCCTGGGTGGGAGGTGGGCCAGTGTGTCGGAGCCATGGGGCCCCTATGTCAGCACATTTGTTTATGTTAAGGAGGTCAGGGGAGCAAGAGTGATGGACCCACGTGTCTGGAAGGAAGTGTGTGTATGTGTGTGTGTGAACGTTTGGGATCAGGCTCTGCAGCCAGCACCTCCGAGGTGCTTTGGAAAGGGTCAGGGAGCAGAGGAAGGTGCACAGGACCAGGAGGGAGTGAGTGAGGTGCCCAGATGACACCTGAGTGTGACCACGGGCTCTCCTGAGCATCTGGCATCCTTACTACTTTGGGTGCACACAGGCTGCCCTGAGGGTGCTTCCAGAGGTAGAGCCTGGTGGGCAGAGAGCCTGAGGTGGCCCTGGCTCTGCCCTTTCCTCACTGGATGACCGTGGCCCTTCACCACTGTCTTGGGTTCCTCCCTCACTGAAGATGATGGTGTAACTTGCAGGGTGTGTCCCATTGCTTAGTACAGGGCCTGGCCCACAGAAGGCCCCAGCAAAGGGAGCGATTGCCGATCTCATGACGATAGTTGTCACAGTAGGCAGAGGAGAAGGCATGTTCTCTGCGGTGACCCAGGGGTCTGCAGTGCTGTACACAGTTGAGCTGAGCGGGTGGTGGTGAGGGCTGGGCTCCCTCCCACCTCGGGGTCCTCCTGTATCCTAGATATGGAGACCCCAGGTTGAAGAGAGTGTAAGTCACCCCTTCTGGTCCCGTGTGAGCTGCTCTTTGGGGCTGCAGTTACGTACCTGGCTTCCAATTTCCAGGGGCATCCTCGTTCCCAGGGGGAGCCTCTCCCTCTGTGTCTCTGGGCCACCTGGAGTCCCCTGCCAGGTACTACCTTTCCAGTCTGCTGGCTTGTGTTTCTCTCTTGCCACAAATGGCCCTCCACACCTTGCCATGGGCCCAGACCTCAATATACCAGTTTCTTGGTCTTGGGGTGTGAGCTGCTTGAGCTCCTTGGGGGCCTGTTCCAGGTCTAGAGCGAAGGGGCTGGAGCCAGGGACCTGGCTAGCTGAGTAGAGAGATCTATTCTCAGTAACTTCTCCCTGGAGAGAGCCTTCTCAGTAAACACCTCTGCCGTCAAGGTGGACTGGAAAACTGTGCCCTTGCATTTACTGTGACTCAGAAAGCCCAGAGATTTATGGAAATTTTAGGCAACTCCTCTTCCCTCCGTCCCTGGCTTCAGCCACTCTTTTGGAGCAGCTCTTCCGGCTCCCCTGTCTTCTACAATCCTTGTTATGTCTGTTCTTGTTTGTTTCTCCCTGAAGGAGGGGGATGCTGTGGTCCAGAGATGCTGCAGGGCGGGGGTGGATGCAGCACGTACACCTCCATGCTGCATCTGGTGCCCGTGGCAGACATCGCTACTCGATCGCAGCTCGCCTGTCCTCTGGGTGGGGCCCTCCCAGGATGCCTTCCCTCTGAGGAAATGGGAGAGAAGACACAGCCCATGCCGTTTGCTCAGCCCCTGGAGACAGTGACTGTGAGCCTGCGGGTCTTTGGACCCCTGGTGGGGGGAGCGTTGGCTGGGAGGCCTCAGCTTAAGTGTGGCAGTTGTAGAGGTGCTGGCTGACCCGCCAACCGCTGCTGCTGCCAGGGTGCACCTGCCCCCTCCTGGGCCAACTGCTGTTGTGTGGTTTTGCAGTTGGGGTGCAGAGAAGGCAGGGCTCTGGCCTGGGGTCACTGACTTGGGAAGAGACAGAGGGGATGCTGGACCTGGCCAGTTCAGCCCCAGGGCTGCCACCTCTCCTGCGAGCTGCAATCTCTGGGGTCCCGCCCCCAGCACCCCCTACCTACCCCTCCAGGCCTTCCTCTGGTTCGACTGCCTGGAGCAGCGGGTGCCCCGTCCCCAGGTGGGGCAGGCTCCCGAGGGCGGTGTATCCCAGAACCTTGTTGAGATCCCTGTGAGCTCTGACAGGGGAGCTTCTCTTTCCCGCCTCGGCTCCATGTCACGGCAGCTCCGTGGTTGCACACCACTCCCTGCTGGGAGCCCTTGCACTGACCTCGTCCTGGCCTGGGACTTGGCTTGTCCTGTCACATGGCCTCTGTGATCTCCATGGATTTCCACCCTAGGGCCATGGCCTGCTCTCTGGTCGCTTGAGAATTCCCTGCTGATGTCAGTGAGGCTGTTTTGATCAACAAGAAGCAGAGTTTTGGGGGTGCCTGGGTGGCTCAGTGGTTGAGCATCTGCCTTCAGCACAGGGCGTGATCCCGGGGTCCTGGGATTGAATCCCTCATCAGGCTTCACGCAGGGGGCCCGCTTCTCCCTCTGCCTGTGTCTCTGCCTTTCTGTGTGTCTCTCATGAATAAATAAATAAGTTTTTTTTTTTTAAAAAGCAGAGTTTTGGGGTCCAGTAGGAATAAGTGCCAAAAGAGACAAGGTGGGAACTTACCCCCCATGAGCCCCATTTCTCCCCCTTTGCCTCCTGAAGGCTCATCACAGCTCCCTGATGGCAGGCGTGGCAGCTCCACCTTACAGATGAGGACACCAAGACTCATGGTCAAGGCTCCCCTGAGAACACGGCTGTGCAGTGGCAGCGGAGGATCGTGTGTGGGTCATGAGGCTCCAGCTCTTCCCTCCTTATCTCTAGTCCTGGGTTGAGTACAGAGCCTGCCCCGTGCAGTGTCAGGGCCCCATCCACTGTCACCATGGTCTGTCCTGGACGCGTCCTGGCTCCCAGTGTGGAGCTGCTCCTTTCCTTCTTCCCTCTGCTTGGGCATCCCTGTTTCTGCCCATGCTGGACTTGCCCAGCTGCAGTGTTTCCTGCCCGTGTGTACGCCCTCTAGACTGGGCCTTGGCTGAGCCAGGGACCCTGTCTTGTGACCTCTGTAGCTCTGACGTGAGCATCATGCCAGGCCTACCCAAAGGGCCCAGTTGTGTTTGGCAGGTGGGTAGATGGGTATCAGAGTGATTCCTCCAGCAAACAACGCCTTGGGCGGGGAATGGCTCAAAAGGGGCCTAACCGAATTCTGGAAAGGGCCTCTGCCCTCAGCCTCCCTGGACAGGATGGAGGCATCTGGGTATGTTGCCTCCTAGGCGAGCGTTATAACTGGAATCATGAAGTCTGGAGCCAAAGGGAACCTGAAAACCCTCTTTCCTCTTGTTAAATACAACCCCGCACTTGGTCTTGCTTTGATGACTTCCCTGTCTGCGGCGTGAAGCAATAGTCCTTTTATTAGTGCGGCATTTCTGGAGACCTCGAGAAGGGTAAGTGTAAGAGAGCCTGCCAACAGCCAAGAGCAGTAACTTCCTGATAAACTCCAAGTAAATAATGCAGTGACTATTGGGACGGCAGCCCCACAGATGCTGGCCTCTGCGGGGGCAGGTCCCTGTCCATACCTGGAGTCCAGGGCTCAGGGCCTGTGGCTGAGAGCTGGGGTGTCCTGAGGAGGGAAGGGATGGCGCACCTGGGTGCTCACGTTCAAACTGTGTGGCTCAGAAGGACAAGGGACGAGGTCCTTCAGCTCTGACTTTGAAACACTCCAGCTCAGGAGACCCCCGCGGGAGAGCAAGCACCACATTGCTATGTCCACGGCCTCCAGGGTCTTCTGGACTCATCTCCCAGTGCTGCCTGCTGCGCTCAACCATGCTCGCCTGGCACAGTCGTAGGTTCCAGTTGTTTATACGATGCCCGCTCTGGACTGGGCTTGGCACACCTGTTATCTCAATTCCTCCTGAGGCTGCTGCCGTGATGTTGGTGTGAGGAGATGGGGACACAGAGTCTCTGTGACTCGCCTGGGGTCACCCGTCAATATGTGGCATGTTGCCAGGTGGAGCTGTGGGACACTGCTCAGCTAGAACTGCTCAGTGCAGGTTGTTGTGTGTCTGAGCTTGGCCCCATGGGCTTCTTGCTGGGCCCTGGATACCTCTGCCCTCTAGCCCCTTGGTCTCCAGGCAGCTGGATCCTACTCTGAGAAGAGCTCCCCCAGGCAGCACTTGGTACACACCCCTGGGTCAAGCTGATGAGGTCGTATCCTCGTGTGGAATGGCAGGGCTCCCAGGACATGGGTTGTGCTTTGCGTGTCCATCTCTGGGTCTCGACAGTACAGGGCTTGGCACCCAGGAGAGTCTGCATGGGTGAGGGGTGTGTTTGGAGCCTTCCTGCCTACCAGAGGTGGGTAGGACACTAGAAGTGACCAAAGTGAGTGCTTGAAGCATGCCCAGCAGCATGCAAGAATGCTAGTCTGGAGAACTCAGCTGGTGAGAGCTTAGATTGGAGAGGAAGGAATGCAGGGCCTTACCCAGGTGTATTCTGGGAGTGGCATCTGCAAAGGCTTATGGTGCAGAGGGACCCCTGAGCTGGAGTGGCATCCTGTTCTCATGCTGTTTTTCTCTTTATTATTTATACCATAGCTGCTTCCATAATAGAGGAATATCAAGTCTCAAACTTTTAAGTAAACCAGTAGCAGAAGCTTGAAAACAATGATGAGAGAATGGGAGTCATATGAGCAGGGGGTGGGAGAGTTTGTCCCAGGAACCTGGACTGCAGTGGAGCACAGTTTGGCTCTGAGCCTCCCGGCAACCTGGCAAAAAGGGAAATCTGGTGAATTTGGATTTGTTTACGAAAGAAAGATGATTCAGGATGAGGATTTTTGCGTCAACCTCAAGCCTGGGAGACTTCCTCCCATGGCTTTTTAGATAAGGCAGGGCCTTTGTCTAAGATGAAAGTCCAGATAGTAAATATTTTAGGCTCTAGGGGCCAGTGACTTCGGTTGCAGCTAATTAGCTCTGCAGGGCAAGAGCCTTCGTGGACAGTGTGTACCGAATGGGTATGACTGTCATTTCAATAAAACTTTATTTACAAAAGCACATGGTCAGTCCCAGGCCTGCATTTTGTGGGTCTCCAGGGTAAGGAATTATCACTACCACGCTGACAGATGATTGTAACAGGAGCGCACACACACAAGCAAGCATCTTCTCATCCTGAGGCTGGTGGAAACAGACGAAACGTGGAGTACAGGGTCTGGCCCTCCTCTCCACTCCCTTAGACCTCATTCTGGCCCTCTGGCCCTGGAGACAGAGACAGAGATGGATACCGGGTCAGGGGGTGGCGACTGGCCCCTGCCGGATGAACCTTGACGGCTTGGGTGTTCCCTTCCCGAAGCTTCAGGCTCCAGGTGGAGATGCAGAGCTGGCCCTTTGGGCTCCCCTCCTGTGAGACCAGGCCGTCCCTTTGGGGTTCACCTTCCTTCAACAACTTGCTTCTGCAAAGGATACATAGATAGTTGAAGGAAGACCTTGGGGCTGGCTTCATTATGGCTTCACAGTGGTTGAGAAGCAAACTTCTCTGGGCAAGAGGTGCTTATGCTGGCTTTTTCTTTCGATTGTTGGAGGCAGGGTAATGAGAATAGGAAATTTCTGTTGAAGTCTGCTCATTGCCACTGACTTTCACCTTATTTACTCACTCCTGACTCTGTTCCACGGAAAGCTGGGGAGGGCTGAGGCCTGCATGGACATACGTTTGACTTCTTTTTCCTCCTTTGCAAAATGGTGGTTTCGGAAAGCACCAGGGCAGGGCTGGCACACGGGAGGCACCAGGAATGTCTTTCCTCAGGTACTGGAGTGGCCAGTGCCTCCTAGTATGGTTGCATTTAAATAACAATTGTCAGAAGTGGGTGGTGCAGCCTTTGGGATAATCCTTGACTTTTCCTCCACTCTATAAAGCATGGATGAGGGTGCCAGAATGGACGGGGGTTCTCTGGGGCCCCCACTGGCCCTGGTGTCCTAGTGAGGGAGAGCCTCTGGCCACACCACCATGAAGAAATGGCCTCGGGTAGAAGCACTGTCACTCCCAAACCCAGAATTCTCTCTCAGCTTGCCCAGATGGTCTTAACTTTCAAGGACCTGCATTATTTTAACTCTCCCTTCCCAGTGCTTCGAAAGATCATGTTTCCATTAAGTAATGGTCATTTCATCCTCCCTTTAAAGGTAATTTAACTGGAGGTGCATCTTCTGAACAACTGCCCACAGGTGATCTGAGACCTGGCCCACCTGGCCCGTCCCAGGCGCCCGTTGGTGAGGCCCTGGCAGCGATGGGTGCTCTCACACCAAGTGGACTTAATTTCGGTTCCAAGCCAAGCAACTGTGTTTTACTCTGCCCTTGTGGCCTTGTTTCAGGTGCATTCATAAGTTTCTTGAACATTCTGGACATTTTGAACAGCGTCCTCCACGGTGACCTTCAGGGACCCAAGGATGGAACTAAGCCACTGGTAATCAGTTTTTTCTGGAACATTTCTCCTTCTACCTGGGATCAGGCTCGTGCTCTGCCTGGGTGCAGGGAAGGAGGCTTGTTCTCAGGAAGGAGGTTTTAGAGCTCTTGTGGGCTCCTGTCTGTGCCCGGCTTCCAGTTGCCCAGTGTTGGCCTGGACACGGAGGGTAGGCCCAGTGGCTGTGTTGGGAGGGCAGCTGAGGGGTCACTGAGGCTGTCACCCACCTTCCTGTGCCCCGATGGGGTGAAATTCTGGGCCAGGTTCTGAATCCCCCACCTGCCTACCTACACCGGCTGCCCCCCATCCCTACCTTCCCCCCCTGCCCCACCCCCCACTGCAGGTGAAGGGCTTGTGGCCCCTGCAGGCAGGAGACACCCAGGGGCACTCAGGTACAGGCCAGCAGGCTTCACAGGTACCCCAGCCTCTATGTCAAGGACGCTAGGGAGGGAGATGCCTTCACTCCAGACCCCTGGGAAGTAGCTGGTCCCCAGAGGTCCCCAGGGGCCTGCCACACAGCTCAAGCATGGACAGTGGCTGTCCCCCTTCAGCTGCACAGCCCCAGTCATCACACCCAAGGTGACCTTCCCCATTCCAAGGCTAGGATTTGACTGAGCAGGGTCCCTGAGGGCCCATGCTTTGTGGGCTGGGGCACGGGCAGTAGGAGAAGTTGGGGTTGCCCTCAGGGGCAGAGGGGGTTGCTTCCTGTTCGTGGGCTGTGATGACGCCTCCAGGTGTGTTGGGGGCAGGGACGGGGGGCGGGGAAGCCCTTCATAACTCATAACAGAGCCCGGCACAGAAGGTGCATGTGATCGACCCCTTTGTGAAAGGAAAGAGCAAAGAATGGGTGAATGAATGAATGAGTGAGCTCTTTGAAGCCAGGGATCTTGCCAAGGTCCCCACAGTGCCTGGCACGTAGTAGATGCTCAGGAAATGCTTGTTCAACAAACAAACACATGTAGAACCCATTTTGAAGCCACTTGTAAGAAATGAAGGCCACGGATACAGCACACTGGGTTCTGTCCGTCCCACATCCTGAGGATGTGTGCGCCGTTTCTGCTGAGACGTAGGCAGGATTTACAGGTGCTGGCCTGAGCCCGTGCGGACACTCCACTTGGTGGTCGCGCGGAGGCCTGCTCTGCCTGCCGAGGCCAGGGGGGACGAGAAGGGGGCTGGTGGGCCGTGGCATGGCGCTGCCTTCCTGCTCTTTGGCTGGGGAAGCTGCCTCCAGTCTTGGAAGTCCCTTCTCTGGGAAGTGGGTGTTATTTGATGCTGGGGAGGGCCCAGCTGATGGCCTGTGCATGCTGAGCGCTTGGAAAGGGCAGCTGCCAATGATTCTGTCGGAGTGGGGTGTGGGCACTGAATGGCTGAGGAGGGGGAGGAGGGGGCCCCGTGGGATTCTCTGTGGACGTAGCTTTCTAGTGGCTGCCCCTGCCCCAGAGCCCTGTGGCCTCAAAGCCCTGGATTCTTGGTGGAGCACTGGGAGGTGTCTGGCCCGACTCCCTGCGCCACCAGAGACCCACCTCCAGAGAGGGGAAGGGTCTTATTTGGGTCACTTAGCGGGAGTGGATCTGCATTAGATCTCAGGCTTGTTCCACCTAGGTGCCTCACTGTCCCCACGGTGAGCCGGCCTGAGTGAGGCTGGGGCCAGGAGGTCAGACTGCTCTGCACACAGGAGGGCTGTTGGACATGGGCTCCAGGGGCCAAGAGATGCTTTGTTCTGTATGCCCGGGGCTCTGGAAGGATGTGGGCCCTGCCCTGCCCCTGCCCAGGGAACCTGGGGCACAGGGGGTGCAAGGGGGCTGTTGTTTCCTTGAGTTGTCACATGGTGCCGTGGTCTGAATATTTGTGTTCCCCCCAATTCATATGTTTAATCCTAACCCCCAGAGTGATGGTATTAGGAGGTGATCAGGTCTTGAGGATTAGCGCCCCCTGTCCCTTCTGCCTCGGGAGGACACAGCAGGAAGACAGCTGGCTGTGAACCAGGAAGGGGGCCCTCACCAGAGGTCGCATCTGCTGGTACCTTGATCTTGAACTCCCAGCCTCTGGGACCGTGAGAAATGTTTGCTGTTTACAAGCCGCCGGGTCTGTGGTGGTGTTAGAGCAGCCCCAGGGGAGTGAGATGGCTACAGGGGGAGCCCCTGGGCTTTCCTCTTCATTTCAGGGCACGTTTTCAGGTGACCCACAAAGTGCTCCCCAGCACACCTTCTCTGACCGACACCAGCCGGCTTGGTGAGCTCCCCTGGGCCCGACCACATATAAAGGTTTCACAAGAAGAAACAGGTGACTCTGGTGCTTGTACAGAGGCCGGTGTGTCTGACTGGTGCTGTGGGTGCATTCGGTCTGCAGGGGTGGTGCTTTAGACACCCCCTGGAGGCACCAGGGTACGGAGACAGGGGTGCAGGCCCTGGAGGCCGCTCACGAAGAGCCAGGGAACGGTGCGGCACATCCAAGGACTGTCGAGGAAGGCAGGGAGCTCTGGGAGGGGGTCTGAGCCCGGCCTGAAGAGGCAGAAACGTTCCCCAGGGGCACGTAGGACTGAGAGGCCATGCGAGGCTGAGGGAATGCCTGGGGGAGGGAGGAAGGAGACTCTTCTGGGACTCAGGAGTAGCCGCAGTGACTCTATGTCGGGATGTGGAGAGGGCCCCTGGCAGCAGATCAAGAGGAGTCCGGGGCCAGGTGTGAGGGTCTGCTGTTTCCCCAGGAGGCAGCCCCTGATGGGCACCTGGGTGCCCCTGGCTGTGTGACTTTGGATAAGTCACTTCACCTCTCTGAGCCTTAGGTTCCTCATCTGTAAACTGGAGGAATCTGCCCCCCCAACCCCCACCCGCTCTTGCAGTGCGATGATGATGATGATGGTGATTACGATAAAGACGGTACCTGTTCCATCAGGTTGCTGCAAGGTTTAAAGAAGGGTCGAGGTATGAGTTGTGCCTAGCACCTGGGGGGTTGCCCCATCACCATCTGTGCCGCCCGCCTCCAAACCCCCCTAGTATTTGAAGTGTTAATATTGTGATAGCTTTTCAACTACTGATTGGTTTTAAGCAGTTGATGGTCAATTTATTTCTCAGACATTCTTTAAAATGAGTCTTGGTTTGGTTTCCAGGGCTAGAAATCTCTGGCTAGAGTTGCTTTTTCCTTTGTAGAAATATTTGCATGGGCCAGTGGCCACCTCTCTTGGGAAACTGGGTGCTCTGCGGTGTGGATCGTGCCCTTAGGAAACCACTGGGTGCCTGGAAAATTGGGGTGATGTGTGTCCACTCTCTGCCCTGCCCAGATGCCCGGGCTCCTTCTCACCACATGGGCCTGGCCGAGCCAACTTCCCTGTGTCAGCAGAGTTGGGTTTGGGAGAATAAAGGCTCCGAGGGTTGCCTGAGGCAGCTGGCCGAGGATGGGGAGGCTTTGCCTTCGGTTTGGGTCAGCAGATGCTGACCACAGGTCCCTGTGTGCCAGGCCTGGGGGAGGCCCTGTCCTCAAGCAGCTCCCATTCCTGGTCTCCCTGCTTCCATTCCGGGTTGGTCTGGAAGTGTCTATGTCAGCTCCTGCCCTATACCAGGGGCACACGACCTTGGTGGGCTGTGGCTGTGATCCTGGCTGGAGGAGTGGGCCACGTGGTGTGAACACAGATGCCTCCCACCCCCCAGTGTCTTGTGCAAGGTGGCTTCCCTGAGCTGGGGCAGAGAACCCTCCACCTTTCCGGGGGGCAGACAAAGCACCCCACACCCCCCAGAAAGAGGCCTGTCATGCTCGAGGGCCTCCAGATGTGAGCTCCTAAGCAGAGTTCATGGAGTCGACCCCTTGCCTGTTGGCTGCTGCTCCCGGGCCTTGGTGGCTGCCTACGTCCCCTGGCTCTGGCTGTGGGCACCGGCCTTTCCGTGCTTGGCACCGGCTCAGCTGTGGGCCTTCTGAGTTCCGAAGACGCTCCTGTTTGGATGACAGACTTCGGCCAGCCCCTCCCCTGCCCAGCGGGGTGGAGTCGGCCTTCCCATCCAGGCTGACCAGGCCTGGGCTCCGGGGCCAAGGAGGTGGGTGGGCTCTCTCCCCCATGACGTGGGTCCCCGCCGCATCCCAGATTTCTAAACACTCGTGGGTGGGCCTCGTGGGCTTTCACTGCTCACCCGTGCTGTGTGTTAATAAGATTGTTTAAAAAAGAAAAAAGACAAGAGCCCTGCCAGTGGTGGGATTTGGTGCCTTCAGAAGCAGAGGGACGGAGGAGGAAGGGGGAGCTCTTCCACAAGAAATAGACTCTCACATCTTGGGATTTGGGGAAACAGAACAGGCGAGGGTGTTTTTTTTTTTTTTTTTTTTTTTTTCCCTTCCCAGGCCTTCCGTATTATTAAGACACTCTGTCTTATAAGGGATGTTGGATAATTAATCCTGTGGCGAGGCAATAGCAACAAGCGTTAGAATATATTTAAATAATGAGGAAGCTCTTTAATGTGGACCCGTAAAATAATTGTGGGCCAGTGGCATGAAGGAGCGAGGATCTGGATTTATTGAAATGTACTTTCCCCTTCAGAAGATGGGGGTGTTCTTTTGTGTACACACACACACACACGCACACACGCACACGCAGAAGCACGCACGCACGCACACACAGCATTTAGCCAGAACCCTGCTAAGTCTTTTCCTTTTTCAGTCGAAAGGAATCAATTATGCCTTGTGGTCGCTTTCCAAAAACCACTTTTGATTGTGTGATTTTGTTTCATCGAGAGCTCCAATCAGCCCCTCAGAAACAAGCGGGGGGAAAAAAACCCTCTCACCAAATATCTGGGCGTCCGTGCAGATTCTCAGCAATTGAGAATATTGACAGCAATCAGAATTCCATGGCTGTTGAAACTTCGCCTCTAATTGAACTGGGAAAGGTAAACCCAGATTCAGGGCTCTGCACGCTGTAATTGCAATAATTTAATTTAGCTATTTAACCTGTAATTCAGTGGTATTTATTAAGGAGCATGGGAGAAAATGAGGCCATTAAGAGCCAGAGATGAATACATTGAAATGAAAATGAACACTTCTAACTGCCAGTTGACCTTCGGTTTGTAGCAGTTTTTATTAGGCTGGTCACGGTAATTACCAGGACGTGAATCAGGGAGGAAAGTGAATAATTCAGTAATGAACATTTTTATTCATTATCTCGCATTTTCAGGAAGCGGACAAGTATTGCGCAAAAGTATTGGCGACTCGCTTTTTCTGTTTGTTTTTTGAAAAATGATTGTTTGTGGACAGTGGCCCCACGCAAAGCGTCATTCCGAGGAGGGAGTTGGCAGCCAGGGAGTCGGACAGAGGCGCACTGGTGTCAGCGGCGCTGGGCCTGCTTCTGGGGTGTGTCGGGGAGCCTGCCGTCCAGACGCAGTGGGCATCGTCAGCCTGGCGTGGACGAGGAGAGCCACACACCTGCTGGCCTAACTGAGGAAGGCTTTTCCAAAATCAGTGATCAAATGGGAAGTTTTCTTCACATGTGCTGACCGAGGGAGGGTGGGGTCAGCCAGGTGTTCCTGTGCGCTGTTAGGGTGAATTATAAAGAGGGGCAGAGATCGGGGTGCGGGGGCTAGGGGAGCAGCTGGGAACGGTATAGCAGGATGCTTTGTACCCCTGTACCTGGGAATGCCGCTTGTGGGACGCGGGGATGTACGGGAAAATGTGTGCACGCACCTGTAGTCTCCTTATAATGGTGGAAAGTTCTGGAAGCCAGTAGCTCCCAGGGGGGAGGAGAAAGGTTAGAATGTGCAGTCTCCCAGCCGTACAGTGGAACATCACATAGCAACCAAAAATAATGACTTTGTGGCGTTTCTAGCGATGTAGGAAAATGCTCCCAATGTGACACCAGGAGACAGAAGCCTGAACCAAAACTCTTACAGAGCTCACTCGGTAGATGTCTGTGTGTGTGTGTGTGTGTGTGTGTGTGTGTAGGAAAGGGTGACCCAACATTTCGATGGAGGTGACCTTGGTAGTTTGTTTCCCCCTGTATCCTGGTCTGTACCTGTAAAGTTTTCTACGAGAAGAAAGTCTCCCTTTAAAAATCGGAAGACACAGTAATGTTGATTTCAAAAGCTATGGTGACTCTGGCTGATTGGAAAGAGAAGTTTCTAGCCGGGCAGCCTACGTCAGGCTCTGCCCAGCCTCTGGTTTCATTAGCTCTTCCTTCCACTTCCCAGAAAACCATTCAGCCCTTAGAGGTAACAGGGGTACAGGAGCCGAAGACTTGTGTCAGCCGGGCCGTGATGGATAGCTTCCCAATGCGGCCTGGTACCTTTATGCAGCCGGGAGGCACCTTCTTGTCATTGGCATTATTTCCATTCCCTGCCTGTGGCTCCAAATTGGGGAGTCAGGGCCTGGGTGAGGCCCAGACCTCCGTCCTCTGGGGCTGGGGCACGGGCTTCTGAAGGGGATCATTTGGTAAGGACATTTGTCGAGTTGGTGGCCAGTCTCCGCCTCTCCTGTCCGCTCAGTCTAGCTCCGGTCATTTCCATCCAGAGAGAGATGTCAGACCCACACTCTTCATGCAGCAAGAAGACCAAGTGTAGCACGCATGTGCATGTTCACGTGTGCACCTTAGAGGTGTTGGGAGAACCTCAGTAGATACATGGATGGTCTGCACCCCACACCCACCTCGGCAGGGTCTTCAGGTCCTCTCCAGAGGGCCCAGCGCTCCCCCTGCCCCCACTGACAGCTATAGGAGCCTGCTGGAGGCTTGCTTCCCCGGGGGGGGGGGAGGGGGAAGGGAAGAAATTCTCTTTACAATTTTTTTTTAAGATTTATTTATTTATTTATGATAGACACAGAGAGAGAGAGACAGAGAGAGAGGCAGAGACACAGGCAGAGGGAGAAGCAGGCTCCACGCAGGGAGACCGATGTGGGACTCGATCTCGGGACTCCAGGATCGCGCCCTGGACCAAAGGCAGGCGCCAAACCGCTGAGCCACCCAGGGATCCCCTCTTTCCAATTTTTAATTCTCCAACTTCGTTTTCTTTAAAAAGTGCACTCTGGTAGTTGGGGGGAATAGACACAATGGCAGGTCTGCCCTGAATTCAGAGCATCTGGACCCTGCTTTGTATACTGACCTCGGCTGGCTGGCTGGCAGGAAGGGGCCAGGGGGCTCTTCAGGCCCCGGGTCGCTGCCTGGCACACGCTGGGCCCTCTGCAGATGTGCCCATCTGCCTGCGCTCCCCTTCCCCCTCATTTGCCCACTGTGTCGACCCGATGCCACCATCTGTAATCCTGCACATGCCCTAAAATGAGATGACGGTCAGCAAAGGCTGCGTCGTGTACGTAAGAAGAGCACAGGCCGGGAGGCAGGAAGACTTGCAGTTGGCCTCTGGCTCTGCCTCTCGGGCCAGGGTCCACTCCCAGGTGTGAGGACGAAGTTCACGGGGTTATACCTACCACTCCTGCAGGCCAGGTTCCTAGCACAGGGAGGGTAGGCTCTGGTGAAGGTTCCTCGTTCCCCTCCAGTCCTGAGCTTGCTGTGACCACACTCAGCATGATAATCACACCTACTTCACTGCAGAGGACCCAGGGCCACCTTGGATGTGAAAACACCTGGCTTATGCCAAATGCCCAATGAAAGAACTAGGCTTTTGAGGTTTTCAGAGTGGATGAGTGCACACATTCACCACACACAGAGCTTCTGCGTCATTGTCGGGGGCCCCAGGATCCTCCTTCCTTCTCTCCCTCTCCCATGGGCGTAAGGCATTCTCCCTGACGATGGGCACAGGTCTCCCCAAAGTGCGGCTGACCCCGCCGAACCTCTGAGGCTTCGATCTCTGGGAATCTTGGGAGCATTCGTCAAAACAGCTGCAGAGGCTGCGTGGTCAGAGGGGTTGGACTGCTGCACGGTGCGAGCTCGGGAAGGCTGTGTCCTGGGACCTTTGGTTGCAGGTGCACCAGTGGCCATGGTGGTTGTTGGCCAGGGCACGGGCCTGTCTCCCTGCTGAGCGGGCTGTCCCACCTACCTTGCTAGGAGAGGAACCAACACCAGGACATTTAAGTCTTCGTGTTGGGGGAATAGCTAGTGGACTGCCACCTCCCATCTTGTAAAGGTCCAGAAGAGAGCATCACAGCGCTGTGTCCCAGTAGCCACCACGACAGAATGCAGCGTCCTCGTTCCTGTGGAGGAACTTTGGAACCTTTCCTCCTGGTTGCCTGGTTACAGGATCATCTGTCCAGAGTTCCCCAGAAGGGGTTTGGCTGGGGAGCCACGGGAAGGGGAGTCGGGAGAGTGGCTGCTGTTGGGAATGCAATGAGTACATTCGATCATATCTAATTCCCATTTATATTACGTCGGACAGCCCCACTGCCCAGCTGCCCTCTTGAAGCCTCGGACCGCTGGGGTTTTTTGATGCATGAATGAAGACTGGGAAGTGGGCCAGGACTTGGCTCATGGGCTTCTTCATCATTTATTAGCTTCTAGTTTTAATTGTTTCCCGACTTTTTTCCAGATATTTATCTAGCAAGAATTGTCAGTTCTTGCTGCGCTGTGCAGACGCAAGGGGCAGGCGCCAACTGCAGAATTTTAACGGCTCTTCTGGGCGGCAGGCAGGCATTTCAATCGAGTCCAGCAGGTGTTGGTGTTGGGAAAGGAAGCACCTACTATGTGTGAGACAGTGCTGCATGATGGATATGGGGAGGGGCTGGATGAGGCTACCACAGGGAGGCCTATTGTCTCTGGGGAGGTGGGGGAGGCAGGTACTATTACATAGAGACCTATATTTTGTTTTGTGCGCCACCTGGGCTACACCCCTCCGGATGTGTGACCTCCGGCAGAGACCTGTCTGAGGCTTGAATTCTCCCTGGGATCCGAGGTGACAAGCCTAGCAAGGGTTAGTGATGACACACCGAGATACCCGGCAAGTACTTGATGGGGGCAGGCCATGGTTTTTGGGGTGCTGTGTCCCAGGGAAGAATGGCAGGCAGAGCAAGGATAGGACTTTGGGCTGGGGATGTAGGCCATGGATGTGCCACCTGCCTTTTTGTTCTGGTCTCATCTGTGAAACCAGGGCACTGAGGGAGCCTTTCAGAGGACACATGGGGAATGACAGGGGAGCACTGGCAGCTTAGCTTCTCTTTCTTCCCTTCCAGAAGGAGTCCTGGGTTGAGTAGACCCGCCATGTTGGTTCCTTTGGTGGTTTGGTGAGTCCTTGGATCGGGAACCAGGACTTGGCTGGTGTGTGATCTTGGGAAGTCCTTACTCCATGCTGGACAGCCTTGATTTCCCCATCTGGTACTGACTGGGAGAGACTGGGCGACCTTGCTTGTCACCCGCCCTTGGTTTCATGATTTGGTTGGCCTTAGGCAAGCGTGAGTAAATCCTCAGCCTCGAGTTCCTCATCTTTGAAGCACAGTGAAAGCGTGTACCTATGGGATTGCTATGAGGGCCAAACAAGGCCCCGCTGACCTGGTGCCCATGCTGCAAATCTGTCAGCTCTCTGGGGGGTCACTGTCATCAAATGTGGTCGGTGCCATGGTGAAGATGATGAGCTTTTGATCCAGACTGTCCAGGCCTGGGTCCTTGGTTCCTGCATATCCCGTGAGACTTCTTCTGGGAGTCTCACTCTTCTCCCCAAAAGACAAAGAGAAACGAGCTTACTCTTGGGGCCATTTTACAGACAAGGAATGTCACACTGAATGACAGACGCAGAGAAATTGTGTGCCTTGCCCTGGGTCATCTGGCTAGTAACTGCTGAGCCTGGACTGGAAACCTGTAGCAATTGTGCCCATTGCTCGTGGCACATGGGGCCCCCCCCAGGCCTCCTGCTCTGCTCCCAGTGTGGAGTATTGGTCCAGAAGCCCCAGCTCCTTGGCAGGCCTGGCCCTCCAGACCTGAGTGTGTTTTCTGACCTGGTGATGGCCATTCACTGACCGCTGCCTCCACCACTGGGGACAGTCTGGGACCGGAAATGATTATTTTCTGCTCAGGCTTGGAAGAGGGAGGACGGGTCCCTGGTGTGGCAGCCCTGCCACCAGCCCCCAGGTTCCCGATTTTGCTTCTTCCCCATCACGTTTAGGAGAATTACGGCGAAGACCCGATGCTCGTGTGCAGGGCCATGCACATTCGTCACAGAGTCCCCATTTCCTTGGGCATTTGTTGAATTTGCCATTTGCAGTGGGGCCTCGTCGGTAGGCAGAAACTTTCCAAACGTTTGGGGCCCTTGTTCACACTGACAAGCACAGGGGCTGGTACAGTGGCTGGACCTCGTTGGCATGAGGAATTGATCGGAGTTGGGAGAAGAGGGGAGAGAGAACAAAATCCATCACTTTGTCAAGCTTGCGTCTGGAGCGTGAGGCTAAAAACCCCTTTTTGGACTTGGGCTTTGCAAAGACCGATTCCCTCTGAAATGCGGCCGAAGTGGTTTGCAACAAAATGATCCCAGACTTGATGGGAAAGCGGTGATCTCAGGCTCTCTCTATGGTCTGGACTAAAACGTCTGTCACCCGTGGAGTTTGTAAATGCGTGTGTTTGACTAT
Organism: Canis lupus baileyi; assembly: GCF_048164855.1. NCBI lineage: Eukaryota > Metazoa > Chordata > Mammalia > Carnivora > Canidae > Canis > Canis lupus. Next base: position 69,104,285 of record NC_132846.1, on the reverse strand, counting down.
TGTTTCTTCCCTCACTTGTGCTGATTCTTACGATCCTGGGTTTGGGTTTACTTGTTTATCTAATTTTTTAGAAGGGAAGCATTTTTATAGGAGAGAGTGGTAAGAGGATTGGGGGAGGTCACCCCTCTGCAAGCAGAATCTGAGCTTTCCGGCATGTTGTGCCAAGTCGATGGTTATTATTCCTCCGGAAAATAATGTCCTTTTTTTTTTTTTTTTTTTTTTTAACTTGCTTTTAACATTCTGCCCTTGGCATCTGTTCCAGGCATTGTGGACGAACGTAGACTGTGTTCTGACAATGGGTTAAAGCAAGCACTTATTGAAAAGCATTCTCTACTTAATTACATTTCCTTCTTCTGGAAGCTATTTTAATTTTTTTTTTTTTATAATCACATGTTAATTGTGTATTAGCGGGGCCTTTCTGATTAGTTGAAAACATAATGAAACCTTTGTAAACAACACAGAGAGAAAGAAAGAGGAACGTGTGAAGCAGAGACAGTGGTGAGGAGCCAGTTCTAAGAGGCCCAAATAACTACGTTTCTTGCTGCCGGGGAGGGGTGGAAATTGTACCTGGAAGTCCCTTCTGTGAGTGACTGGCCCCCCTGGTGGGGAGGGCGAGGCCACAGCTGTGGACGCCCCTACCCCCCAGAAGGAGAGAGGTGGGTTCCTGCATGGTCGTCCTGCTCTTTCTCTTCCCTCCCCGCTCTATCCTGCTGTCATTCATTCATTCACACACTCATTCGTTCACGTGCTCATTCACAGTCGCAGCACTGAGCGGATGCAAGGTTCTTTACACGCAGGCTCTAGATCCTCTGTACAGGTTTTAATGCCACCTGAGGAGAAGGAAACTCAGCCAGCAGTTGCATTCACTCGTTCATGTCCAGGAGAGCCAGATCCGTCGGCCCCAAGGACCCACGGCCTCATGTGGTCCTAAAGTCCCCATGCCCCTCCCTGTGCAGACTTCGGCAGGCCCAGAGACAACCTGGTACCTGTCCAGAGGGCAGATGGGTAGGAGGAGCCAGCCAGGGCTGGGCCTCCATGGGTGGGGGAGAGTGGGTAGGGGGGCTAGCAGGGTGGAGGAGCAGGGGGCTAGGGGGAAAGTAGCATGCACCATCCCCAGAATGTGGCCGCCTCAGTGTTTTTTTTTTTTCCTTCTGCCTTTTAACATCTTTATTGAAAGCCCCAGCCCCAGTTTACAACCCCTATTGTAGTGAGAAGGGCCCCCGAAGGCCGTGCTCTGTTCCCCATTTAAAGGGCCGGGCTTACAGGGGTTTTGCAGTTCCCAGGCTGTTATTAGGGAAGCGTGGCTGGGGCGTTTGAAATGCAAGTGCTACTGTGTGCGAGCGCCAGGTTCACCGTGCGCGCTCCAAGGAAACGCTGCCAAGGCAGTGTTGTGAACAGCCGCCAAGCAAAACACACGCATGCCGTCCAGTGGAGCCAGCTCACTTCTGCAAATAGAGGAAAAATTGACTTTCTGATTTGGAGTGTTTCTACAGCTAAGAAGAATCACTCCAGTGATTGTTCTAAAAATATTCTGGAGGCAGCACGTTCTCGAAGGCCTCGGGATTCTGAGCGGTCCTTAATTGTGCTTTTTATGTAATCTCTCTGGATCGTGTGTTTTTTTAAAAAAAGGAATTTGCTTAAGCCTGCGTGGTCATCTCCTCGCTCCCCCCCCCCCCGCCCACCGCCCCGGCCCCCCCCCCCAAGTATTGCTGCAGCGTAGAAGAGTGCCGTACACAGCAGAAATTGTATTTTTATCTCTTTGACTTCAGGAAGTATATTTGGGTTTTCATCCCCTGCAGCCGCTGTCGCAAGGCTCACATCTGAGCAGCTGAATCTAGGGCAGCCCCTGACGTCCCTGCCCTGATGGCAGAGCCCGGTTCTGGGGCGGGGGGGAGGCGTCCCTCAGGTGGAAGGGTTTTTGGAGGAGGGCTGGGGGGTGGGGGTGCTCTCCCCATTAATGCCCTCCCTGCTCCCTCTGCCTGTCCAGGCCGCCACTCCCCCTTACAGGGCCCAGACGGAGCTCCCCGGGAGCCATGGACCCGCCGTCCCCAGTGACTCTGGGATTCGGATGATTTCTGTAACGATGAAACTGACTGGGATGCCCCAAGCTCGCCTCTTGCCAAAAGTAAATGATGTCAGCCCCTCCTCCTCCTCTCTGACTCTCAGCTTCTCTCCACCCTCTTTCCCCACCCCTCCCCGCTCTCTGTGTCCCCCCCCCGCCCCCCGTTCCCCCGTTTCTCTCTCCCAGTATGGAAAGTGAGGGCCCCGTCCCCAGGTTGTGCACCCAAGGCACGGCTGACGGTTGGGGCTGGAGGGTTCCTCGTTGTAGGATGTTGAGCAGCATCCCTGCCTTGACACACTCTCACCTCCCCCAGTCGTGGCAATCAAAAATGTCTCAGGATGTTGCCAAAATTCCCTGTAGGGACCTCAGTTGAGTACCACAGGTCTGGCCTCTTTTCCCAAACTTACAACCAGAAAAAGGCCAGAGACTCTTAGGAACCATTTATAGATTTACAAATAAGCAATAATAGCAGGGTGGAGTCAAAGGCCTTAGAAATCGAGAGTGAGGCCCCCACTTGAATTTTACCCCCAAAGTGAATTTTTTAAAGAAGCCGCAGGAGGGAGTGCCTGGGTGGCTCAGTGGTTGAGCGGCTGCCTTTGGCTCAGGTCATGATCCCAGAATCCCAGGATCGAGTCCCGCATCGATTCCTTGCATGAAGCCTGCTTCTCCCTCTGCCTGTGTCGCTGCCTCTCTCTCGGTCTCGCGTGAATAAATAAATAAGATCTTTAAAAAAAAAAAAAAAAAAAAAAGGGAAGCTGCATGAGGATCTGGGTTTGAGGGTGGCCCCGGTGTGGCCGATGAGGGCTGGTGAGCTGTCCCTCACCCCTGTATCTGTAGGAGGTAGAATGGCCAGGTCGGCCAGAGTCTGCGCCTCCAAATGAGCAAAAGCAGCTTTCTCTGAAATGTTGGCTACGTGGAGCTTCTGAGACCACCCTGCTAGCATTAGGTACCTGATCATCTTATCAGTGAACCCACAGTTGGGAGGAATTTGCCAGCGTTTTTGGCATCGTGGGCTGGGAGCTTCGTTTTATTGCCCTTCCTCCTTTGCCTGCTCGCACCATCCCTCACTCACTTCCCTCCTTCCCTGAGAGGTTGTCACCCCGTGGGAGGAAGCGGACTGAGCCTGCTCATGGGCAGGCACCTTGTCTTGACACCATAGGCTGTGCCCATTAACAAGAATCACGTTCTGTGGCTTTCATTTGGACTCATTACTGCGGCAGCCGGTAGGTAGGGTCAGGTGCCAGGTGTCATTTCATCCATCGGCAGACTCCTCTTGGAGAAATCTAGAACTGGGTGGTCAGCGGGTTTTGTGCCGAGCTTCCTTGGAACGCCGCATGGCCAAGTATGCGTGTGACCGCGAGAGAGTGATTTCCTGGGCTCAGCCAAAACCCATGCTTCCGCTGGCTTCTCTCCGCCAGCTGGCCAGCAGAGCCAGCCTGGAGGTGCAAGAGCCATTTCGAATTCACAGGACTCCGCCTCCCCTGGGGCCTGGGCTTCTCGGCTTCAGGTTCTCCAGTGTAGACCGGACAGCACCATCCTGGGGGCCTCCTGGCTCCAGATTGTACAGTCAGTTTGGGCGGCGGCTCATCTGCCCTCCACATGCTCCGCCCGTGTCCTTTGTCACCACGAGCACAGCACCCCTGCCCCTTGGCATTGCTGCTGCTCTCGGGTGCCCTTGCTTGGGGGGGGGGTGCAGGGGGAGGCACTGGTGTGAGAGCCAGCTGGCACAGGCTCTGCAGGCCACGGGCAGGAGCCACGTCTCGCCGGCCCCAAGCCTCTGTGGAGTCTAGCCATTGGGCGGCCCAGCCACCGTGCTGAGGCTGCTGGTGTTTGCAGAGGGGCAGTGTTGAAGGCACGCGTGTGGTCGTCTGCCCGTCCCGTGTGTGTGTGTGTGTGCGCGCGTGTGTCAGAGAGCGCCTGTGCGCAGGGGAGGTGGAAGTGCTCGGTCTCGCTTTTCCATCACCTCCGTGAACATTTGGTTCATCTCTGAATCCTCTGATTTCCTGACGCACGCCGGGCAGCTTGGCTGCGCACAGAGCGCCCGGAAACTTCGACACTGAGCCGCGCCTGGCGAGGATGACCATCTCCCCGGCTGCCGGCGGGTTGGAGGAAGCTGGCACCGTGGCAGAGGCAAAAGCGCTGCAGAAGTGCCGCAGGTTTTTCATATGGAAATGTGAAATAATGGGGTGATTAAATAGAGCTGTATATTAAAGTACATCTGACATTAGAATTACCATAATGTGCTGTAGCCTTAGGCTGAGTACTTTATTTGCCATCTGCGTCGGCCCAAAATCCCCCGGGGAAGCGCTAAAATATTCTGAATAAACTCAGCTCGAGTTCTTATTGAGAGTAAAATACCATTTGTGGCACGTCGTATTGATTCGTCTTAATTGTGGTGCAGAAAAGAACATTCACTCGCTGATGACTTTTGTGCTCGGTGACAAGCTGGCTGGAGTAACTCAAACACTGCAGTTGGTTAACCTGGTCGGGGCCAGGCGGGCACCTGGGCTCCAGCCAGGGTGTCGCGGTGCCACCCCGGGCGCGCCACCGTGGGGGCTCTCCTCCAGGGAGGGTGCTGGGGAGAAGGGCCCCCCCCATTTGGGGGTGGGTGGGGCGGGGGGGAATTCATACTCTGCCGGCAGTCCCCTCTCCCCCGGCCCCCCCGCGCCTGGCCTCGCCTCCCCGCCACGAGGAAGCACTGACCGGCTGCAGAAGGACGACCCGACGTGTGGCGGGTTGTCCTCGAGGGGCCACGGCCTCGGTCTCCGCCTGCGGTTGGCGAGACGTACCGTGCATATTGAAATAGAAAACAAAACGAGAAGAAGGGAAGGAGAAGGGGAGGAACCCACACACCCGAGCCAGCCTAAGCTGGGTTGGTTGCTGGTTGGTGGCAGTGGGACCGGGTAAGGGTCCCCACGGCCCTTCGGGAGGGGGCAGGGTGGCGCAGTGAAGACAGGTGACCCCGTTGGTGGGGAAAACACTTGGCCATCCAGACGGTGCTCCCCCATTCACACGGTCCAGTTTTCATCCCATAATTGCCCATCATTATACACAATTTAAATATTCAAACATCCTCCACAAACCTTGGGCTAGCATGTTTTTATTACAAATTCAGAACAAGGGAATAACCTTTAACTTCAGAGACAAATGAGACAAATTTACAAGTGCATGTCTGCTGTTTTCTTGTGTTTTATCAATCCCTGTGGACCGGAACACTTTTGCTATAACGCCACTCTGAACAATATACATATATTACTACTTGTTTGTAGTGTGTGGGTAATGAGTCCCCTCTGCATTAGCTAACCTATATAACTCGGCGTCGAGGCTCTCCATAACGTCAATTATCTCCTCAGAGCTAAACGTACACTCCATTAAAACGAGATTTACTGCCCCTGCAATACTTCTTGGGGTGGAATGTGGAGATTTTTGTGGATTTAAGGAAAGGAAGGAAGCCTTATTCCTGCCTCGTGAAGGAAGTCATGAATAATGGAGAAGAGAGACTTCCTGTGTCAGCCGGAACGCGTGCGTGAAGATACCCACGAGGTGTGCACACGCCTGTGTGCACCAGCTCTCACACCCGCAGCTCACGCCTTGAGTTTGGTGGCTTTTTTTTTTTTTTTTTTTTTTTTTGCCTGTTTATTTCTTAATTCACTCTTTATTTTTCCATTAAATGATAAGGAGGATTTGCTCCACGCTTCCCCTTCACATTCTCTGCTAAATTCCTATCTTCAGAGTGCTACAGTCCTTTCAGAAAACCTCATATATTTGGGGTGGGGGGTGAGAGGTGGGGGGATGGAGACAAAACCAGCAAAGTTTATCCACTGGCGCACCAGAAAGAACCTACGGTTGGGTCCTTTTCGGAGAAGTCTACAGCAGGATTTCAAGGGAATCTGACGATGCATTCATCTATTTTGGGGAAGACATACTATTTCCAGCTGATTTGCGTGCCTTATGCAAAGGGGGGGAAGCTCTATAAAGATGATCTTGAGGGATGTGCCGTAGTTTCTCAAGAATGCCGTGAGCGAAGTTGCCACACAGAACATCGCTCGGCGTGTCCTGCCTCCGGCTCTTCCATCTTACAAACAGACACCGTCGTTCTCACCCTTCCCCAAGATGCCCCCGCGGTCAGCAGTATTGCTTTGTTTCGGGGCTGGGGGGGCTGTTTCCTGAGCCTGAACTGCGCACCTGGTCTGACCACAGAATTGAGCAGTTGAAATCGAGACTGTTTGGGGAAATCTGGGGTGCATGGGGCCAGCAGCTGCAGTTCAGCTCTAACCCTCGCTTCTCTGTTCACTAAGACCCTGGACCAGCCTGTTCCTGAAGCTGGCTCACAGGCCTGGCAGGCTCAGATGAGAATCTTGCTGGAATAATAGAACTCCTGCTGGAGAGAATGATTTACAAGCCACCTCAGAGGCTAGCGATCCTCATAGGCTGGATTTTAAAATTCCTCTTTGCATTTTCCAGGCCTCCTCCTGGTTTCATTTCTTTGTGTCTTAGGGTTCCACAGTTTGGGAAGGGTGGATCTGGGTCTCAGCCCTTCAAGGGGTTCCCCTCCATCCTTTGGTTGTACTGACATTTTGTTGTACGGAACTGTTTTGACTCAAGGAGGCCTTGAGTGTGGGTTTGAAAATCTTCATATATATATATTTTTAAGTATTAGTTTTTACTGTGATGGAATTTATGGCAGTGGAATTTGGTCCGTATCTGGCTCCATTTCTTGGTGTTTTCAGAGCCTCCTCAAATTGATCCAAAACCCCCTTTCCAGTCCTCATCCTTTAACCTCGTCTCCATGAATCTGGGGTCCCACCTCCATGCCTCTGTGTATGCAGTTTCCTCTGCCTGGCACACCCTTTGTTTCCTTTCTCAGCATCACAGACTCCTTCTTCCTTCTGAATTCAGCTCCAGGAGCTCCTCCTCGGAGAGGTCTTCCCTGAGCCTCCCACACTGTCCACCTCTCCTTCCTCCGGATCCTGTGCCTCACGTCACAGCCTCTCCTGGTGGCCACATGGCCTGAAGACTTACTAAAAATGTGTGGACTCCTGAGCCCCTGCACTTGACCGCAGGCTCCACGCAGGCAGACGTCCAGTGCTGGGTCCCTCCACTCAGCACGGGGCTTGGCACCCAGCAGATGTTTTCTGCGTGGTAGAGCAGATGACTACGTGGTGTCAGACGGATCTTTCATCCTTTGCTACCGCCATGCAGCTCCTGGGGTGCCAGCTGTAGTGTGACCTTGGTACTGTCCTCATGCACTCCTTGGCCTCCTTAATAGAATGACACCTGAGAGCAGCACGTGTTCTCCACATTTAATATTTAGCCCTGGGTTTGGATGGTGAGTGTGGGCATGTCAGGACAGCCCTACACCAGGAGCAGGTGCCTGTGGAATCCCTGCTAGGTACTTCCCTCCCCAGCAGCATCTCCTCATTTCGCCTTCCCCTGTGCCTGTCTCTGTGCGGCCCGGAGGTTGTTTGTGCAGTGCCCTCCACCCTCACACCTTCCTCCCTGCCCCCCCGCCGTGGTCTGGCAGGTACCCTTCTCCGTGTGTCTGGCTCCAACTCACCTCCATGCACTGTTCCCACCTGCATCCTCCCTAGGTGCTCTGTGGTCACTCAGCAGATTCTGCTCCGCCTTAGTATCTTTTGTGTCCACTCACCACCCCTGTTCCTCAGTCCCTACCTGTGGCCTCCTGGAGGGGAGGGGTCTCAGCCAGTCCCTCTGAATATGCCTGCCATAGCTGGCACCTAGTCCGTGATGACCGGATAGAGAGGTGAATGAATGAATCAGTGAATGAATGAATGGATGAATGAGAAAGGCATGTCCTTGGGACACAGACTTCCTTGGGCTCACCCATTTCCCAGGTATGCCTCTTTTGCTCAAAGCAAGATTCAGTGGTGTTTTTGTGCACGCCTGGGTGCCTAGGGGAATGTTGGAGGAGGCTTGAGTTGGAGGCTGTCCGGGCTGGAGGCCCAGTCTCCCAGCTGAAGTTAACTCCAGGCGTATGAAGCCCACAGTGGACCTCTACTACAGGGATGCTGGCAGGGTCAGTGGACTGTCCCCAAACACTGTGAGGCTGGGTGGAAGGTCTGTATTCTCAGCCAAGGTACGCGCGGCATTTCTTGCACAAAGCCTGTAATTTGCTGGTGTTCGTGGGTATAGGTGGAGAGGTTTGTGTGGCTTCTCCATGCCGTTCCCCAGGGCCCACGATAGTGGAGTTTGCAGTCTCATGGAGGGGACAGCCAGGTGTGTGTCTGGACACAGCCGTACGGCACAGGCCGTACGCTCAGACCCTCTGTGAATCTGGGTTCTGTGACCCATAGCCATGTGACTTTGGGTCCTGCACATACCTGTGATGAGACTTAGTTTCTTTTTTAAGTCTGGATTAAAACCCACTTTCCAGAGTTGCTGTGAGCATCCTCCTGAGAGCACAAGCCCAGCATTGACACATACAGATCACATGTGAGTTGAACACACCAAGGTCAAGGACAGATTACGATAGTACCTGTGATCGGTATCAAGTAGTATTCCCAAAATGTCTGGGGGGTGGGGGTAGAGGTGCTGGGTCTGAAAAGACATT